>NW_019154150.1:14207397-14376324 GCF_002288905.1 Enhydra lutris kenyoni
AAGGGGCACCTGGGTGGCTCAGTGGATTAAGCCTCTGCCTTCGGCTCAGGTCATGATCTCGGGGTCTTGGGATCGAGCCCCGCATCGGGCTCTCTGCTCGGCGGGGAGCCTGCTTCCCCCTCTCTCTCTCTGCCTGCCTCTCTGCCTACTTGTGATCTCTGTCTGTCAAATAAATAAATAAATAAAAATTAAAAAAAAAAATAAAGATCACCTGGATAGTGATTTTTCCAGCAGATGAAATAAATGTATGGGTAAGGGCTTTCCTATAAAGAAAATTTCAGGTCCAAATTGCTTTTGCTGGCTAATCCTACTATACAGTCAAGGAAGAAGTAAAACCAAGTCTACACAAACTCTTCCAGAAAGCTAAAGAAAAAGCAGCAATTCCATACTCATTCTATGTGGTTGGTATTACTCTGATATCAAAACCAGACAAAGACATTTCAAGAAAGAAAACTACAAACCAATAGCCCATCTGAATATGAGTGAAAACATCATCAACAAAATGTTAATAGACCATATCCAGCAACTTTATAAAAGGATTACCTATAATGCCTGGCTGGCTCAGTTGGTAGAACATGTGACTATTGATCTTGGAGTCCTGAGTTCAAGACCCACATTGGGTGTGGAGTTTACTTAAAAAAATCACCTGAAAAAAGGGTTTTGGGAAGTTAAATTATATTTAGTAAAAACTGTATATATATATATATATATATATATATATACATATATATATATATATATATACACACACACAAAATAGGATAACTGACAATTCAGTAACCAAAAAAAAACCAAAATAATTGCTAAAAAGGCAAAGAAAATAGACATTTCTCCAAAAAATATATAGAAATAAATAATCACAAGAAAAGATGCTCCACATTACTAATCATCAGGGAAATACAAATTAAAACCACCATGAGATATCACTTCACACACACTAGGATGGCTATAATTAAAAACACAGAAAACCAAGAAGGTAAAAGACCTGTACACTAAAAACTATAAGACACTGATGAAAGAAATTGAAGATGACACAAATGGAAAGATATTTCATGCTCATGAATTAGAAGAATGAATATTGTTTAAATCTCCATACCATACAAAACAGTCTATAGTTTCAATGCAGTCTCTGTCAAAACACCAATAGTACTTTTCGCAGAACTAGAATGACTTTAAAATTTGTATGGAATCATATAAGACCCCTAACAGCCAAAAGAGTCTTGAGAAAGAAGAACAAAGAGGGAGGCATCATGCTCTCTGATTTCAAAACTACGTTAATCAAAACAGTATGGTACTAGTACAGGAACAGACACATAAACCAATGGAACAGGACAGAGAGCCCAGAAATAAACCCATGCTTATATGGTCAATTAATTCATGACAAAGGAGGCAGGAGTACACAATGGGAAAAAGAGTCTAATAAATGGTGTGGGAAACCTGGACAGTCATATGCAAAAGGATGATAGTGGACCACTTTCTTACACCATGCACAAAAATAAACTTAAAATGGATTAAAGACCTAACTGTGGACCTGAAACCATAAAACTCTTAACTAAAAGAAAACTCTTGGACATCAGCCTTAGCAGTATCTTCTTGAATGTGTTTCCCCAGGCAAGGGAAACAAAACAAAACCAGGGGTGCCTGGGTGGCTCAGTTGGTTAAGCCTCTGCCTTTGGCTCAGGTCATGATCTCAGAGTCCTGGGATCCAGCCCCGCATCGGGCTCTCTGCTCAGCAGGGAGCCTGCTTCCCCCTCTCTCTCTGCCTGCCTCTCTGCCTACTTGTGATCTCTGTCAAATAAAACAATAAAAAATCTTTAAAAAACAAAACAAAACTATTAGGACTACATCAAACTAAAAAGCTCTACACAGCAAATGAAACCATCAACAAAACAAAAAGGCAACCTACTGAATGGGAGAAGGTATGTGGAAATGATGTGTCTGGTAAAGGGTTACTATCTAAAATATATGAAGAACAAATACAACTCAATATTAAAAAAGCCAAACAATTCAATTTAAAAATGGGCAGAGGACCTGAATAGACATATTTTCCAAAGAAGACCCATAGATGGCCAACAGACACAGGAAAAGATACTCAACATCACTCATCATCAGGGAAATGCAAATCAAGACCACAATGAGATATCCCTTCATACCAGTCAGAATGCCTAGTATCAAACAGATAAGAAAGACGTTTTGGTGAGGATATGGAGAAAAGGGAAATCTTGTGCACTATTGGTGGAAATATAAATTAGTACAGCCACTATGGAAAACTTTATTGAAGTTCCTCAAAAATTAAAAATAGAAATATCATACAATCCAGTAATTTTATCCCCAGAAAAAAATGAAAACATTAATTTGAAAGGATATATGCACCCTCCATGGTCACTGCAGCATTATTTACAATAGCCGACATATGGAAACAACCTAAGTGTCAATCAATGGATGAATAGAGAAAGAAGATAGAAGATATGGTATGTATACCCAATGGAATATTATTCAGCCATAGAAATGGATTAAGTCTTGCCATTTGGGACAACATGGATGGACCTAGAGGGTATTATGCTAAGTGAAAGAAGTCAGACAGAGAAAGATAAATATGATACGATTTCAAAAATAAAAAACAAATGAACAAACAAACAACAACAAAACAACAAAAAGGAACAGACAACAAAACAAACAGGCAACCCACAGAGTGGGAGAAGGTATTTGCAAACAACACTACAGACAAAGGGTTGATATCCAAGCTCTATAAAGAACTGCTGAAACTCAACACACACAAAACAGATAATCATGTCAAAAAATGGGCTGAAGACATGAACAGACCCTTCACCAAAGAAGACATACAAATGGCTAATAGACACATGAAAAAATGTTCATTATCATTAGCCATCAGGGAGATTCAAATCAAAATCACATTGAAATACCACCACCTTACACCACTTAGAATGGCCAAAATTAACAAAAACGGTAAACAAGTGTTGGAGAGCATGTGGAGAAAGGGAGAACCTTCTTACACTGTTGGTGGGAACGCAAGTTGGTGCAGCCACTTTGGAAAACAGTGTGGAGATCCTTAAGAAATGAAAAATAGAGCTACCCTATGACCCTGCAATTGCATTACCCAAAGATACAGATGTCATGGAAAGAAGGGCCATCTGTACCCCAATGTTCATAGCAGCAATGGCCACAGTTGCCAAACTGTGGAAAGAACCAAGATGCCCTTCAACAGATGAATGGATAAAGAAGATATGGTCCATATATACAATGGAGTGGTATGCCTCCATCAGAAAGGATGAATACCCAACTTTTTTATCAACATGGGTGGGACTGGAAAAGATTATGCTGAGTGAAATAAGTCAAGCAAAGAGAGTCAATTATCATATGGTTCCACTTGTGGAACATAAGGAACAACACGGTGGACATTGGGAGATGGAGATGAGAAGTGAGTTGGGGGAAATCGGAGGGGGAGACAAACCATGAGAGACTGTGGACTCTGAGAAACAGAGGGCTTGGGAAGGGGGGGTGGGGTGAGCCTGGTGGTAGATATTATGGAGGGCATGGATTACATGAAGCAGTGGGGGTGGTGCATAAACAATGAGTTTTGGAACACTGAAAAAAATAAAATTAAATAAAATTAAAAAAAAACAAAAAACAAAACAATACCATGTACAATAACCAAAAAAACTGAAAAACTTAGATGTGACAGAGGGCAAAAAACCTGTACACTGAAAAATACAAAATATTGCTGAGAGGAATTAAAAAGGACCAAGATAAAGGGAGGGATCTACCTTGTTCATAAGTCAGATGGTTCAATTTTATTAAAATGACATTCTCTCCAAATTAGTCTACAGATTCAATGTAATCCCATTCACTATCCCAGTAGTTTTTTTGTTTGTTTTTTGTTTTGTTAGAAACTGACAAGTTGATTGTAAGTTTCATATGGAAATAGAAAGGACATAGGATAGCCAAAACAAATTTGAAAAAGAACAAAAGTTGAGAAACTAACATTAGTGAGTTTCCAGGCTTCTCATAAAGGTGCTTGAACAATATGCCAAAACATATACTTCAATCTGTACCTTTTACCCTATACAAAAGTTAACTCAAAATGGTTGACAACAAAGGTCAATTCTAGCACTAAGCTGGCCCAGAAACACCAGCGAACATCCATACTCAATGAAAGAAACCCAAGTTCTTGGGAATCTCTGAAACTCATTTCATTCTTTAAAAAAAAAAAAAAGTGGTTGATAGATCTAAGTATAAGATTTAAAGCTATAAAATTTCTAAGAGAAAACTGGGAGAAACCGTCTTGTCCTTAGAAATGACTGCAAAAGCATAATTTACAAAAAGGAAAAAAGAACAGTAAAATGAACTTCATCTAAATTTAAAAATTCTTAGGGCGCCTGGGTCGCTCAGTGGGTTAAAGCCTCTACCTTCAGCTCAGGTCATGGTCTCAGGGTCCTGGGATCGAGCCCCACATCGGGCTCTCTGCTCAGCAGGGAGCCTGCTTCCTCCTCCCTCTCTGCCTGTCTCTCTGCCTACTTGTGATCTCTGTCTGTCAAATAAATAAATAAAATCTTTTAAAAAATTTTAAAAATTCTCTTTGAAAGACACTAATTCATAAAATGCTCAATAAAAGGTAGATATCACCACCACCAACCCTGTCACAAAGTATCCCACCCTTTAAAGGGACCTATGAAGAAGTGTTTTTTCAGACTCAAAGAGTAGAAAATGTTTCCTGACTCCAAGGAACTGTCTCCCCGCCAACCTCTCCCACTTTCTGGGCAACATATATCTCATAAATGGTTATATTTCCATTTCCGTGTGGCAACCTGAATTCTCAAGGCCAAAACCATGACCCAACTTTAGCAATTATGTTGGACTTCATACCTGTATAGAAACTTCACCTTATCTCATCTTCATTATTTTATTTACATTCTCTAATTTACTTAGAATTGCCAGACTTAAAAAAAAAAACAAAAAACAAAAACAAAAACACAAACACCCAATTAAGTTTGAATTTCAGGTAAACAACATATCTTTTTTTAGTGTAAGTACGTCCACTTGGCATCTTATATTTTACCTGTCAACACTAAATTTACTGCAGATATTCTTACTGGCCAACTCAAATGCTTTATGGAAGAGAATATAAATACATACATACACACACACACACACCACACACACACACACACACACACACATAACTTAGAACTATCTCAAAGTAAACTTAAACTTGAATTTATTTATTTATTTGTTTGACAGAGAGAGAGAGAGAGAGAGAGAGAGCAAGAGAGGGAACACAAGCAGGGGGAGTGTGAGAGGGAGAAGCAGACTACCCATTGAGTAGGGAGCCCAATGTGGGGCTCAATCCCAGGACCCTGGGATCACAACCCGAGCTGAAGGCAGATGCTTAACTGACTGAGCCACCCAGATGCCATACTTACACTTGAATTCTTAAAGCTATTTTAAATCAATTAAAAAATCACAGTTGTGTGTCCCTTTATTCAATCTATGCAATACAATAATGCACTTGAGGAAAATAGTTCTCATTTTATATTGCATACTAAAAATGGTGCCTGGTGGTCATCAAAAATATATGAGAAATATTTATTTTCAGAGAAGAGAACAAATTAACCAAGAAAGAAAAAAAATAACTTCTTATAATGCAATGTTTTCTATTTTTATGCTGTTTAAAAGCACCTTGAGAGCTGACTCCATCTGTATTATTTTAACAAGATTTCATATTAGGCCATCAATCCCTGTTCTTCATTTTAATATATTACTCCTGCCCAAATTCAGCTAAAGAGGCAGGAGAAAATATCATTAAGCTGATAAATGGTGGCAATTCCAGATGACATCATCCAAGGAAACACTATCGCCCACAGTCTTGAGATTGCCCCCTCATCCTTGAGAAATAAGGCTACTCTGTAGTCTCATTAACCCCCAGGCAAATTATATTCCTAAAAGTGAACATTTAAAAGGAAGAAAACCTGCCACTACCATTATTGATTTAGTTGTAAGTCTATATATCACAGACAAGAGTGCTAGGGTAAAAAAAAAAAAAAAAAAAATCTGAAAACAATTTTAAAGTCATAGGTAGGTCAAATTGGCCTTGACTCCCAGGGCTCCTGCACTGTTCTGCCTCTTGTAACAGAACTTTACATTTTCCTTGTCAATAACTACAAAACGGGGAAACAGAGCTCATTTAAGAACTCACAGCCCATCAATACAGAAGGAGATTCAAACAATTCTACTGAAGCAGCAAAGCTACAGAAACCACAGAGCGATTAAAGTGGATTTCACTGACACTGGATGAGAAAAGATGTTGGAGATAGCCACTCAAAAAGTAACCAAATGTTCCCTCATGCTTCTACTTGTGTTTCTTCCAATCTGTTTCCCCACGAAAGCCAGAGGGGTTTTTTCAACTTGAATGAGATCATATCACTCTTCTTCTTAGAACCTCCAGCTTCTCCCTGCATTTAGAATACAGTCCCTTAGCGATTCGGGGTCTCTTCTGGTTCCATAAAAATTTTTGGATTATTTGCTCCAGCTCTTTGAAGAATACCGGTGGAATTTTGATTGGAATGACATTAAAAGTATAGATTGCTCTAGGCAGTATAGACATTTTAACAATGTTTATTCTTCCGATCCAAGAGCATGGAATGGTCTTCCATCTTTTTGTGTCTTCTTCAATTTCTTTCATGAGTGTTCTGTAGTTCCTCGAGTACAGATCCTTTACCTCTTTGGTTAGGTTTATTCCCAGGTATCTTATGGTTCTTGGTGCTATAGTAAATGGGATCGATTCTCTAATTTCCCTTTCTGTATTTTCATTGTTAGTGTATAAGAAAGCCCCTGATTTCTGTACATTGACTTTGTATCCTGCCACGTTACTGCATTGCTGTATGAGTTCTAGTAGTTTGGGGGTGGAGTCTTTTGGGTTTTCCATATAAAGAATCATGCTGAAAAACAAAAATAAAACTGGGGGCATCACATTACCTGATTTCAAGCTTTACTACAAAGCTGTGATCACCAAGACAGCATGGTACTGGCATAAAAACAGACACATAGACCAGTGGAACAGAGTAGAGAGCCCAGATATGGACCCTCAACTCTATGGTCAGTTAATCTTCGACAAAACAGGAAAAAATATACAGTGGAAAAAAGACAGTCTCTTCAATAAATGGTACTGGGAAAACTGGGCAGCTATATGTAGAAGAATGAAACTTGACCATTCTCTTACACCGTACACAAAGATAAACTCAAAATGGATAAAAGACCTCAACGTGAGACAGGAATCCATCAGAATCCTAGAGGAGAACATAGGCAGTAATCTCTTCGATATCAGCCACAGCAACTTCTTTCAAGATATGTCTCCAAAGGCAAAGGAAACAAAAGCCAAAATAAACTTTTGGGACTTCATCAAAATCAAAAGCTTCTGCACAGCAAAGGAAACAGTCAACAAAACAAAGAGGCAACCCACGGAATGGGAGAAGATATTTGCAAATGACAGTACAGACAAAAGATTGATATCCAGGATCTATAAAGAACTCCTCAAACTCAACACACACAAAACAGATAATCATATCAAAAAATGGGCAGAAGATATGAACAGACACTTCTCCAATGAAGACATACAAATGGCTATCAGACACATGAAAAAATCTTCATTGTCACTAGCCATCAGGGAGATTCAAATTAAAACCACATTGAGATATCACCTTACACCAGTTAGAATGGCAAAAATTAGCAAGACAGGAAACAACGTGTGTTGGAGAGGATGTGGAGAAAGGGGAACCCTCTTCCACTGTTGGTGGGAATGCAAGTTGGTGCAGCCTCTTTGGAGAACAGTGTGGAGATTCCTCAAGAAATTAAAAATAGAACTTCACTATGACCCTGCAATTGCACTACTGGGTATTTACCCCAAAGATACAGATGGAGTGAAAAGAAGGGCCATCTCTACCCCAATGTTTATAGCAGCAATGGCCACGGTCGCCAAACTGTGGAAAGAACCAAGATGCCCTTCAACGGACGAATGGATAAGGAAGATGTGGTCCACATACACTATGGAGTATTATGCCTCCATCAGAAAGGATGAATACCCAACTTTTGTAGCAACATGGACGGGACTGGAAGAGATTATGCTGAGTGAAATAAGTCAAGCAGAGAGAGTCAATTATCATATGGTTTCACTTATTTGTGGAGCATAATAAATAGCATGGAGGACATGGAGAGTTGGGAGAAGGGAGTTGGGGGAAATTGGAAGGGAAGGTGAACAATGAGAGACTATGGACTCTGAAAAACAATCTGAAGGGTTTGAAGAGGTAGGGGGGTGGGAGGTTGGGGGAACCAGGTGGTGGGTATTAGAGAGGGCACGGATTGCATGGAGCACTGGATGTGGTACAAAAACAATGAATACTGTTATGCTGAAAATAAATTTAAAAAAATGATTAAAAAAAAAAAAGAATACAGTCCCAATGCCTGATGAGCTCAGGATCCCTGAGATCCTGAGCAATGAAACAGTATGACTGCAGTGAATGTGCCAGAAGCCAGGCAATGCAGACAGGACAGCGAGAGGACCCAGAGCCTACAAAACATCAGTTTGGTCCTCATTCCCTGCCAAAACCACCACTGACAGAGATATTCTTATGGAGCTATTATAGAGAGTAGCACAGGACATTCAGCCATGGAGTTCAGGGATAGGTCATGACTAAAGGTACACATTTGGGTGGTAGCCCATCCTTCCACCGCAGGTTTGGAGCTGGGGAAGCTTTGCTTTAGGGAGTCCTCATCATCAGTTCTACCGCTACTCCTCCTCAGAAAATTCAGGAATGCTTTACTCTGTGGTACCGTTGGATTTCTTCTCAGCTTCTCTAGGGGAGGTCCTGGCACCATCTTGGAAGGCATATACTACACTACTTAGTCTGCTGCTTGTGAAAGTTGGAGAAGAGCAAACAGAGGATCGAATGTGGAGCTGTTTTTACAGCCTTTTTGAAAATCCCCTGATTTTCATCTCTTTCCCTAAGGCCTGAAGTGCTGTGGAGTTTCAGTGGGAAGGCCAACGCCTGCCCACCATACTGTTTTGGGGCCAGGCTTCTTCTGCCCTAGTTTAATCCTTCTATAGGCTTCCTTCCATCCTCCAGAAATATGTTGATCTTAATCTGCTACTAACTCCCATTTTCTCTTTTTCTTCATTGCTATAAGTTACTGCTTTTTGAGTTCCTGCACTTTTCCTTGAAAGGCATCTTATAAGAGACAGGAATGGATTGTGTGAAAAAGAACAGTGGCAAGAGGCCATCCTGTGGAAGATTTTCATGTCAAACTTCACATTTATTCCATAGGTTCATTTCAGTGAACTAAAAAAGTGTGGATGGAATTACAACAAAAAATTAAATTTGTATATGAATTTGGGAAGAATCTGTATTTTTAAGTCTTACTACCAGGCTCCCAGCATGTCTCTCCATTTATTTAGGTCATACATTATGTCTTTCAAAATGTTCTACAGTTATCACATGATCTGAATTTTCTTGTTATATTTATTTTGGGCCTTTTCATGGGGTTGTTTTAGTCACTTCTGTAAAGGGACCCTCCCCACTTCTATTTCTGTCAGACTAACGTCAGCAGGAGCTGTTGGGTTTTGTGTATTAGATTATAATCCACGGACTTACTGAACTTTGCTTTTTATTTTTTTTTAAAGATTTTATTCATCTATTTGACAGACAGAGATCGCAAGTAGGCAGAGAGGCAGGCAGAGAGAGAGAGAGAGAGAGAAGAGGAAGCAGGCTCCCTGCCAAGCAGAGAGCCCAATGCGGGGCTCAATCCCAGGACCATGAGACATGACCTGAGCTGAAGGCAGAGGCTTAACCCACTGAGCCACTCAGGTGCCCTGCTTTTTGGTTGCAACAAAATTTTACTTCAATCTTTTTCTAGGTATAAAATTTTTACCAACCTAAGTAATGATCATTTTTAGATTTAATATTTCTCTTATCTCACAGCATTATCTCTAAGCCCCCATCTCCTCGCCAATCACTGTTGACTATTGGTGGTAATGGAAGGTATTCCTCTTTTTCAGATTTTAATGAAATTGCCTTCAGTATTTATTTAAAATGTTTACTATTAATTTCAAGGAAATAACTTTAAATATGTTTAGAAGATATGCTCTGTCTCAAATAGAGTTAAAAAATGAAGGGCTAGCTGAACCTTTTAGCATTGATTATTATGACCATGTTTTTAATCTCCTTCAATTGTTTAAAATATTAAGTTATGCTTTTCTAGTGATTGAACTTTCTTGAATTCCTGGATCAAACTCAATTTTGTTATAGCGGTCCTTCAAAAATATTGCTAGATTTGATTTAGTATTTTTAAAAAATTTTCTTAGCTATATTCATAAATAAAACTGATCTGCAGTTGTTCTGTCTTATTTTAAAGTAGGTTATAGTATTAAACTTATTACAGTTTTACAAAAATGAACCAGAAGCTTTCCATAGTTTTCTATATTCTGAATTAAATAGCACAGGAATGGTCTAGTTCTCAAAAATTTAAAACTCACATATAAAACTACCTAGACTTGCAATATTTTAATGATAATCTTGCAGATGCAAAATATCATATTACTACAATCCAGCTGTCTGATCCCCCCCCCCCCCATATTTTATTTTTTTTTTTTTTTTCTGGTAAATAAGTAATGGAATTCTAGTATTTACCCCTCTAACTGCTTTTGAAAGAAATCTTAACAGGATAATAAAGAAAAAAATGTTCTTTTTTTCCATGAAGCTACAGAAGACCAGATTATATTCTGCATCATAAAGTAGTCCTTGAAAAGATCATGTCTAATAAAGAAGTCTTGTAAGGCACCTAGAAGACAGAAAGGGTGTTCATGTCCTGTGAAATCAATTCCTAATTTTTAAAACATAAATAACTGATTGGTTATCCTACCTAATAATGTTTGCTTTGATGATAATACTTACAACGACAACTTTGAGTTTCTACATGGTGTATATATACTTGTAAGGTTTCTTTGTTGGATTGGCATAGCCCTCTTTTCCACCTGCTTGTGGTATAAACAAATTAAACCTTGTGGATTCCTATTTAAACAAAGAGGTTGATGTTGAAGCCTGACGATTCACGGACCTGTACTCCTGGGGCAAATAATACATTATATGTTGATAAAATTAATAAAAATAAATAAACAAAGAGGTTGAGGGAATTATATCATCAGTGATTAAATTTTAACCACTTTTGAAGCTTGATATTTTTAATTATTCCCATGCCAATTTTGGTAATTAATAATTTGCTATGTAATTATCTACTTCTTTGTATTTCCAAAGTTAACACCTTCATGCGATACATATTTCACGTGTGTGGCTGCATGTCTTTTTTCTAAATGCTACAGCCACGAAATATTAAACCTTATTTTTACTTGTTAAACAGACAATTTTAGAAAGACTCAGAAGATGTGGTGCTGCTGACAATGTAGGAAAAAAGGTACATTTCTACACCTTTAATTAGAATATAAAGTACTAACATGTTTTGGGAAGTTATATGGTAATGAATATTTATTGAAATTTAAAAGCACTTTTAACCTAGCAATCTCACTTCTGGGTGCTTATCTAATTAAAGAAAATGCAGAAGTACCGAAAACTATACAAAGATGTGAGTTGTATCATAGTTATAATAGCAAATAAGTGGAAACAACTTGAATGGCCATCCATCAGGAGATGTTTGAATTGAATAAATAATAGTACATTTATACTATAAAATGCCATGCAGCTCTTAAAAAGAATGAGACTGATGTGTAAGTATTAACCTGAAAAGATGTCCATAAGAGAGGAGTAAAAAGTAATAAAATATCTATATATATATATACTATGGTCCTACTTCTAGGAATGAGAGCTAAAACAAAACAAAAAACAAAATCAATGATGTAAGTGCATGTGATCGTAAGCAAAGTGAAAATAATGCAAGAATACACACTAAATATATACAGTGGTTACCCTAGGGGATAGTTTAGTTCTACTTTAGAGGAGACTTTAGTTTTACTTTAACCATTTCGATATTGTTTGAATTGTTATAACGTGCTTGTGGTGCTTTTAAAATTCCAATACCTGAAAGTGTCAACTATACACACAGATACATAAATAAAAATGTTATAATCTGCCTTCCCTTCCCCTAAAATTTAAAAGACAGTAAATGTCCTGGGCTCCCTCTGTAATGACCCTCAGATACTGACATGAGGCAGTACTGACATGGTTGCTATAACCAACAATAATGGCCCGAGAAAATATGAAGGGCTAAATCTGCCTTAACAGCTCCAGTAACAGACTAGCACTTCTCATGATTGTCAATTAATGAACAAAGAAACTTGGAAATGTTCCTTTTTGGTCATAAGATTAAAAAATGTGTTACAGATCTATGTAGTTTAGAAATCTGTTAAAATTACTGTGTACTGGGGCGCCTGGGTGGCTCAGTGGGTTAAGCCTCTGCCTTCAGCTCAGGTCATGATCTCGGGGTCCTGGGATTGAGTCCCGCATCGGGCTCTTTGCTCTGCAAGGAGCCTGCTTCCTCCTCTCTCTCTCTCTTTCTCTGTCTGCCTCTCTGCCTACTTGTGATCTGTGTCTGTCAAATAAATAAATAAAATCTTTAAAAAAAAATTACTGTGTACTGGAGGCACTCATTCAGTTAAGTGCCTAACTCTTGATTTTAGCTCAGGTCATGATTTCATGGGTCAGGAGATGGAGCCCTATGACGGATTCCCTGCTCAGCAGGGAGTCTACTGGAGATTCTCTCCCTCTGCCCATCCCTCGACTCAAGTGCTCTCTTTTTCTCCCTCTCCCTCTCTCTAAAACAAATAAAACTTTAAAAAAGTTACTATGTACTGAAGGATATTAAAAATACCTAAAAATACCTAAAGTCCTCTTCATACTAAAATAATTCCTTTCTAAAAAGCTCATCTCTAAATAATATAGGGTTGAGTTAGAAAATATAACCCAAAGGAAAAAAAGGAAAAAAGATAATATATTTATCCCTAAAAAAGGGTTTTTATATCTATTACAAGAATGGATATTTTAGAATAAAATTGTAAGGCTAATAACATTTTAAAAACCACTTCCTAACAGTAAAAAACTTATCAAGCCAGGCAATTTTTACAACTGGAAGAAGAAAATTCTCTGTATAAAATCAGTTAAACATAGTTATGGCTTTATTACCTAGATACTTAGCATGAATTCCATAAGGTAAAGTCTCAGCTTTATAAACTAATGGTTCATTTATTCAAAGAGACTGATCCAGAACTAAAATGAGATTGTTTGTTTAAAGTTTTACACTGTAGGACTTTGTTGCCCCCAAAGTACCTTTACCAGAAGCTCTGCCCCATGTACCTTCATGATCAGCAAGGCACTGCAGAAGATTTGATCACTGGAGCTGAAGTGGCAGTTTTCCCACCAATAGAGCTGTTAGGGCAGCTAATTTTAGAGCTACCATGAAATTGCTGGAAATACCCCCGGGTACATTATTTCAGCACATTAATGAGGCTGTTCACAAAGAGAGTTTATTACAATGAGATAGATGTTTATTAGATCAGTAATATGATTACAGAACATGCTGTATGGGAAGGGCCTCTGGGAGCCATAGGCAGGATAATTTTGCAGGCATTAAACAAAACAGAAAAGCCAACATCATTATCAAAACTGCTAACTTCACTGTATCACAGTTATGGGTAAATATCCACACTATTAATTATCCGCATTACTTTCTTGCTTCAAGAATGATGCATGGCATACTTTCTGAGTTTACACGAAATCGAAGACTTTTGGGGGGATAGCAAAAATAAAATAAAGCAAACTCAGGGTGTTTACTACTCATTTTAAATATGGCCCACTTCTAAAGACACCCAGGAATTGTATTTCAAGGCTATAGCCATAATGGGTTTTTTCACTGCATGTTATTGTACTACTGAGTAATAAAGATAATACTAGCATCAATAATGATAAAACAAAGATAAAAACAAACACGGGGGGGGGTGAGAATTTATTATGTTCCAAGTACTATGCCAGAAGTTCCTCAAGCATTGGTTTTTTGTCCTCCCAACAACCCTGTGAGGTATTAACACTTCCGCATTTTTTTTTTTTTTTTTTTTGGATGTAGAAATGGAGGCTTACTAAGTTTCCCATGGTCATCCATCTTGTAACCAATGAAGCCAACTTCACCACAGGTAAATAAGTGGATGTTCAGAGAGGACCCAAATGAATCATGGAAATGCCACTGCGTCCAGCCAAATAGTCTCGTGTGGAAAGTCCAATCAATTAGATAACATTGTTTGGGTTTTCCCTTGTGAAGATGCAATCATTTCTCTTTTTGTTGCTTGTTTTGTTGCTGTTCCTGTAAACAGCTCAATGCAGGCTATCAGGCTATTAACCCTACTGACAATAGAGCAACTGCAGTTTCCATGGTTTAAAAATCTAGCCCACATTTTAGGAGGCCAAGATATTTAAAGACCAGACTGACAAAGTAAAATGCCATCAGTATGATCTTGAAGTAGATCAGGTTTATGTATAGAGAGATACATAATATATAGATACTAGATACTATATAGATACATGATACAGATAAATTTATCTGTATCATGTATCTATAAACACATAAAATGCATGCAAAGTATCCATTATCCTTCAATAGAGTTTTTAAAAATTAATTTAATTAATTTAGAGAGAGAGTGTGTGATTTGGGGGGAGGGAGAAAGGCAGAGAGAGAATCTCAAGCGGACTCCATGCTGAGCATGGAGCCTGACACAAGATCGATCCCACAACCCTGAGATCATCACCTGAGCCAAAATCATGAGTCAGACACTTAACCGTGACTACACCACCCAGGCGCCCCAATCAATGGAGTTTTAAACAGTTTTCTTCATCAATTCCCAAAGAAATGGTATAACATGTCTTGAAACTGACTGTTTCTTTCTGATGAACCAGTGAAGAAAAGATGTTTTTCCATGGGCGGAACCAATCCTGAAAATGCTACTTTCTCTAGAGGATCACATAATGTAAAAGCAAGGCTCTTCCATGTAAACTTTGGGAAATATATGCCAGAATGTTGGAGGTCACTACTCATCTCCATCTCTGTGATATAAAAGAATCACTACAGTTTCATCCCCTTCTATTTAGTTTTACCAGGAAGATACCCTATTAGGTCAAAGAGATGATGTTTTCATAGGATCTGTTTTGCTACTGTCTCCTAGGACACAAACTACTCCTAATTATTTAATGATATGGTGCAAAGAATAAACATAACCACTTATATTTGAAGAAATGGTATTTTTTAAAGATACGCAGGTACTACTCCCACTTAGCTAATAATTCTATGGCAAAAGATAAATAGAACCAATGGGGAAAAAACCTTAATAGTATTTGATGTTTGACATCTTTTAGAAATCTGACACCACAGAGATGTCCACCTTACTCTTTATAACACAATAATCCTGAATAAATCATTATCTAAATGCCAAAAAAATATGAAAGCACCAGAAGAAAATATGGGTGAATATATTTATAACCTTGGAATAGGAAGACCTTTAAAACATGACATAAAACTCAAAGGCAAGAAGGAAAACACTAAAAAATTTCACTACTAAAGGGAAATTACTTTATAGCTATAAATACCAATAAAAACTAAAAATACAAAGAGAAAGTAAAAACATATTTGTTCTAACAAAATACACATACAAAAAACTTTCAAAAATCAATAAAAAACATAAACTAAGTAGAAATAAATGGACAAAGATCACACAAAAGGGATTTCTAAAAAAGACACACAAATGGTTAAGTAAAACCTCATTGACAATGAAGTAAATACAAAACATCAAAGACCTACAATGTTTCATGTGTCAGAAAGACAAAATGTTACAAAAAGGTATCAGCAAGGCTACAGGGAAAGGGCAGTTTCTATTTTACTAAGAATGAAAATTTGTACTCTACATTATGAGGAGGATAATTTGGCACTATATATAAAAAAAATTAAAAATTTATAACCCTTTCACTTAACATATTAGACAGGATTCTCCAGAGACACAGAGCCAATAGGAGATATGTAGGTGTGCAGAAAGAGATTTATTATGAAGGACTGGCTCACATGATTATGGAGGCTGAGAAGTTCCACAACCTGCCACCTACAAGCTGCAGGCCAAGAGAAGATGGTGGTGTAATTCCCATCGAAACCCAAAGGCCAGAAAGGGGGGTGCAGTGGGGTAGAATGGTGTAAAACTTACTCTGAGTCTGACAACCCAAGAACCAGGAGCTCTAATGTATGAGGGCAGAAGCATTTGGATATCCCAACTCAAGCACAGAGCAAATTCACCCTTCCTTTGCTTTTCTGTCCTACTTAGGCCTCAAGGGATTAGAATAGGCCCAATCAAGCTGGTGAGGACGGATAATCTGCCTTACGGAGCCTACTGTGAAATCCCAATTGCTTCCAGAAACACCTTCAAAGACACACCCAGAAAAAATGTATCATGCATATTCACTAAAAACTCAGAAGAGAGCTATTCTGCCCATACATCAGGATGACTAATTTTTCATTTTTCATTTGCACATTTTGGTATCATGTATGTGAGGCCCCAGCATGAAAATACCTTACTTTATTATTTTATATTTTAGTACTTTATATTTGCTCAGTATTAATGCTCAAAGTGTTTCCAACTAATTATTAAACAATAACTATTACACAAAAAAGGAGTTTAGTTCTTCAGTATTCAATTCATTTTTCTCTCAGTGATAAATTAAGAGAAATTGATCACTGGGTTAAACATTGAATTTTCTGTATTTGCAGTGTTTCTGCATGATGGATTTTGTAATTATCTTGGTATCCACATTCCAAACAGCTTTGAGGTCTCATTTACATGAAATGTGAGTTTCCTATTTTTTGCCTCAAGTCTATCTTTAATTATGTACTAAACCATAATTACAAAATAAGTTATGAGTTGAAAATTTTACCCTTCAATTCACACTGACAAAAAGATAGGAATAGCTTAACCACACAATGTATACTTAAATTTACTTCTCTGTAAAATGAGTGATTGTCTGCTACATTTGAAAATGTGCAGACCAGGAGGCCTGCCCGGATGGTGGAATGATCGCAGCAAATGAACTCCTCGTGCCACGTTTTCAGAGATATCACATTGCTGTTCTTGAAGACAACTTAATCCAAGGACAAACCACTACAGAAACCGAACTACTAAAGACCATAGGGAACCAGTCAAAGTGAAAATATAAATACTTATTACAAGATACATATACAAGTTTATAATGCAAAAGAATAATAGATGATTTTTAAGAAGTATGCTAATGAGGTCAAATGGCTCAAGGTTGATGTTTCCCAATTATTTCACCAGATCATGTAGGCGTGGCCCAAAATAAGTAAAATATTGTTAAATAAAATTCTATAGGAGAATAAATTACAACTTTGATCTAAATATGAGCAAAATTACTTTTGTAACTTTGATTTAAATATGAGCATAATTACTTTTGTAATTTTGATCTAAATAGGAGTACAATTACTTTCTGGCCCAAGGAATACTTTACTTTTATTTTTATTAATTGAGTACAATTGACACAGATGTTGTATTACTTTCAGGTGTACAATATTCAACTTCTCTATATATTATGCTATGCTCACCACAAGTGTAGCTACCAACTGTCACATTACAGTATCACATAGAATATATGTCTAGAATCTCTATGCTGGATCTTTTATTCCCAGGACTTATTCATTGCAGAACTGGGAGCCTGTATCTCCCTCCTTTTCACCCATTTTGCCCATCCTCCCACCCCCTTCCTTCTGGCAACCATCAGTTTGTTCTCTGTATTTATAGGTCTGATTCTGCTTTTTATTTATTCATTTATTTTGTTTCTTAGATTTCACATTTGAGTGAAATCGTATAATATTTGCCTTTCTCAGTCTGACTTATTTCATTTAGAATAATACCCATCCATGTTGTCACAAATGGTAATATGTCTCATCTTTTTTTATGGCTGAATATCCCAGTGTGTGTGTGTGTGTGTGTGTGTGTGTATTCTATTATCCTATTTATTGATGGGACATTTAGGTTGCTTCCATATTTTGGCTATTATAAATAATGTTGCAATAAACGTAGGGGTGAATGTATATAAGTTAGTGTTTTCATTTTCTTTGGGTAAATACTCAGCAGTGGAATTATTGGATCACATAGTATCTCTGTTTTTAACTTTTTGAGGAACCTCATACTTTTTTCCACAGTGGCTACAACAGTTTACATTCCCACCAACAGTGCATGAGAGGTTTTTTTCTCTATGTATGTCAGTACTTGTTTCTTGTCTTTTTTACTTCAGCCATTCTAAAAGGTGTGAGTTGATACCTCATTGTGGTTTTGATTTGCATTTCCCTGATGATGAGTGATGTTAAGCATCTTCTCATGTGTCTGTTAGCCATTTGTATGTCTTCTTTGGAAAAAAAAATCCTATTCAGGTCCTCTCCCCATTTTTTAATCAAAAAATCTTTTGGCACTGAGTTGTATAAGATCTTCATGTATTTTGGATATTAATCCCTTATTAGAGAAATCATTTCAAATACCTTCTCCCACTCAGTAGGTTGCCTTTTTGTGTTGTTGATGGGTTCCTTTGCTATGCAAAAGCTTTTTATTTTGAAGTATGCCCAGTAGTTTATTTTTGCTTTTGTTTCCCTTGTCTTAGGAGACATTCAGAAAAATGTTGCTATGGCCAGTATCAGAGAAATTGCTGTCTTTGTTCTCTTCTAGGATTTTTATGGTTTCCTGTCTTATATTTAGATCTTTTACCATTTTGACTTTATTTTTTTGTATGGTGTTAGAAAGTGGTCCAGTTTCGTTCTTTTGCATGTAACTGTCTAGTCTTCCTAACACCATTTATGTCTTTACCTTGTTGTATATTCTTGTCTATTTTGCCATAGACTTAATTAATCATATAAGCCTGGGGTTATTTCTGGGCTCTCTGTTCTGTTTGATAGATCTGCATGTCTGTTTTGGTGCCAGTACCATACTGCTTTGGTTATTACAGCTTTGTAGTGTATCTTGAAATTTGGAATTGTGATACTTCCAGCTTTGTTCTGCTTTCTCAAGATTGTTTTGGCTATTATATTTGGCTTTTGTTGTTCCATACAAATTTCAGTATTATTTGTTCTAGGTCTATGAAAAATCCTATTGGTGATTTGAGAGGGACTGCACTGTATCTGCAGATTGCTTTGGGTAATATGGACATTTTAACAATATAAATTCTTCCAGTCCATAAGCATGAAATATCTTTCAATTTGTTTGTGTCACCATCAAATTCTTTCATTAATGTTTTATAGTTTTCAGAGTGTAGGTCTTTCATCTCCCAGGTTAAGTTTACTCCTAGGTATTTTCTCTTTGGTATAATTGTAAATGGAATTGTTTTCTTAATCTTTCTGCTGCTTCATTATTAGTATACAAAAATGCTACCTATTTCTGGCTATTAATTTTGTAACCTGCAACTTTACTGAATTTGATTATTACTTGTAGTAGTTTTTTGGTGGAATATATAGGTTTTTTTTTTTTTTTAATGTGTAGTATTGTGTTATCTGCAAATAGTGACAGCTTAAATTCTTCCTTACTGGAATGGATGCCTCTTCTTTTTCTTGTCTGATTACTGTAGCTAGGATTTCCCAAGGGATACTTCAAAAGTAGGAAAATGGAACTACATATAACATTTATCTATCAATCAATCAATCAATCAATCAATCAAACAATCAGAGAGAGACAGAGAGAAAGAGAGATAGTACACAGCAGGGGGAGTAGCAGGAAGAAGCATGCTCCGAACTGAGCGACGAGCCTGATGTGGGACTCAATCTCAGGACCTTGGGATCATGACATGAGCTGAAGGCAAAAGCTTAACCAACTGAGCCACCCAGGTGTCCCTAACCAATATTTTTAAAGAATATTTCTGGTTGACATGATAGGGAGGTTACTGCACTCCTTGGACTATAAGTCATAATGGCAGTTAGTAAATTTTGACATTCTTAATAGGGCAGTTATTAAAAGTCTACCTTTTCAAAAAGAAGAATATTTCTGGTTGATACTTTTTAAAAAATACTATACCATTTCAAACTGGTACTAGATATTTACCATTATCCCAAGTGAATTTTAAAATGATAGAACTTCAAGAGGCCCACAGAACATTTCTCATCTAACCACAAGCTTGGGAGAAGGAAACGGTCATTTTTAACTCCCAGTCAATCTTTCAAATGAACTGGATGAAAATGCTACCTTTACACACTGTGTCAATTGGTTGCACTAGGTCACTGGATAAGGACATGCATGGTAAGGGCTATCAGCCCCAAATAGTCTACTTGAGAAGAGAGATCAAACAGCCTTGCTCTTTTGACAGTACTTGGAGGGCAAATACAGGGGCTGCTGTTGGTATATCTTCTGCAGCAAAGGGACACAATCCAGCTCCCTTAGGGAAGTCATCAAACATTAATTACAATTAGAAATCATCACAAGTAATATAGATCCAAAATCTCATCTGCTTTCACTAATCTTTTCATTTCATGGATATGACACACATGACAAGACAAGGAACTTACTGAATCTGAAAGTAGAGGAACAACATTTTTAAGTACAACCTAAAGTTTTATGCTAAGTCATATCTAGTATTTATTTTGGAGACCAAAAATATGCATAAAATATATATTATAGCACTACAGAGTTTATTTATTGCCACTTTTGGTCTGTTCTTAGTTTTCACTCAACAGAACAGTATGTTGACCTTTACTGGCAGAACCAGAGTGAACTCTTTTGATAGCAGCTACTGTGAGAATTGCAGAACTAGTAAATATTTATGAAGTTTTCCTACTGTGCTGGCACTGGCAAGAGGCTGGGAAGGATGTGCGCTTCTGAATCATCCAAGAAGCTTGGAGTTACCTATCAGATTTGAGTCTAGGATTTCAAACCCTACATTTAGGAAAAAATTCACAGTTTACAAAAATGAAAAGGCATATTAGGAAATATGTTCAAAATTCTGAAGCTAGAATACACTCTAGATCTTTCTCTCTATCTGATGTAGAGAATATCAGGTATCTTTAGAGGGGAAAGAGCTAGCAGGAAGCTGCTGCCCTGCTTGGTTTCCATGTCTTATGCACAACACTCTGGGCAGAGCAAAAAGCACACTTGGTCACACTGAGGCAGTAAGAGATGCCTCAGAGGCTATATTCTGGCCACTCTTGGAGTGGAGAAAGGTTTCTGAGGTTGAGGTTGAATGTCAATTGTCCTGTGTCCTCTTAAAAGCATCCCTACCCTACCTCATGAACATTTAGCTTTCCTGTTTTATCACCCACACCCCAAACAAAAATGGAAAAAAAAAATCTGTATGTCATCACTGATTTGTCAGAAATGCATACATATTAGTTTGTTAGCTTTCCCAAGGAGGCAATCCAAGCCTAACACTTCGATTTCTTATCCTAACTAAAAGACTTTCAAGCAGTATCAAGCAGATGGAATGACTTCTTGAAGGGATATGAAGGCAAGATTCTGTTTACTTTTTCAAAACCTCTTGGTCCTTTTAGAGTACCTGAGAGTTAGGTCCCAGAGGAAGAGAAGGCCAGGGAGAAAGGTGACAGAAAATCATGTACAGACATGACTTGAGGTTTGGGAATAAGGAATGGGAGGGTGAGGGTGGCAGTGCCTCAACTTCGGTGGACTTAAGAGTCAGGATCACTATTTAAGTTTTTCCAAGGTCAAAATAAGTACTGTGTATTCAGAGGTCATGTTTATTGAAACAACAACAATAAACTGTGGGAGGGAGAGAGCACAGAGAGGCATTTTTTAAAAAGCAAAAAATGGTTGACTAATACCCTGTTTAACTCTTAGTATAAATAATTCCACGATCATTTCTTTTTATGCACTTTATATAAACATATATTGAGTACGACATGAGTGAGCTCATAATGTAATATTATTTGAGCAGTCGGTGTATCTTATTCATGCATCCTGCAATTATTTATTAAGAGCTTGCAATGGCTTAGCACTTTGAAAAGTGCCAGGGATAAGGCTGGGAAATAAATGGACCTGTGACTTACAGGCAAGATAGCGTGTGACTTCAAAATTTGCACCAATACCTCCATCATAATGAAAATAAGAAAAAAATTTTAAAGATACAAATTAGTATCTCTATGGACTAAAAACAGAACAAATACACAGAAGCCTGAGACTCAAAACCAGTGAGAGGAAACAACCAGGAGATGGGCTCTCCAGTATAAGTGGGGCCACCACCCCATATAGACCAAGGACAAAAGCCAGATCCAGAGTATGAAATGGGGGTTGGGGTTCCCTCTCCATAAAAGGAGGCTGAAGAAGCTGCTCTAGTTTGGGGGCTCTAGCTAATACAGAAAGTTCCTCTATTGTTGAATACGGTAGCAACAGAACCTGAGCCAAATGCCCTGCAGGCTCAGGGCATGGATCTGTGATAAATTCCCCCACCCACCCAGTTTCACCATGAGATGGAAATTTGGGTTTCATATCTGTTTCTGGATTGAGGGACCCAGAGAAGAGTCAGGGTAACTGCAGTACCACTAGATAGGGAGGAACTGGTGCAGAGAAGAAACAACAGCACTACAGAACACAAATAACTACCACTCTTGATAAGACTGAGTAGGAAGGAAGCCTGAAATAGAAAAAGAGAACCACCAAACACAGTAACTACCAGTGAACGGACTCAGAGTGCAATGAAAATAATAGAGGAATGACTTCCTATTTAACGATTTAAACCACACATACTTAAAGTGTATAGCAATCAAGATAATGAACATATATATCCACAACCTTCAAAGTATCTTTTCACCAATATCTGATCCAATTTTGACTATAGTAGCTTCACAATAAAGACTTACTATGAAATTAGTTAGTGTTAATCCTCCAACTTTGTTCTTTTCCAAATACAAATGTTCTTTGTATTTCATGTAACTTTTAGAACCAGTTGACCCATTTCTACAAAAAAAAGGCTCATGGGAGTTTGATTGAAATTGTATTGAGTTTACAAATCTATTTGGGGAGAACAGGTATTTTAACCATATTGAGTCTGCCACTCATGGACCAGGTACATCTCCATTTATAAATAATTTCTCTAAGCAATGTTTTTGGGCTTTCATGTCTTTTATCAGATTTATTCCTAGGAATTCCATATTTTTCTGCTATTGTAAATAGTATTATTTTTATTTTCCAATCATCCTCAGAAATAAAATAGATTTTTGTATACTGATCTTGTTTCCTATAACACTGCTAAATTTTATTATATCTAGTGGCTATTTTTTAGATTTCATTGGATTTTTTTTGACAAAGATAATCAAGTCATCTGGGAATAGAGACAGTTTTACTTTTTCTTTTCTAATCTAAATGATTATTTCTTTTTCTTGCCTGATTGCACTGGCCAGAACCTACAATACAATGGCAAGTGGAAGCAGCAAAAGCAGTTATCTCTGTATTCCTGATCTTAGGGGAAAAGCATTAAACTTCACCATCAAGTATGATACTAAATGTTGGTTTTTCATAGATGTTTCTGCATCTATTAACATGAATATAAGGTTTTTCTTCTTAGCTTGCAAATGAAGTATATTTTATTGATTGTTTTTAACCAATCCTTGTGTTACTAGAACAAATCCCGGTTGATCATGATGCACTATCCTTTTAATATATTTGTTGGAGTCAACCTGTTAAAATTTTACTTAGAATTTTTACATGTTAATGAGGTATACTGATTGGTAGATTTTCTTGTAATGCTTTTGTATGAATTTTGGTATCAGGGTAATGCTAGCCTCTTAGAATGGGAAATCACATTGCTTTTTCAATTTTCAGGGAAAGTTCATTTAAATTTGAAATTTCTTATTAAAGGTTTACTTGAATTTACTACTAAGGCCATTTGAGTCTGGAGTCCTCCTTATGGAAATATTTTTTACTAAAAGTTCAATTTCCTTAATAGGTACAGAGCTATTCAGGATATCTTTCTTTCTTTTTGAGTGAGCTTTGATAGTTTGGATCTCTCAAGGAACTTGTCTATTTCATCTAAGTTGCTGAAATATGCTTAAATTAGCATAAAGCTGTTCATAATATTCCTTTATTTCCCCTTTTATTATTTATAAAACCTGTGGTGATGTTTTTCCACATCTCTCTCATTCCTGATCTGGGCAATTAGTGTCTTCTTTCATTTCTCCCTGATCAGTCTGGCAAAGGGTTTAGCAATTTTGTATCTTCTCAAAGAAGTGGATTTTAGTTTCATTTATTTTCTCTGTTTCATATTTCCATTTTCCTGTTTCCTACTTTGGTCATAATTATTTCCTTTCTTCTGCTTATTTGGGGTTTCATTTGCTTTTCTTTTTCTAGTCTCTTAAGGTAGAAGCTGAGCTCATTGATTCGAAACCCTTATTTTCCAACATAGATATTATGGCTATAAATTTCCCTCCTCCTAAATACCATTTTAAAGCATCCAAATAATTCTGATATGTAGTGTTTTCATTTCATTTATCTCAAAATACTTTTTAATTTCATTTTTTATTTTTAATTTGATCCATGATTGTTTAGAAATAGGTTACTGAGTTCCAAATATTTTTTAATATTCCAAGTATCTTTTATTGATTTCTAATTTAATTCTATTATGATGAAAGGATATATTTATGACTTGAATAATTTTTAATTTATTGAGACTTGATTTATGGCTGAGAATATAATCTTGCTAAAATGCTCAGCTTGCACCTGAAAGACTCTGTTTTCTTCTTTGATTGGGAATTCTATGAATGTCAACCAGCTTACCCTGAATGATAGTGTTGCTCAACTATACCATTTTCTTGATGATTTTCTTTCAGTTTCTTCTATCAATTATTAAGAGAGGGGTATTGAAATCTCTAATGAAAACTGGATTTATCATCTCATCCTTGCACTTCTGACACTCTTTTGTGTCATTTGGTTTATTTAGGACTCCTATGTCTACTTGATTAACTGATTACTTCATAATTAGAAAATGACCTTCTTCATCCCTGGTAATATTCTTTGATCTGAAATCTACTTTGTCTAATACTAAAATAGTCATTCCAGCCTTCTCTTGACTAGTATTATTTTGGCACATCTTCTTCCATTCTTTTTCTTTTAACCTACTTCTGTCTTGATATGTACATTAAGTTTCTTGTACGCAGTATAAAACGGGGTCTTGGTTTTTGGCCCAATATGACAATTTCTGCCTTTTAATTGAGGTGTTTAGACTGTTTATGTTTTATGTGATTGTTGGTACTGTTAGGCTTAACCCTACCTTTTTGACTTTGTTTGCTATTTGTTCTGGAAATCTTTGCTCTCTTTTCTCTCTTTTTTTTGTCTTCTTTCCAGTGAACTATTATTTATTATTTTATTCATATTCTTGATTACTAGTTATGACTATCTGTTTTGTGCAGTGTCTGCATTAGGGTTTAACAGTATCATCTTTAACATAACACAGTCTACCCCTAAGTGATATTACAGCACTTCACATTAATACAAGAATCTTATAATAGTATAATTCCACGTTTTCCCTTCCAGATTTTGCATTATACATACACACATGCTTTTATAAACCTCACAATACACATAGCTATTATTATAGCTTAAATGGTCAATTATCCTTTAGAGAGATGCTAGGAACTGCAAATTTAGCCTCATTGAATGCTTAATATATGTATATTCCTAAAAATAGTCATGAGTTTTTTTTTCCTGGGAGGCAGTTAACTGGAAACAGTTTGGTCTTTTCAGATCTTGTTTTTATGATGCGTTAGGTGGGTCTGGAGCAGTGCTCAGTCTAGGACTAATTATTCCCTACTACTGAAGCAAGATCTTCCTGAGTATCCTTTCCAATGCTCTATGAATTAAGAATTGTTTCTGGTCTGTCTAGTGGGAAAAATAACTATTTTAGGCCTGTGTGAATAGCTAATTCTATTCTCTAATCCTTATGGCCTGTTTTGTTGTTGGCCTTGGATTGTTTCCTCATATACATATACTCTGCTGAATACTGAGAGAAATCCTCTGTAGATGTCTGGTATTCTCTCCCTCTGCAACTTTCTGTCCTGGGCACTCTGGTTACTTTGTTCTGTCAATCCTCTCAGATTCATCTCAACTCAGTCTTTAGTCTAAAACAAAAATCTGATAGTATACTCTTGTTTAAAATTCTTCCAAAATGTACTATTACTATCATAGAATGAGACTAAATACAGTTATGCTGGATGACCCACATTAGAAGAAATGATGCCTTAGTTTCCCATAGATTCTTAAATATAAGCCAAGAGTTGGTTCTCTGTGACATAGAAAGCTTGAAGATTTGAGAGGCAGGGCAGTGGCCAACTTACAAAAAGAGTTTACAACTGGAAAACAATGGGCAGGCCATATAAGACAGGTTTAGAAGTGACCATGAGGAGGTAGTGCCTAAATGCTATGGACATTGAACCTCAAGTGCCTTTGTCTTGGGAAACAAGATAACCTTCAAAAATTCTATGGGGGAAAATTAATCCAGGGAGAAGGACTAAGACTTTTGTACTAAAAGGAGTGGATGGCATGTGGGAGGCAGATTTCTTCCTTTCTTCAAGTCCTTAATTTTTCATTTTTCATTTTGATATAATTTTGGACTTAAATGAGCTATAGCAGGCAGTAAAAATGAGTTCACCTGCTCTATATAGTAACATCTTATGGAGCGACAGTATAGTTATAACAAGTAAGAATTTAAAATTGAGACATTACTATTAATTAATTTACAGACCTTATTCAAGTTTTGCCAGTTTTTCCACTAATGTCCTTTTCAGGCCCAGGATCCGATCAGGGATTCAAATAGGATGTAGTTATCATGCCTCCTCAACCTCCTACAATTTGTGATAGTCCATCCAGTCTTTCTTGGACTTTAATGACATAGACACTTGTGAAGAGTACTGGCCAGTTAGTATGTAGGACACTTTTTGGATTTACTGATATTTCCTCATGATTAAATCTTGGTAATGCTGATGTTGTACACCTTTGGTGCATTATGCCCATAGGTGCACGGAGTTTATCACTTGTGATATTAACTTTGATTGCTTGGCTAGGATGTTAACTATCAGTTTTCTGTACTGTAAAAAATCACAATTTCTTTTGTAATTACTTAACATCTTGTGGAGAGGTAATTTTAGGTTTTATTTCTTATTATACAAATACATTATTTCTTATTTCATATTATATATATACATTATAATTTAGCATCCACTGATAATGCCAGATTTCATTTGATTCAGAAAAATAAAGTGACACTGGTTATTTAATTAAAATTTACACATAGTGAAAAGGTTTACATATTTTTTTCACTATCTGTACCTGACAATTTTTCAAAGTATGTTTCTTGTCACTACATTGGAACACCTTGAGTTCATATCCCACCATTACATTCAGAGCCCCAAACTTTGAAAGATCTTCTATGCCTATGAGTATGTCCTCTGTGTGTGGTGTACAAACCCTTCAGTCCTTCATCCATCCCATGCCCTATATGCTTAGCACACTGTCATCCACTCTTCAAACAAAATTTTAAAAGTCCTGGAGGATTTGGAAAAAATCAGAAGTAACAGGAATCTGTCTTACCACCTAGACAACAATTTCAGTGGCAGAATTTGGCAAAGGGAACAACCATCAAAATCCAGGAGGTACAGAGAACCACCCTCAAAATCAATAAAAATAGGTCTATACCCCATCATCTAACTGTAAAACTTACAAGTCTTAGTGACAAAGAGAAAATCCTGAAAGTAGCCCGGGAAAAGAAGTCTGTAACATACAATGGTAAAAATATTAGATTGGCAGCAGACTTATCCACAGAGACCCAGTAGGCCAGAAAGAACAGCCATGATGTATTCAGAGCACTAAATGAGAAAAACATGCAGCCAAGAATACTATATCCAGCTAGGCTATCATTGAAAATAGAAGGAGAGATAAAAAGCTTCCAAGACAAACAAAAATTAAAAGAGTTTATCAAAACCAAACCAGCTCTACAGGAAATATCAAAAGGGGTCCAGTAAGCAAAGAAAGAGTCTAAAAGTAGTGACCAGAAAGGAACAGAAACAATATACAGTAACAGTCACCTTACAGGCAACACAGTGGCACTAAATTAATATCTCTCAATAGTTATCCTGAATGTAAATGAGCTAAATGCCCCAATCAAAAGACACAGGGTATCAGAATGGATAAAAAAAAAAAAAAACCATCAATATGCTGCCAACAAGAAACACATTTTAGACCCAGAGACACCTCCAGATTTAAAGTGAGGGTGTGGAAAACAATTTACCATGCTATTGGACACCAGAAGAAAGCTGGGGTGGCAATCTTTATATCAGATATATCAGATATATCAGATGTTAAGCCAAAGACTATAGTAAAGATGAGGAAGGACACTATATCAGACCTAAAGGGTCTTTTCAACCAGAAGATCTAACAATTTAAAATATCTATGCCTTAACATGGGAGCAGCCAACTATATAAACCAATTAATAACAAAATCAAAGAAACACATCGACAATAATACAATAATAGTAGGGGACTTTAACACTCCCCTCACTGAAATGGACAGATCCAAGCAAAAGATCAACAAGGAAATAAAGGCTTTAAATGACACACTGGACCAGATGGACATCACAGATATATTCAGAACATTCCATCCCAAAGCAACAGAATACACATTTGTCTCTAGTGCACATGAACATTCTCCAGAAGAGATCACATCCTGGGTCACAAATCAGGTCTCAACCGGTATCAAAAGATTGGGATCATTCCCTGCATATTTTCAAAACACAATGCTCTGAAGCTAGAACTCAATCACAAGAGGAAAGTTGGAAAGAACTCAAGTACATGGAGGCTAAAGAGCATCCTACTAAAGAATGAATGGGTCAACCAGGAAATTAAAGAAGAATTGAAAAAAATTCATGGAAACAAATGATAATAAAAACACAGCAGTTCAAAATCTGTGGGACACAGCAAAGGCAGTCCTGAGTGGAAAATATATAGCAATACAAGCATTTCTCAAGAAACAAGAAAGGTCTCAAGTACACAACCTAACCCTACACCTAAAGGAGCTGGAGAAAGAACAACAAAGAAAGCCTAAACCCAGCAGGAGAAGAGAAATCATAAAGATCAGAGCAGAAATCAATGAAATAGAAACCAAAAAAACAATAGAACAAATCAATGAAACTAGGAGCTGGTTCTTTGAAAGAATTAAGATTGATAAATCCCTGGCAAGACTTGTCAAAAAGAAAAGAGAAAGGACCCAAATAAATAAAATCATGAATGAAAGAGGAGATATCAAAAACAACACAAAAGAAATACAAACAATTATAAGAACATATTATGAGCAAATATACACCAGCAAATTTGACAATCTGGAAGAAATAGATGCATTCCTAGAGACATATAAACTACCACAATTGAACCAGGATGAAAGAGAAAACCTGGGGGCACCTGGGTGGCTCAGTTGGTTAAGCGACTGCCTTCGGCTCAGGTCATGATCCTGGAGTCCCAGGATCGAGTCCCACATCAGGCTCCCTGCTCAGCAGGAAGTCTGCTTCTCCCGCTGACTTCTCTTCTCTCATGCTCTCTCTCTTTCATTGTCTCTCTCTGCCTCTCAAATAAATAAATATTTTTTTTTTTAAAAGAGAGAAAACCTGAATAGACCCATAAACAGTAAGGAGATTTAAGCAGTCATCAAAAATCTCCCCAAAAAACAAGAGCCCAGGGCCAGACGGCTTCTCAGGGGAATTCTAACAAGCATTTAAAGAAGAATTAATTCCTATTCTCCTGAAACTGTTCCCAAAAAATAGAAATGGAAGGAAAACTTCCAAACTCATTTTATGAGGCCAGCATCACCTTGATCCCAAAATCAGACAAGGATCCCATCAAAAAGAGAATTACAGACGAATATCCTCGATGAACACAGATGCGAAAATTCTCACCAAAATACTAGCCCAATAGGATCCAACAATACATTAAAAGGATTATTCACTACGACCAAGTGGGATTTATTCCAGGGCTGCAAGGTTGGTTCAACATCCGCAAATCAATCAATGTGATACAGTACATTAATAAAAGAAAGAACAAGAACCATATGATATTCTCAATAGATGCTGAAAAAGCATTTGACAAAGTACAGCATCCTTTCTTGATCAAAACTCTTCAAAGTGTAGGGACAGAGGATACATACCTCAATATCATCAAAGCCATCTATGAAAAACCCAACGCGAATATCATTCTCAATGGAGAAAAACTGAGAGCTTTTTTTTGCTAAGGTCAGGAACATGCCCATTTTCTGCTAAGGCAGGGATGTCCATTATCACCACTGCTATTCAACATAGTATGAGAAGTCCTAGCCTTGGCAATCAGAGAACAAAAAGAAATAAAAGGCATCTGAATCGGAAAAGAAGAAGTCAAATCTCACTCTTTGGAGATGATATGATACTATATGTGGAAAATCCAAAGACTCCACTCCAAATCTGCTAGAACTTGTACAGGAATTCAGTAATGTGTCAGGATATAAAATCAATGCACAGCAATCAGTTGCATTTCTTTACACCAACAACAAGACAGAAGAAAGAGAAATTAAGGAGTCAATCCCATTTACAATGGCACCCAAAACCATAAGATACCTAGGAATAAACCTAACCAAAGAGGCAAAGAATCTGTACTCAGAAAACTTTAAGTACTTAAGAAAGAAATTGAGGAAGACACAAAGAAATGGAAAAATGTTCCATGCTCATGGATTGGAAGAAAAAATATTGTGAAAATGTCTATCCTACCTAAAGCAATCTATACATTTAAAGCAATCCCTACCAAAATACCATCCCTTTATTTTTCCCCAAAGAAATGGAACAAATAATCCTTAAATTTATATGGAATCAGAAAATACCTCGAGTAGCCAGAGGAATGTTGAAAAAGAAAGCCAAAGTTGGTGGCATCACAATTCTAGACTTCAAGCTCTATTACAAAGCTGTCATCATCAAGACAGTATGGTATTGGCACAAAAACAGACACATAGATCAGTGGAACAGAATAGAGAGCCCAGAAATAGACCCTCAACTCTATGGTCAACTAATCTTTAACAAAGCAGCAAAGAATTTCCAATGGAAAAAAGACAGCCTCTTCAACAAATGGTTTTGGGAAAATTAGACAGCCACATGCAGAATGAAACTGGAACATTTCCTTACACCACACACAAAAAGACTCAAAATGGATGAAGGACCTCAATGTGCGAAAGGAATCCATCAAAATCCTTGAGGAGAACACAGGCAGCAACTTTTTCCACCTCAGCCACAGCAACTTCTTCCTAGAAACATCGCCAAAGGCAAGGGAAGCAAGGGCAAAAATGAACTATTGGGATTTCATCAAGATCAAACACTTTTGCACAGCAAAGGAAACAGTTAACAAAACCAAAAGAAAACTGACAGAATGGGAGAAGATATTTGCAAACAACATATCAGATAAAGGGTTAATATTCAAAATCTATAAAGAACTTATCAAACTCAACACCCAAAGAACAAATAATCCAATCAAGAAATGGACAGAGGACATGAACAAACATTCCTCAGAGAAGACATCCAGATGGCCAACAGACACATGAAAAAGTGCTCCACATCACTCGGCATCAGGGAAATACAAATCAAAACCACAAGGAGATACCACCTTACGCCAGCCAGAATGGCTAAAATTAACAAGTCAGGAAATGACAGATGCTGGTGAGGATGTGGAGAAAGGGGAACCCTCCTACACTGTTGGTGGGAATGCAAGCTAGTGTAGCCACTCTGGAAAACAGCATGGAGTTTCCTCAAAAAGTTGAAAATAGAGCTATCCTACCACCCAGCAATCACACTACTGGGTATTTACCCTAAGTATACAAATGTAGGGATCCAAAGGGGCACGTCCACCCGATTGTTTATAGCAGCAATGTCCACAATAGCCAAACTATGGAAAGAACCTAGATGTCCATCAACAGATGAGTGGATAAAGAAGATGTGGTATCTATATACAATGGAATACTATGCAATCATCAAAATAAATGAAATGTTACCACTTGCAATGATATGGATGGAACTAGAAGGTATTACGCTGAGCAAAATAAGTCAATCAGAAAAAGACAATTATCATATGATCTCCTTGATATGAGGAAGTTGAGAGGCAAAGAAGGGGGTTTCGGGGGTAGGGAAAGAATAAATGAAACAAGATGGGATCGGGAGGGAGACAAACCATAAGAGAGTCATAATCTCATAAAACAAAGTGAGGGTTGCTGGGGGTAAGGGGTAGGGAGAGGGTGGTGGGGTTGTGGACACTGGGGAAGGTATGTGCTATGGTGAGTGCTGTGAAGTGTGTAAACCTGGCGATTCACAGACCTGTACCCCTGGGGCTAATAATATATTATATATTAATAAAAAATTTAAAAAAAGAAATGTACGAACACAGAAACATAAATTTAAAAAAACTAAGAAGAAATTATGGAGATGAAAAGTACAATAAACGAACTGGAAAATACACTAGAGAGATTCAAAGGCATATTTGAGCATGAGGAAGGAATCAGCAAACATTAAGAAAATGAAAATTACTGAGTCTGGGGAAAACAAAGAAATAGATCAAAGAAAAGTGAAGAGAGCTTAAGAGACCTGTAAGACACTATCTAATGGACCGCCATACATATTGTGAAAGTTTTAGAGGAAAGAGATAGAAAGGGTAGACAGAATATCTGAAGAAAGATTGGCTGAAAACTTCCCAAATTTGATGAAATACCAGAATATAAACATCCAAGAAGCTGAATCAACTCTAAGAAAAACGAACTGAAGAAAAACCCACAGGGAGACACAATGCTCGAAGTTTCAAAGGCCAAAAATAAAGAGCAAGAGACAAATGTCCTAAATCTCAGTAGATTTTAAATGATAGATATCATGCAAAATATCTTTCCAACAACAGGATGAAGTTAGAAATCAGTAACTACAAAAACTAAGACTTCCCTAAATTTATGGAAATCCAATAACACATTTTTTTTTTTTTTTATTTGACAGAGATCACAAGTAGGCAGAGAGGCAGACAGAGAGAGAGAGCGAGAAGCAGGCTCTTGGCTGAGCAGAGAGCCCGATGCGGGACTCGACCCCAGGACCCCGAGATCATGACCTGAGCCGAAGGCAGCGGCTTAACCCACTGAGCCACCCAGGCACCCCCCAATAACACATTCTTAAAAAACCAATGGATCAAAGAAGAAATCATAGAGAAGGTAGAAAACAGAAATGAAGGAAAATGAAAATACAGTATACCTAAATTTATGAAACACTTATGAGACAGCAATGCTAAAGGGGAATTTATAGCTATAAATGCTTATATTAAAGATAAGAAAGATCTCAAATCAACAATTTAATTTCACAACTCAAGGAACTGGAAGGAAAAAAAAAAGAAAAAAACAAACCCAAAGCTAGAAGAAGGAAACAGACATTTATTTCACTATAATAAAAAAAAAAATTGGAAAAAAAAATTCATCCAGCCCTTCCTCCTTGGTCCAATTCATGTAGTTAGCTGTTCCCTCCACAGGACCCAATGGCACCTATCAGCCTATCACAGGATTTGCTATATTTTATTGTGTGATGGATTTGCTAGTTTGTAGCTATTCTTTGATCTTATGCATGATGTCTATGAAGATATATTGGAAAACCCTAATGTTTTCTGAGGAGTATACTCTGGATCTCTGTAATTCAAGAATGTATTGTCAAGAGGCTGCAGGTTTATGGCTAAAATTGCTGTTAGACATTTCAACGAAAGAAAAGTTGTCCAGAGGACATTATGGGAGATGAAGAGTGGAGGAAAACTTGGCAGTGGGATTTTTAAGAAGTCTGAAGTTGAACGCCTGTTGGCTGATGGAAAAGGAATGTCAGTCATTCACTAGAAGGTAGGAGGAAGCTGGGAAAGGACAGAGAAGGTAGAAATTCAGTATTATAAATTGTTTTTGCTGAATAAAATGGGATTACAAAAGATAGAAATAAGGACTTAAAACTTTTATGATTATGAAAGTAATAAATGCTCAATTTATAAAATCTGAAATATACAGATGGATGTTACAAAATGGAAATCACATGTATTTCTACCACCCAGAGTTAACCACTGCAGGCATCTGTCCTATCTACCTACTTTACCTATCTACCTACTCAGCAGGCAACCATGAAAATGACCATGCCAACTTTAACCACACAGAATGATCTTAATGAATGGGGAAATTACAACTATTCCATGACCTTTAAAATGTTATCAAAACATTAAAAACTCTCATTATCAATTAGAAATATGTACTGATAAATGTGTAGGAGAATAAACAGTAAACCCAATATTTATTGCTGTCTAAAACATTAGAAACATTGAGAATTAAAGTCTTTTTGTTTTTGTTGTTCTGAAAAACAGTTATCAAGAGTAGTTTGGGGTGCCTGGGTGGCTCAGTCAATTGAGCATCCAATGCTTGGTCTCAGCTGGGGTCATGAGATCAAGCCCTGGGACAGGCTCCACAAAGGGCATGGAGCCTGCCTGGGATTCTCTCTCTCCTTTGCTCTCTGCCCCTCTACCACTACCACCTTCAACTCACCATATAGAGAGCATCTTTTCTATGCCGTAAGCAACTGTCCTACTCCTTTCTAACCCTGACTCAACTACCAACAATTTATCCTTTGTGCTTTCACTGTTGTAAAATATCTCCCGGAATTCCTTTAGTGTAAAGGGTTTTTTGTTTTTGTTTATGCTTTTTTGTTCATTTTGGTTTGTGGTTTTTTGTTTGTTTTTTGCTTGCATTGCCTTCTGAGATTTCATTCCTTTCTTCAAAAAAAACTTTCCTTAGGCACGTATTGCATGGAGCTCTGGGTGTTATATGTAAACAATTAATCTTGGAACACTACATCAAAAACTAATGACGTATTGTATGGTGACTAACATATTATAATAAAAAATTAATTCATTCATTCATTTAAAAAAACGCTTTCCTTATTTACATAGATGACTTCACTTTCACTAAGTTCCTCTGGCTGCCTATCTAGAACCTCTTAAATGGTACCACTGTCAACATTCCTAAAGTCTGCTGTTTCTCCTGCAGCTCTGTTTACATTAGATTCAAATTTCCCTTCCAACATTATCGCTTTCAGCTTCTTTGTTGCTCTTTTGTCTTTGGTGCACAATTCCCTCTTTCAGTGATCAAGTTTTGTAAAATGCTATGTGGATTTATCACTAGAAGACAAGGAGGAAACATAATGACATGCTTTGCTGTCTGTGTGTGAACGAAATAATAAATGCAAAGTGACCAATTGCTGACAGATTTTCATGTAAGTGCATGATTGATTACTGGTGATGATGCTCGTTATTATTTACATAGTGATTTGTTCACTGAAGAGCCAGCAGCAAAGTCTGTACTTCATGCAATAAATCACAGTGAATACAACAGGGTAACTGAAATCTGAACCATGTTGTGGGGCACTGGTATTATATGGCTGAAATCTGTGCATATTAAAGCCCTGTGAAAGTAAGGATCATCTCTGTGTGAGCATCATTATATACAATGATTATAAAAATGATGCTAATTTAAAATGTATATGCATTTTGGATACGTATACATTTTTTATTATATATAAAAATTTTTATTACATTTTAAATTAGCATCATTCTACAATTAATATATATTCTGATTTTTCTTTAGCCTTATATTTTCCCATGCTGTTATATGTGCTTGGAAAATATGATATTTAATAGCACAAGGACCTCTACCCTAAGAATGGAAATTAATTTCCAAATGAAAAACATATAGATTATTACCAAAGTGTTTGATACTAGAGATAATGTTGTGAGAACATATGTTTACACAACTCATTCAGTACTTCTCTATTTCCTATGCACAAATTTCCTAGAAATAGAATGACTACATCAAAGGATATAAATAATTGGAAGGCTTTTGATACAGACCTATGTATATTTTTATTTATCTCTTTTTGTCCCAAAGTCAGCTTCCAACTTTGAGGATCATATTGCATTTTTAAAAAATAATTTTCCATTATTCATAACATGTTTAAATGTGTCCAGTGAAATTAACATTGGAAATTTGCATTTTTGTTGTTGTGAGTTGCCCACTCAAATCCTTTGCTCACTTTTCTCTTGGGATACCTGTCTACTTCTAGGCAATTTATATGACCTCTTTCTATAGACACTCTTTACAGACACTGCCTCAAAAATGAACAAGTGTGGAACTCCAAAAACCCCAGGCTGTTATTGCTTTCTTGTGCATTTGTTACATAAGCAAGATATAAATATAAAATCAACACCATAGGGGCACCTGGGTGGCTCAGTGGGTTAAGCCTCTGCCTCTGCCTTCGGCTCAGGTCCTGATCAAGCCCCGCATCGGGCTCCCTGCTCAGCAGGGAACCTGCTTCCCCGCACCCTCTCTGCTTGCCTCTCTGCCTACTTGTAATCTCTCTCTCTGTCAAATAAATAAATAAAATCTTAAAAGAAATCAACACCATAATTCTGATGTGTTTTTAGCTGGTTCTAATAACTTTTAGAGCTGGTTGTAAGAGTCCAGTTACAAATATTCACTTTCTTCAATGATGCACATAAAAGATTCAACCATTAATTATTAACTTTCTTTTTTTTTTTTTTTCAAGTCAAGGCAAATGTACTGGGAACAGAGAATAAAGTCCACCCCCAAAATCTTTATTAACTAGACTTTGATTTTGGCATGACCCATGTTTCACAGTTTCATATTCAGTTCTTTGTCCCTCAAACTCCCACCTCCTCATTCTTTTCTATTGATCTCTCCTGCTGCCCTGGTCTTGTTTTGTGAAATGAGTGACACACTTTCATGTTAAAGCATTACTATTTAAAAGAAGGCTTGTAAAGAGGGCAATAAAGTATGGGCATTCCGGTCATCGATGGGTGAGAACAATTTTCTAGAGGGGTTGCTTTCTGACACCAGTCACACTCTACCACGTAAGGGAATTTGTTCCTATTCAGATTAGAACTAGCAGCTCTGAACGACAACCAAATGTTATTTAAAAATTTATCATGGAGTGCCTGGGTGGCTCACTAGGTTAAGCGACCAACTCTTGATGTTGGCTCAGGTCATGATCTCGGGTCCTAGGATCAAGCCTCGAGTTGGGCTCTAGGCTCAGAGGGAGTCTGCTTGAGGATTCTCTCTCTCTCTCTCTGTCTCGCTTCCCCTCTAATCCTCCTCTGGTCTCTCTTTAAAATAAATAAATAAATATTTAAAAAAAACACATGCCACTATATTGCAACCACCTTAAGATAAAGGTATAAGAAGTAATGGCAGAAAACACACCTGCAGTTTTCGGAGTCTTTCCCAAGGCTACCCAAGTTCAAACACTGAACGTCAGAATTCTAGGCTGGAGGAGGGTCTACTGTTAGAAAAGGTGATGATGCTGTGGTTTCTATTTTGATGGCTCAGAGGCTTTTATGCTCACCACTGCTGTGGGGATTCTAGGGCTGAGTTTTTATATTTTGCAGTTACTACAAGTACAGCAATTTTCCCAAAACAGAAGTCCTTGGGCAATGTTACCTGCCCTTTTGTGTCCTTTACTGACAATCGAAGGCAGACTATGGGTTATTTTAGGAATATAGGCTGCCCAATGAAGGTCAGGAGAACTCCTGCCAAGAAGAGGTCAACTTCTAGAGAGAAATTCAAATGACGTAATTTTAAAGCAAGCGAGTGAGCCATGTCATTACCACCCACTAGAAGGGGCTGGCTTAAGCAGGGCAGGACAGCAAGGGTACAGAGCAACTCCCTGGATAAATTTGTACTTGAATCTATGTCCTACCAGATGTAGTCTATTCTTGGTTATTCTAAGGAAAGGTAGAAAATATACTGCATTTGTTAGCAATTAGCTTGCTTTCCTACACAAATATTAATCAAATCCCTCTGCTGCACCAGACCCAAAAGTAAAGCTGAAAAGAAGGGACATCTAAGCCAAGAGCTGAAAGCTGAGGAACACTCAAGTGGAAGGAGGAGGAGCACATTCTATACAGAGGCAAGGGAAATCAAAGTACATTTAAAGAACTGAAAAAAACTGGGGTACAGAACACAGAGTAGGGCAGAGAGAGCCAAGAGATGAGGCTAGAAACTAAGTGTCAGACAACACATGGTTCTGTAAACCTGTTAAGAAGTTAGAATTTGGGGTGCCGGGGTGGCTCAGCGGGTTAAAGCCTCTGCCTTCGGCTCAGGTCATGATCCCAGTGTCCTGGGATCGAGTCCCACATCGGGCTCTCTGCTCAGCAGGGAGCCTGCTTCCTCCTCTCTCTCTGCCTTCCTCTCTGCCTACTTGTGATCTCTGTCTGTCAAATAAATAAATAAAATCTTAAAAAAAAAAAAAGAAGTTAGAATTCACCCATGAATAGTGGGGGATAATTGATATGTTTTAAGTCAATGAGTGACAAGATGAGTCTTGCATTTTAAAGAAAGCATGCTGCTTCCACTGTGAGAAGATAGTGGGCAGGGCAAGAGCAGGCAGAAGTCTCATGGAGAAGGCCACTGGGACCCTTCAAGCACAAGATGGTGGTGGGCTTTATGATACTGTCCATGGGAGTGAAGAGGAAGACAATCTGTTGTGTTTCAGTGGCTTGACAGAATAGGGCAGGATGGCAAAGGAAAAGAGGCCAAGAGGATGCCTGCATTCTTGGCTGGGCAACTGAGGGGAAGTGAATTACCTTCTCTGACACAGGACACAAGAAGAGAAACAATTTTAAGGAAGTGATTATGGGTTTGTTTTAATCCTGTTGTGTTTGAGGTGTTTATGGTGCATCCAGTGGAAATGGCGAGCAGCCAGACGGACAGTGGTTAGCTAGAAAGAGGGATATCCCTATTAAATTGGGCAGTAACTTCTTAGAGCAGCTGCTTAGTAGGATCTAGCAAGATGCCCAACCTCTTGGGTTTGACCTGCAAACAGACTACTCAGTACCTCTGGCCTCCATCACCATTGACCATAATCATCATAAACCATCACCTAGATTTCAGGCTGCTGACTACAAAGAGAAAGAACAGACAAGTCCAAGTTCATTACTATGTAAAGAGAAAAATCTACTAAGAAATTAGAAAGTGGAAAAAAAAAAAAGGAACTTTTTCCCCTATACTTAGTGGGGCACAATTTTTTACACTGCACGGTGGCGTCAGAAACATGAACTGGTACGGATCATGTTGATACAGGCCTAAATATTGCTCCTGGTAGAATCATTAGTTGTTTGGGAGAAGGCTCGGGTCCCTACTCCTCTGGCACAGGAGGGAGCTCACATTCTGGGGCTCAGTGAGGACTGCCATCCTGACCTGACTGCACAGGGTCTGCACAGGGCCATCTTCTCAATGGCCAAGGAAGGCACAGCTAACATGAAACATATAAAACAGGCTACATACAGCAGCTCAGACCAACGAAGAAAAATTTTTAAAAGCAATGATCTCTTCCAAGTTTGAAAATGTCTATTTTAATTGAGGGAGAAGGAGGCTGAAGACTAATTTCTTATAGCAACTTTATCTAGTTATAAAACTCACGTAGGATGTACAGCCTAGCTGCTCATTTCCTCTTCCTAAATAAAATGTTTAATTCAAACAATTACCTTGCTGTATTTTTTTTTTTTTTAGGAGACATGGTCATTTGCTTATACCTTTTATTAACCAGATCTTATACTATGTTTCAATTGAGGGTTCAAAGATCCCCCTGAAACTGAATGGGAAGAAAACAGAGGGGTGACAAACCATGACAGACTCTTGACTCTGGGGGAAAAAAACTGAGGGTTGTGGAAGGGGAGGTGGGTTGGGGAATGGGGTAACTGGGTGATGGGCATTTAGAAGATCAGGTGATGTGATGAGCACTGGGTATTATATAATGAATCACTGAACACTACATCAAAAACAATGTACTATACGTTGGCTAATTGAAATTAAAAAAACAAACAAAGATCCCCCTGAAATTGTGAATTGTGCCAAGAACCCAGCATATAAATGAGTCTACACATTTTTCTGGGAAGAGGGACTAGAACCCTCACATTCTTAAAGCAGTTTACATTCAAAACAGACTAAGAATCACTATCTTACATCTATCTTCCACTATGATTCTACTACAGTGTATAGTAAAAATATAGGGCATAAATTAGGGGTTAACAGGTTTTCTCTTCTCTTAAGAATATATTTTCTTTCAGAGGACCATAATCTGGAAAGAACCTCAAGAGCTAAAAGTTCATCCACCTGCCTTTGGGTGAAATAGCTCCAAAATTACCCAGGTCAGATGAAAACTGAAAGTCTGTTTATTTCTCCCTATGGGAAAGCAATTCCAACACCTCATTCTGTAACCTATTACGTTTTTTAACGACCACTATAAAATTTATCTTTGGTCTGTATGTGCTCTGGTTTAAGTCCTAAATTGCCTTATTACTATTTTTCTTCACTTTATACATGGCTATAAATATGTGTTAATCTTTTCCAGAGAAGATATATTGCAATGTTCTTGTCACAGGCCATTTTTAAAACCAGTGACTTTGGTGATCAGTGTGTATATATATAACACAGCTGGGTCAAGATGGCGGAGAAGTAGCAGGCTGAGACTACTTCAGGTAGCTGGAGATCAGCTAGATAGCTTATCTAAAGATTGCAAACACCTACAAATCCAACGGGAGATCGCAGAGAAGAAGAGCAGCAACTCTAGAAACAGAAAATCAACCACTTTCTGAAAGGTAGGACTGGCGGAGAAGTGAATCCAAAGCGACGGGAAGATAGACCGCGGGGGGAGGGGCCGGCTCCCAGCAAGCGACAGAGCAACGGAGCACAAAATCAGGACTTTTAAAAGTCTGTTCCGCTGAGGGACATCGCTCCAGAGGCTTAACCGGGGTGAAGCCCACGCAGGGTCAGCGTGGCCTCAGGTCCCGCAGGGTCACAGAAGGATCGGGGGTGTCTGAGTGTCGCAGAGCTTACAGGTATTACAACAGGGAAGCCGGCTACAGAGACAGAGCCGTGGAGTAAGCTCTAAGCTCCGGGTTACCTTGAACTGGTCGCAGGCTCGGTCAGCTCCGAGCGCGGCCGGAGGCCAGGGTGATGGGAGTAATTGGGCGCTGTTCTCTGAGGGCGCACTGAGGAGTGCGGCCCCGGGCTCTCAGCTCCTCCCGGCCGGAGACCGGGAGGTTGCCATCTTCATTCCCGTCCTCCGGAACTCTACAGAAAGCGCTCAGGGAACAAAAGCTCCCGAAAGCAAACCCGAGCGGAATACTCAGCCCGGCCCCTGGTAAGGGCGGTGCAACTCCGCCTGGGGCAAAGACACTTGAGAGTCACTACAACAGTCCCCTCCCCCAGAAGATCAACAAGAAACCCAGCCAGGACCAAGTTCACCTACCAAGGAGAGCGGTTTCAATACCAAGGAGAGCAGCGGAATTCCAGAGGAGGAGAAAGCAAAGCATGGAACTCATGGCTTTCTCCCCATGATTCTTTAGCCTTGCAGTTAATTTAATTTTTTTTTCTCTTTCAATTTCTTTTTCTTCGTCTGCTAAATTTTTTTAACTTTTACCCTTTTGTTTTTTAACGTTTTTTAACTAGTTTATCTAATATATATATATTTTTTTTTCCTTTTTATATTTTTTCTTTATTGGTTTTCTTTTTTTAATTGTTTCTTTTTTTTTTTTTTTCTTTATGAACCTCTTTTTATCCCCTTTCTCCCCCCTCACGATTTGGGATCTCTTCTGATTTGGCTAAAGCATGTTTTCCTGGGGTTGTTGTCACCCTTTTAGTATTTTACTTGCTCCTTCATCTACTCTTATCTGGACAAAATGACAAGGCGGAAAAACTCACCACAAAAAAAAGAACAAGAGGCAGTACCAAAGGCTAAGGACCTAATCAATACAGACATTGGTAATATGTCAGATCTAGAGTTCAGAATAACGATTCTCAAGGTTCTAGCCGGGCTCGAAAAAGGCATGGAAGATATTAGAGAAAGCCTCTCGGGAGATATAAAAGCCCTTTCTGGAGAAATAAAAGAACTAAAATCTAACCAAGTTGAAATCAAAAAAGCTATTAATGAGGTGCAATCAAAAATGGAGGCTCTCACTGCTAGAATAAATGAGGCAGAAGAAAGAATTAGCGATATAGAAGACCAAATGACAGAGAATAAAGAAGCTGAGCAAAAGAGGGACAAACAGCTACTGGACCATGAGGGGAGAATTCGAGAGATAAGTGACTCCATAAGACGAAACAACATTAGAATAATTGGGATTCCAGAAGAAGAGGAAACAGAGAGGGGAGCAGAAGGTATATTGGAGAGAATTATTGGAGAGAATTTCCCCGATATGGCAAAGGGAACAAGCATCAAAATCCAGGAGATTCAGAGAACCCCCCTCAAGATCAATAAGAATAGGTCCACACCCCGCCACCTAATAGTAAAATTTACAAGCCTTAGTGACAAAGAGAAGATCCTGAAAGCAGCCCGGGAAAAGAAGTAACATACAATGGTAAAAATATTAGATTGGCAGCAGACTTATCCACAGAGACCTGGCAGGCCAGAAAGAGCTGGCATGATATATTCAGAGTACTAAACGAGAAAAACATGCAGCCAAGAATACTATATCCAGCTAGGCTATCATTGAAAATAGGAGAGATTAAAAGCTTCCAGGACAAACAAAAACTGAAAGAATTTGCAAATACCAAACCAGCTCTACAGGAAATATTGAAAGGGGTCCTCTAAGCAAAGAGAGACCCTAAAAGTAGTAGATCAGAAAGAAACAGAGACAATATACAATAACAGTCACCTTACAGGCAATACAATGGCACTAAATTCATATCTCTCAATACTTACCCTGAATGTTAATGGGCTAAATGCCCCAATCAAAAGACACAGGGTATCAGAATGGATAAAAAAACAAAACCCATCTATATGTTGCCTACAAGAAACTCATCTTAAACCCGAAGACACCTCCAGATTTAAAGTGAGGGGGTGGAAAAGAATTTACCATGCTAATGGACATCAGAAAAAAGCAGGAGTGGCAATCCTTATAGCAGATCAATTAGATTTTAAGCCAAAGACTATAATAAGAGATGAGGAAGGACACTATATCATACTCAAAGGAACTGTCCAACAAAAAGATCTAACAATTTTAAATATCTATGCCCCTAACGTGGGAGCAGCCAACTATATAAACCAATTAATAACAAAATCAAAGAAACACATCGACAATAATACAATAATAGTAGGGGACTTTAACACTCCTCTCACTGAAATGGACAGATCATCCAAGCAAAAGATGAACAAGGAAATAAAGGCCTTAAATGACACACTGGACCAGATGGACATCACAGATATATTCAGAACATTTCATCCCAAAGCAACAGAATACACATTCTTCTCTAGTGCACATGGAACATTCTCCAGAATAGATCACATTCTCGGTCCTAAATCAGGTTCTCAACCGTTATCAAAAGATTGGAATCATTCCCTGCATATTTTCAGACCACAATGCTCTGAAGCTAGAACTCAATCACAAGAGGAAATTTGGAAAGAACCCAAATACATGGAGACTAAATAGCATCCTTCTAAAGAATGAATGGATCAACCAGGAAATTAAAGAAGAGTTGAAAAAATTCATTGAAACAAATGATAATGAAAACACAACGGTTCAGAATCTGTGGGACACCACAAAGGCAGTCCTGAGTGGAAAATATATAGCGGTACAAGCCTTTCTCAAGAAACAAGAAAGGTCTCAGGTACACAACCTAACCCTACACCTAAAAGAGCTGGAGAAAGAACAAGAAAGAAAGCCTAAACCCGGCAGGAGAAGAGAAATCATAAAAATCAGAGCAGAAATCAATGAAATAGAAACCAAAAAAACAATAGAACAAATCAATGAAACTAGGAGCTGGTTCTTTGAAAGAATTAATAAGATCGATAAACCCCTGGCCAGACTTATCAAAAAGAAAAGAGAAAGGACCCAAATAAATAAAATCATGAATGAAAGAGGAGAGATCACAACTAACACCAAAGAAATACAGACAATTATAAGAACATACTATGAGCAACTCTACGCCAACAAATTGGACAATCTGGAAGAAATGGATGCATTGCTAGAGACATATAAACTACCACAACTGAACCAGGAAGAAATAGAAAGCCTGAACAGACCCATAAACAGTAAGGAGATTGAAACAGTCATCAAAAATCTCCAAACAAACAAAAGCCCAGGGCCAGATGGCTTCCCGGGGGAATTCTACCAAACATTTAAAGAAGAACTAATTCCTATTCTCCTGAAACTGTTCCAAAAAATAGAAATGGAAGGAAAACTTCCAAACTCATTTTATGAGGCCAGCATCACCTTGATCCCCAAACCAGACAAGGATCCCATCAAAAAAGAGAACTACAGACCAATATCCTTGATGAACACAGATGCAAAAATTCTCACCAAAATACTAGCCAATAGGATTCAACAGTACATTAAAAGGATTATTCACCACGACCAAGTGGGATTTATTCCAGGGCTGCAAGGTTGGTTCAACATCTGCAAATCAATCAATGTGATACAACACATTAATAAAAGAAAGAACAAGAACCATATGATACTCTCCATAGATGCTGAAAAAGCATTTGACAAAGTACAGCATCCCTTCCTGATCAAAACTCTTCAAAGTGTAGGGATAGAGGGCACATACCTCAATATTATCAAAGCCATCTATGAAAAACCCACCGCAAATATCATTCTCAATGGAGAAAAACTGAAAGCTTTTCCGCTAAGGTCAGGAACACGGCAGGGATGCCCATTATCACCACTGCTATTCAACATAGTACTAGAAGTCCTAGCCTCAGCAATCAGACAACAAAAGGAAATTAAAGGCATCCAAATCGGCAAAGAAGAAGTCAAACTATCACTCTTCGCAGATGATATGATACTATATGTGGAAAACCCAAAAGACTCCGCTCCAAAACTGCTAGAACTTGTACAGGAATTCAGTAAAGTGTCAGGATATAAAATCAATGCACAGAAATCAGTTGCATTTCCCTACACCAACAACAAGACAGAAGAAAGAGAAATTAAGGAGTCCATCCCATTTACAATTGCACCCAAAACTATAAGATACCTAGGAATAAACCTAACCAAAGAGACTAAGAATCTATACACAGAAAACTATAAAGTACTCATGAAAGAAATTGAGGAAGACACAAAGAAATGGAAAAATGTTCCATGCTCCTGGATTGGAAGAATAAATATTGTGAAAATGTCTATGCTACCTAAAGCAATCTACACATTTAATGCAATTCCTATCAAAGTACCATCCATTTTTTTTCAAAGAAATGGAACAAATAATCCTAAAATTTATATGGAACCAGAAAAGACCTCGAATAGCCAAAGCAATATTGAAAAAGAAAGCCAAAGTTGGTGGCATCACAATTCCGGACTTCAAGCTCTATTACAAAGCTGTCATCATCAAGACAGCATGGTACTGGCACAAAAACAGACACATAGATCAATGGAACAGAATAGAGAGCCCAAAAATAGACCCTCAACTCTATGGGCAACTAATCTTCGACAAAGCAGGAAAGAATGTCCAATGGAAAAAAGACAGCCTCTTCAACAAATGGTGTTGGGAAAATTGGACAGCCACATGCAGAAAAATGAAATTGGATCATTTCCTTACACCACACGCGAAAATAGACTCAAAATGGATGAAGGATCTCAATGTGAGAAAGGAATCCATCAAAATCCTTGAGGAGAACACAGGCAGCAACCTCTTCGACCTCAGCCGCAGCAACATCTTCCTAGGAACATCGCCAAAGGCAAGGGAAGCAAGGGCAAAAATGAACTATTGGGATTTTATCAAGATCAAAAGCTTTTGCACAGCAAAGGAAACAGTTAACAAAACCAAAAGACAACTGACAGAATGGGAGAAGATATTTGCAAATGACATATCAGATAAAGGGCTAGTGTCCAAAAATCTATAAAGAACTTAGCAAACTCAACACCCAAAGAACAAATAATCCAATCAAGAAATGGGCAGAGGACATGAACAGACATTTCTGCAAAGAAGACATCCAGATGGCCAACAGACACATGAAAAAGTGCTCCACATCACTCGGCATCAGGGAAATACAAATCAAAACCACAATGAGATACCACCTCACACCAGTCAGAATGGCTAAAATTAACAAGTCAGGAAATGACAGATGCTGGCGAGGATGCGGAGAAAGGGGAACCCTCCTACACTGTTGGTGGGAATGCAAGCTGGTGCAACCACTCTGGAAAACAGCATGGAGGTTCCTCAAAATGTTGAAAATAGAACTACCCTATGACCCAGCAATTGCACTGCTGGGTATTTACCCTAAAGATACAAACGTAGTGATCCGAAGGGGCACGTGCACCCGAATGTTTATAGCAGCAATGTCTACAATAGCCAAACTATGGAAAGAACCTAGATGTCCATCAACAGACGAATGGATAAAGAAGATGTGGTATATATACACAATGGAATACTATGCAGCCATCAAAAGAAATGAAATCTTGCCATTTGCGACGACGTGGATGGAACTAGAGGGTATCATGCTTAGCGAAATAAGTCAATCGGAGAAAGACAACTATCATATGATCTCCCTGATATGAGGGAGAGGAGATGCAACATGGGGGGTTAAGGGGGTAGGAGAAGAGTAAATGAAACAAGATGGGATTGGGAGGGAGACAAACTATAAGTGACTCTTAATCTCACAAAACAAACTGAGGGTTGATGGGGAGGGGGGTTGGGGGGTGTGGGTTATGGACATTGGGGAGGGTATGTGCTATGGTGAGTGCTGTGAAGTGTGTAAACCTGGCGATTCACAGACCTGTACTCCTGGGGATAAAAATATATGTTTATAAAAATAAAATTAAAAAAAAAAAAAAACAACACAGCTCATGCACGCTAGGCAGACGTCTGGCCACATACTAGAACATAAGTGTGATCAAGTTACTAGCAACAAGAATTCAGAGTCTCAGAGAGCTGGGGAAAATCTCTCAGATGACACAGTGCAGGAAGAAGAGGTTCTCCTGCTGTTTCTGTTGCTCAGAGTTATGAATGTGAGGCAGAGATCCAACTTAACCAGAGGCCCAGAATGTGTGGCCCCCTCGGCACAGCCCAAGACTGACCTGTGATTATGATCCTGTTGCCCTCCCCAAGGCACACTGTACACTCCAGCCCTCCCATGTACACTGGCTATCTGACGCTGCCGCCCCCGTTCATCTGTCTCTTGCATATCTTTGTTTCCTGTAGTCTTCTCCACATGATACTGGGCACCTCAGCCCTCCTACCACCATGGCACCCTGTTCCTCTGTTGCCTGCCCACTGACTAGGAGTCATCTGTACCCCAAAGGGTTGCTTCCTGCTTTCCAAGGGACAGTGGACCCACTCCAGCCTAGGCAACCCAGCAAATTTGTCTACTGTCTCATGGGCTGCCTTCCCCAATAAGGTGTGACCCACAGCCTCAGTGTAGGGGTAGCCCCGATCAAGTCTGTCCTTCCTTGAGTACTCTCAAGCAGCTGTAGGGTACCTTAGAAAGTTCTTTTTAAATCTTATGCTTACTCTTTTTCCATAGCAAATAATGTTTTACATTAAAATTCCCCTATTTAAATCACTGTGTGGTTTCTCCCTTCTGATTGGACCCAGACTGAAATAATCACAAAGAAAACTTATTCTTTGATTATACTCATGGATAGTATTTGCTAAAAGTGCATCTCCTACTCTTATTGTTTCCTTCCAGTTTAACTGGTGGTGAAAGGATGTGGTATATGTAATTGCAACTTACTGGAGTTTACTGATATCCTTTTAACATAATGCATGGCCAACTTTTTATTTTTATTATTTTTTTAAGATTTTTTTTATTTATTTGACAGAAATCACAAGCAGGCAGAGGGACAGGCAGAGAGAGAGGAGGAAGCAGGCTCCCTGCTGAGCAGAGACCCAGGTCTCAGGACCCTGGGATCATGACCTGAACCGAAGGCAGAGGCTTAACCCACTGAGCCACCCAGGCGCCCCAAATTTTTAAAGATGTTTCTGGAAAATTGAAGTTAGAGTTTCTGTTTTCAGGGTACAGAGATGGATCTATTTCTCTTAGCTCAATCTTATTAAAATATTTATGCCCTTGGGGCACCTGGGTGGCTCAGGTGCTAAACATCCGCCTTCATCTCAGGTCATGATCCCAGGGACCTGGGGTTGAACACCACATTGGGCTCCCTGCTTGGTGGGGAGTCTGCTTCTCCCTCTCCCTCTGCCTGTTGCTCCCCCTACTTGTGATCTCTCTCTCTCTGGGTCAAATAAATGAAATATTTTTTAAAATTTATACCCATTATATAGAGGTCAGCAAAATTTTTCCGTGAAGAGCCAGATAGTAATAGAATATAGACTTGTGAAGTCAGGAAATGACAGATGCTGGCAAGGATGTGGAGAAAGGGGAACCCTCTTACACTATTGGTGGGAATGCAAGCTGGTGCAACCACTCTGGGAAACAGCATGGAGGTTCCTCAAAATGTTGAAAATAGAACTACCCCATGACCCAGCAATTGCACTACTGGGTATTTACCCTAAAGATACAAACGTAGTGATCCGAAGGGGCACATGCACCCGAATGTTTATAGCAGCTATGTCTACAATAGCCAAACTATGGAAAGAACCTAGATGTCCATCAACAGATGAATGGATAAAGAAGATGTGGTATATATACACAATGGAATACTATGCAGCCATCAAAAGAAATGAAATCGTGCCATTTGCGACGACGTGGATGGAACTAGAGGGTATCATGCTTAGCGAAATAAGTCAATCGGAGAAAGACAACTATCATATGATCTCCCTGATATGAGGAAGTAGAGATGCAACATGGGGGGTTAAGAGGGTAGGAGAAGAGTAAATGAAACAAGATGGGATTGGGAGGGAGACAAACCATAAGTGGCTCTAAATCTCACAGAACAAACTGAGGGTTGATGGGGGGAGGGGGGTTGGGAGAGGGGGGTGGGGTTATGGACATTGGGGAGGGTATGTGCTATGGTGAGTGCTGTGAAGTGTGTAAACCTGGAGATTCACAGACCTGTACCCCTGGGGATAAAAATATATGCTTATTAAAAAATTAATTAATTAATTTTAAAAAAAAGAATATAGACTTGTGAGCTATAAGGTCTGTGTTGTAACTCCTTAACTCCTACCAAAGAGCAAAACAGCCATAGACGATATGTAAACAAATGGTCTGTGTGGCTGAATTCAATAAAACTTTATTTACAAAAATAGGCCACGTGGGGATGGGGAGAGGGCCCCTGGGTGGCTCCGTTGGTTGAGCGTCTGACTCCTGATTTCAGCTCAGGTCATAATCTCGGGGTCCTGGGATCATCCCTCCAACTCTCCATGCTCAGTGGCGAGTCTTCTAGAGATTTTCTCTCTCCTCCTCTCCCTCTGCCCTTCAGAGCATGTACTCTCTCCTCCTTAAATAAATAATCTCTTAAAAAATAATGAAATTTAAAAATAAAAACACTTTACAAAAAAGCAGTGGGCCAAAGTTAGCCCATAGGCCACAGTTTATCAACCCCTGTCCTACATGATTATTTTTAACTACTTGGTCTGTAAAGCAATGAGAAAGAGGAGTTATATCTCTCAACACTACTGTGTTTTTTCGATTTCCTCCTAGGTGTTTTTGGTCCTTTGTTTATAGAGTTCTATGATCTAATATTCAACACAAAAAGGTTCATAGCTATTAGGTCCTCATGTGAATTTTATTCCTTATCACTGTAGAATCTTCTCTTTGTTCTGAAAATTTTTTTGTACATTAAAACTTATATTAATATTAAAAATATTTAGAAAGAAAATATAAAATAACAATAAAGTTAAGATCAAAGAGAAGTTTCACAACAAATCCAATTGGAATAAATTTACCCATTAAAAGAAAGCAAATCTGAGAATGTGGCAAACACGAAAACCTGGTCTATAAGGTAGATGTGAAAAAAAGTGTCCTGGAAGTTTTACCTATTAGGGATTCTCCATCTGTCTTTCCTTTTTTTTTTCTTTAGATTTTATTTATTTAAGAGAGAGAAAGAGAGAGCATGGGGAGGAGCAGAGCAGGAGGGAGAGGAACAAGCAGACTTTGCGATGAGCACAGAACCCAACAGTGGGACTCGATCCCAGGACCCTGAGATCATGACTTGAGCTGAAACCAAGAGTTGGACACTCAACTGACTGAGCCACCCAGGCATCTCTGCATCTGTCCTTCTTAAGAAAGATCCTCTTCATCTGTCTTTTTAAATCTTTTTCTCTATAAATGCAATTATTATCCAGTGTGTAATATGTTGCATCAATTTTTGTGTGTGTGTGTGTGTGTGTGTGTGTGTGTATACATTTTTTAATTTGATGTCATTTGAGTCTCTTACAGAAGAGAGTCTAGTTTGTGTTTGTCTTTTGTCTGTACACTGGAGCCTCATCTGTTTCCTGGCCTTAGCCCAAGATGAGAGCTGGTTATCTGGTTCAGCCCCTATTCTGAGCAAGAGCAGTTAGCGTTCTATTTTCCATGTAGCTTCATGCAAAAGATACTCTACACCAACTATCCTTCCACTTTGGGGCTGGGGAGTGTTCCCTTACCTCACTGTGAGCCCATAGACACTTTTTTTGTGACTGCTTGACTCCACATGTGCCATTATTTAATATAACCCAGCACTGATGGATTTTCCCCTCTTTCTTTCTCACCCCATTGAACCAAACCTTTATTTGCTAAACATAATTAAGTCTAAGGAATTATTCATCCAAACTGCATTTGCCTTCCTTTCAAAGCCACAGAGCAGAAAAAGACAAATCCTAGCAGCTTCGAGAACCAAAGGTCTGTCTCTGTGAAGAACCAGATCTAAGGTTGTGGGGGTTACAGGGACCCCCAATCCTTGGATCCCCAAATCTTGAGAGGTATTCAGGAGCCTTCATGGAATTTTATCAACGCACCCTCTGACTGGCTGCTCTATAGGAATCACATGTCTGAGCACTGGGTCCTCTTCAAGTTTGGGTAAAATTGTTGAGTTGTTCCAAACTCCAAGTTTCTGCTGGGCTCCTTCCATATATTCAGTGGCCTTGTGTGGTTTTACCTGCCTTCATTTAACTTTACTTATTTCATTCTGTCTTTGTGGAGATTTAGAGGAATATGCTCTAGGTCTACGTGCCTGCTTCTGCATTCCTCAGGAGTCCTGCATGCCAAGCACAACTCTAAAACATCTTCTGGAGAGAGAACTGATCTCCATAATGATTTCTCCTTCCTTCTTGAAATTCATTTCTCAAATTTTCTACCTCCCATTAAGATGGCTTTGAGATTCTGACTTAAATACCTATTAAAATGAATGCTAAGCCATCTAGTTTTAAAATAAAGTAGAAATTTAGTATTTCTAGGCCAAGTAATCTTCTGAAATTTCTTTTGGCTCCAGCTTGGAAAATAATTAAAGTGGCATAGAAATTGAAGACATCACGAAATTCAAAGAAAATGACTTTCACTTCAGCACTGTTCTGAAAGATGCACAAACATTTGGGCCCTTACCAGCGGAATGAGCAGGCTAATGAGGTCTGTCAGAGGTTTGCTGAGCAGCAGCAGGTCCTCGGCAGCCTGAGTGTCCCCTCCTGAGCCAGACTTCTGTGCCTTGAGGGGGGAGAAGGGAAGCAGTGTGTAGGAGATTAGTCAGTTTGGCCAGAGGAAACAGATCAGGAAAGGAAGGGAGCCTAGGAAGTAATCCCCCCGCAGCCCCCTGAGGAGAGGTGAGGCCTTGTTATAACAGGACAAAGAGCTCACACAGGGCCACTGCCACCAGCTCAGGCCACAGAGGCCGAGTTGGACAGCCCACAGATAAAGCAAGACCGAGGCTGTCCTTGATGTTCGTGTACTGTGGAGGGGACTCTATCTTTCCAACCATGCTGAGATGAGGGGCTGCTACCCCTATCTTTCAGGTGAGAAAACTGAAGTTGAGAGAAGTTAAATAGTTTGTCAAAAGCCCCACAGATGATGAGTGGCAAAGCCAGACTTGAAATCACAGATGCTCATTTCTCATGGGCATTTTGATGCACATTACCTGATGCATACCATCATCGTGTAATTCTGCTATGCTCTCATTCTCTGTATGCATCTGCATGCTTGAACAACATTTGGAATAGCCGTCCAACATACCAGCACACGGAGAGGCCTCAGACACAGACCTACATTGCTTAGGAAGAACGTGCTAAAATTGCACTGGAAAAAGGAAATGAGAAGGGTGTGGCTCTACTCTTCAGTGTGTCTGCTCTCAGGAGTTTTATGGGACTGTCTAATCTTTCTTATAAGGGGTGAATAATTTTATACTGAAAAAAGGCACTGACTATCATGTTTGCTACAATATATACACATTCCATTCACATACCTCCTCTCTGTTTAAATTTCACTCAGAAGAAACCAAACTACTCGTACGTCATGACCTCTGCCTTCATTAGCCTGGACTCCAGGACCGTTCTCAGGAAGGTCCAGTTCCTTCTGGACAGAATTTAAGTGGCCTGCTTTCTCTGGCTCAGAGGGGCTCGACTGAAAAAGTAGACACCTGCCTTTTAACAATTTATACCTCTCTACGGCTAAGGGGAATCACCACAATCATAGCCCAGAACTTCCCTCTCCCCTCCCCTCCCCACCCCACCCCCACCCCAGCCTTCCCAACTGGTTTTACCAGAAAGGTAGAGTTTCCTTCCAGAAAACAAATGTGCAGGTTTGAACCTTCCTGACTCTTGGCTGTTGATCCTGCCTTCGGAAGCACGGAGCAAGACAGAACACTGGCCTTTTCACATGAACAATTTATCCTTTAGAGCAAACGGGTTCTCTCCCGGGAAAGATAAGGCAGTCCTGTAAACTAGCCCCTGGGCTGAGAGGGGGCTTGAGGCCACTGCTTCCTTTCCGCACACAAGGAAGCAAGCAGATGGGGCCACGAGAGCAAGTGCCTGCTGTGGGACTCTCCCACCAGGACATCCAGCATCCTCCATAGCCTCTAAATCCACGCAGTCCTTCCTAATTGTTACCAAGAAGCATCAGGACCCTCCCCACCAGTATTCAGATACCTCCTCCTTGCAAAGCTGCCAGGGGTTCTGGAAAGAGAAGTTCACACCCGGAATGCAGTAGAAACTCCTCTCCTTACAAAAATATGGGACTGCGATGGAAGCTCTGTGCACAGAGGGATCCCAGTAGGGATTCCCGCAGGAAGAAAAACAGAAGCTGAGCAACAATTTCAGAGGCCCAAGTTCACCTCTCCTCTCAGTCTGTCTCCAAGTCCCTAATGTCATACTCCCTAAAGGCAACTTCTTGATACCCACGTCTGTAGCCCACTGTATGCATTTCATAAAAGGCCTTTTCCACAGCAAGGATTCTCTTTCTGCTATGACACTGCTATTGTCCTCCCCATTCAGGCCCTCTGCTCTTGCCTCTGGTCTGCAATTCACTCGCCCCCATCACAGCCATACAGGAACTGACCCCACTTCCAGTCATCCAGTGTTCTTGACCCACCCAGTTATGGTCTAAGCAAGAGGATGGTAGACAGCACTGGGGAGTCAGCAGTAGGGTTTGAGAGAAGTGGTTGGACTTACTAGATATTTAAGGTAAAATCTACATTATCTGAGGACAGATTAGATATGGAGTATGGGGGTGCCTGGGTGGGTCAGTGGGTTAAAGCCTCTGCCTTCGGCTCGGGTCATGATCCCAGGGTCCTGGGATCGAGCCCCGAACTGGGCTCTCTGCTCAGCAGGGAGCCAGCTTCCTCCTCTTTCTCTGTCTGCCTCTCTGCCTACTTGTGATCTCTGTCTGTCAAATAAATAAATAAAATCTTTAAAAAAAAAAAAGAAAAGAAAAGAAAAAAAAAGATATGGAGTATGAAAAAGAGAAAAGTTTTAAGGATGTTTCCCAGGTTTCTAGTGTGTGTAGCAGAAGGAAGGTGGCTGGCCTTACTGGCAGCAGAATGTTTTGGGGAGGCAAATCCTGAGTTTCGCTTTGGACATGTTTGAGGTGACGATGGCAGGTTCTAGTGATTATGTAGAGAAAGTTGCTGCATTTCTAAGGATGGATTTCCTGGGAGGACTCTGGGTAGAAATATAAACTTAGTAGACTTAAACATATAAAACCTGGGAATGTCAACTTATGAGCCATCTTTAATATTAAATGGCAACACAGCATTACTCAAAATGAGCTAAAGGAGTACAGTATTTAAAAAAAAAAGAAAAGGCTAGGCAAACACAATTCTATTCTATCTAGCAATGCTACACGAATCTAGTGCATGCAGGTAGGTACTCAAGAGAGGTTTGTTAAACACGGAGGTGGGGCATCTGGGTGGCTAAGTCGGATAAGGGTCTGCCTTCAGCTCAGATCAGGATCTCAAAGTCCTGGGATCAAGCCCCAGGTCAGGCTCCTCACTCAGTGGGGAGTCTGCTCCTCCCTCTGCTCCTCCACCCCCTCCTACTCATGCTCTCTCAAATAAATAAAATCTTCTTTAAAAATTGAAAAAAAAAATAAACATGAGTGAGGGAAGGCGGCTGTAGAGAACAAGAGACAGTCAATTCCTCAGGTAGCTGTTGTCTGATGCCCCATTATGGAGCACAACTCACAACGGTGGCACCTGGACCAATTCAGCACTCACTGTGCTCCCCAGTTATCATCACATGGGTGCTCACAATGGGCAGATGGCACAATCCGCCCCCCCGCCGCCCCCGCGTAGGGTCTCACCATCTGCTCCAAAAGACAGCATGCTTACAAATAACTGCTGAAGGCAGAGTGTGAAAGTAGAGGCAGACACAGTTTGGGTAGTGGGGGAAAACGAGAAGAGGACATGGGACTTCATCATTTCCATGGTGGGAGGGAGGTCTATAGGGAACAGTTTGGAGAGTGGTGTTTCAGGGGCCAGGAACCATAGGAGGAAAATGCACGGGAGTGAAATATTGAGAGAGGACTGTCTGGCATAGGAGTGGGCAGCACGGAGGCCTGGCAAACCAGGCTGGAATGCACGCTGAGACTGGATCATTCCAAGCCCTGAATGTCTCACCGACGAGTTAGAAGGTCCCATCACGAATAACAAGATGTCCCTGAGGTTTGCCATGGAAGGCAGAGGCATGGGGAGGATTAAGGGTGATGGCAGAAAAATCTCCCTTGTGTTCAGCAACCAGGCAGAGGGTAGCCAACAGGTATGAGCAAGGGGGCACCACAGAGGAGTCAAACTGGATCATTTCAAGAGACTCTTGTCCACATTCCAGTGTCAGCAACACTAGCACATCTGCCTAGAAACAGCAGTCTAACGGCCCCATGATCACAAGAGCAGTGGGTGAAGGTCCCCCATCACTTCACAAATGATAGTCGAGACCCAGGCAGGAGAGTCAGGTGACCTGGAATTTGAATTGGGCTTCCCAACCCCCAAAACTCAGTTAGGTTCTCCTCTTCCATGTTCATCCTGCAGTGCCCTGTACTCACAGCAGCTGCGGGCTCACAGATGTAAAGAGATGGCGATTTCCTCACCATTGTGTAGTGACGGTCTTCCCTCTGACACCACAAGCTCCCTGAGCGCTAACACTCTTCCTCCCTAAATCCCTGCTGAAATCTCACCCAGCCCTATTCCAGGCTACTAGGTGCAGAAGCAAACCATGAATTAATATCTCGTTAGCCTGCCAGGAGTCGCTTTAGTCAGGAACCGTGGCCTGAGCAGCCTCCCACGTGCCAGGACACAGACCTGAGGAAGTCACCATCCACAGGAAGCCTTGTGTAAATAGCACTTTGAGGGGAGCATTTTTCTTCTCGCTGTCAATGATACAGCGACCATTTAGTGCTCACCCTCCGTTGGCCAGGTAAATACAAAGTGCTATTTGCATCTACTCACATTGATCTTCTGCTCTCATGGAAGTCACACCACAACCCAGCAGGGCAGTTTTTATCATTTGTACTCTGCACATGAGGAAACCAATACTAGGCAGGTGAAGAAACTTGCCCAGGGTCCTACAGGTGGAAAGGGGTGTGGCTGGGACCTGCATCCAAGGCCCATCCCACACCAGTGAGCCTAGAGCGCGTACTTGTCTCTGCTTCCACATCTCTGCCACACAACCCTCAGGTTAAACTAGGACCGATTTTGAATCATAAGGCATGTTGGCGGCAGGGACTGAACTCCTAATGGAGATTCTAACACCTGTCTGCCCATGGTCCCCGCCTTCCTAGTACACAATTGCATATCACAGCACTCTCCTCCCTAAAAAAGAAAAGCGAAGCACTTCTCACTTCAAACACTGGCAACCCTCAATTCTGCTGCTTGGTGGTCATTCCTGCAAGAGGCAGACGAGGTTTTGAATGCCCAAGAATCTCCAGGGTGCAACGTTTATTTATTTTCTTTTTACTTTATTTTTTTGAGATTTTTTGTTGTTTTAGTTTTTTTATTTTTTTTAAGATTTTTTCATTTATTTATTTGAGAGAGAAAAAGAGAGAGCAAGCACACAGAAGAAGAGGGGGATGGAGAAGTCGACTCCCCGTTGAGCAGAGAGCCCGAGGCAGGGCTCAATCCCAGGACCCCAAGATAATGACCCCAGCCAAAAGCAGATGCTTAACCGAGTCACCCAGGTGCCCCAAGATTTTATTTATTTATTTGAGAGAAAGCAGGAGAGAGCACGAGCGAGGTGAGGGGCAGTGGGAGAAGCAGACTCTTCAATGAGCAGGAAGCCCTCTGTGGGGCTCAACTCCGGGACTCTGGGATCATGATCTGAGCTGAAGGCAGATGCTTAACCGACTGAACCGCCTAGATGCCCCTGGAGGATATTTATAAATGGAAGAAGTGACCTTAGGTTTGGAAAGTACTTCTAGCTCCCTGTTCTAGGGGGATGTGTCTTTGATACACATGACATTTCTTATCCCAGCCCCTTCCCCTAATTCTGTCTCAAAGACTCTACCTCTGTCAGATTGACATGGCATATAAAGATCAAAGTTGGCAGTCAAGGCCAAAAGCAATATGCAGCAGGTATTATAGGGGGAGATTTAGAAAGATGTTACCAGTAAAATATACAGTGGTGTGGAAGAAATGAAAAAGTAAGACACAGTGATCTATTGGTACACCAGAAAATTAAAAAAACGGAATTAGAAAATATTTTGTATTAAGGAGTTTTCTTTTACACATCCTTGAATCTCTCTCAAAATCACTTGTAATAAAAGGATTTCTATTGTTCTAGAATTTTTAAACTTCTGATCCTTTTTATCTACAGTCTACAAAACATAATCTTTTATAGATTGATATCATCAAAGCATCTTGCAGAGTACCTATCGCTGGCATCTTAAAGAATTACCTAAAACCACTGTCAAAACTGAAATAAGAAACAACACTCTTTGGAAAAAGCCTTAGAAAAGAGAGGAAAAGCAAGAAATCCGTAACACAGGATTGCATGAGTACTTAACAGTGCCCTATTAGCTTGCAATTTTTATAGATGAACAAATAAAAACAACCAGGTAGTTTGAAGGCCACTTCCCTCTACTGGCTTTACAAGTTTGGGTTAAACACTAACTATCATGTTTACTAAGGCATCTGGAATTATTTATTAAACCACACTAGACAAGCTAAACACTTGACCAGCTGAGCTGGGGATACGAGATACCATTTATCAGAATGATGAATAACAGAAACTAAACCAGAGTCTAGGGAATCATTCTTGGCTCTGTTACTAGGACTCCTGGCAAATTATCAAACAGCTTGGTTTCAACTTGAGCTTCTGCATCTCTCCAAGCCAGGAAGCTACCATTTGATGTATATACCTCTTGCGATTATACCAGGATTTCAAATACAGCAATGCAGTCATATCGGCTGTATGCTTTCACATAATCTAAGCATCAGCAGATACAGTTGGTTAAATGAAATAGCCACATGTGGGCACCTAACACCCAACACAGAAAGTATTCAATAACGCCACATCCCCTTCCTTCTTTACAGTATGGTGCGAAGTAAATTCATTATACTTTGGGGTGAATTGGCTTTTCGTAGCCACTGAACATACTCCTAGTCCTCAAAAACTGTCTTGCAATTCCATGTTATTGGTCGTAAGAGAAAGTGATAAACTTTATGTGTTGTACATGTATGTATATGTGAGTACAAACGTGTGTGTGTGTGTGTGTGTGTGTGTGTGTGTGTGTGTGTGTTTGCATCCATTGTCTGTGCAAGCTAATTCATCCTGTTGAGGGTGAGCTGGAGTGCCATCCCTAGATAGGAAAGATGGCATACTGCTGGGCCAGCCCTAGGGAGCCTATAAGGCAAATGATCTCCTCCACCAGGAGACTTCCCCAACTACCTCTTGGCAAGTGTTTCCTTAGGCTTCTCCTCTTTTTCTTTCAGATTGTGTCCTTGACACTGCTCACCCCAAGATGACTTATCTCCTAGCCTCTCCCTATAGAATCATATGTTCTTTTTCAAAAATAAAGACTCGGTAGAGGAAGATCAGAAAAGAGAGAACAAAAGGGAAGGGTGACATGGTGTAGGTTTGTTCAAGACATGGGAGGAGAGGCCCTGTACCTGCAGAGCCAGCCGAACGACACTGGATGTGTAAGTCAGCATGCCATGCAGGATATCAAGCAGGGAGAAGAGCAGTGCAGCTGCCGTCTCATTGTTGTTCTTATTGTCCACATCCAAGCACAGGGTGGCAGTTTCAGTGAACAGGTCACAGACGTGGCGGACCAGTCCTGAGGGTAAAAAAGAAGGGTACAACATGTCTCGTGAATTACAAAATAACGTGTCACATAAACCCAACAGAGCAGGCATGTGTATTCTATGTTGCCTAAAGCCAAAGCAGTCCTTCAATGGTACTCATACCGGATACCCTCAGGCACATTTTTAAAATTGCAGGTTTCCAGGCCTCACTCCCAGAACCTGCTCAAGAGCCTGGAATGTGTTAAGTAAGCGCCCCAGGTGACTTGATGCAAGGGTTCCCTAAATTACACTTTGAGAAACATGATCCTACATGAAGAGGCTTCACAGGGGCAGAGGGTTTCCCTGACCCTGGAAGAAAACATGTTACATATGAACAGACTGTCCCCAGGTTCTCTGAAGTTCAGTTATTCACAATATGGGTCAGGCTCTACAGGCAGACGCAGGGGACACAAGGATCAACAAGTATCTACAAGTAATGGGTCATTCCAAGAAGAGAAAAGCAATGAGGCAATTTTTTTTCCATATGCATTAAAAAAAAGGCAAAATGTAAGATCAACTATGATTTTAAGAAATCTGATATTCAGAAATTTCCAGGTTATAACATTTTGCTGCTGCAAACCTGGTATTAAATTAACATTGTGGTTGGTCTTCAACTTTCAGTTTGATGTTGTCGGTCACAAAAAATACATTTTCACAAGTAGGAGCATTATTGTTTACACTTAAATTGGCATTTTTATTGATACTATTGTGTAGCATTACTCTTTGAATTCATATAGAGTGAATGTGGTGAAAATACAACACTCAGTGTTACACACCTAACATAGTAAACAGGACCTTTGGCCTCGGTAGATCATCTGAATGCTCTAGAAAACCGAATCTTCTAAAATAAAATATTTTACATAGCAGATGGTGGGGGGGAAGCATGGTAAAGAGCTATACAGTAAGCTGGACTTTATTGGTCTTAACAATCCACTTGTCTTTAGTTTTCAGATGATCAGTTGGATGGAAACTCTGCCAAGCACAGCCATCCAAGCTTTGGTATCTCTTCCAAACAATGCCATTGTCATTTTCAGTAAAGCAACTGAGTTCTCCTAGACTGGTGCAGAGTAATTCTTAGACTTCAAAAGTAATTAATTTTGTCACTAAAGGCAGAGAGAAACCAAAATTATACAGGTCTCAAAGTTGTACTCCTTGTGGCAAAGAGTGGTACAAGTCACAGGGCTGAAGATAAATATACTTGAAGAGAAGGTAGAATTAACTACTGGCAAAACTGATGATGAGGTTTGATGGCACATATCATCAATGACACAGAGCCCAGAAAAGCAATTATTATGACATGTACACGACACCAGAAGGCATTCTCCTCTGAGTCAGGCAGCATCACTCATTCCCATGCCATGAATCAGCACTTGGGCATTCATGAGCTGCAGACAGGGCAGAAGGACTTTAAAACAAAGTGTTTGGTAAATCCTTGCTGCAAGAGGTTTTCCTCTAGGGGGTTAGGATTACTTTGTAACACATCACGCAGAGGGTCAAAGGTGCAGAAGGGTGAGAACTACGGCAACAGCAGAGGAGGACGTGGCTCTTCAGAGGGGGAGGCAGACCCCGGATGTCCCTCTACGTGAGGCTTGACTCAGACTAAACAGCTGGTGAGCAACAGCGAGCAATATTCCTGATCCTCATTCTGTCTTCAAGGAAAGAGTGCGAACAATGAACATAATCAGATCCCCGCTGGGACAGAAAGTCTTTCCAGCCTGCTGTGTGGAAAAGCGGGCGACAAATGCCGAGCTCTGGTGTGACACACTGAAGTCACCAGCTGTCAGGGAAGGTGTTCATAGGAGACTGGAAATGAAGTATGACACAAAATATTTCTCCACACCAGTGATAATGCCAGCAAGCTCATTAGAAGGATGTCAAGTGGTCTATTCTCAGCCACATATTCAGTGCTCTTCATGGCTAGGACTTACACTTCAGGGTCAAAATACACGTTTTTCTCATTTAAACTTTTTATTATGGAAACAAAGAAAGTCACAAGACTCTGTAAAAAGAGCCCCCATTACTTTCTTCAATAATCCTCAACACTTTTGCCCATCTTTGCTTAATTTACCCCCATTTTTTTTTTTAGGATTTTAAAGCAAACAGACATCATCTTATTTCTCCTGTAAATACTTCAGTATAGTCTAACAGAAAAAGGTTATTTCTTAAAAAAAATTATTACCACTTAATAAAATGAGACTTATTTAATATAGGCAATATGCAGTCTATGTTCAAAACTCAAATATCTCAAAACTGTCTTTTTAAGGATTAGTTTGTTGAAATCAGGATACAAACCAGGTCCACACATTCCATTTGGTTGCAGACCTTACATCTCCTTTAATGTCTAACAGTCTTTCCCCTGCCTGCAATTTTCATGTCATTTATTTTTGGAGAAGTTAGAATGCTGTTTTCCTGTAGATTTTCTTGTGGTGGTGTTTCTGTAAAATGGTAATTGTAGTGACCAGAGACTCCATTTAATTCAGATTCAATTTTTTGGGCAATAATATTTGGGGGCTGGGTCTCTATATGTCCTGTTGCATCATATCTGGAAGGATACACTGTCTAGCTGTTCTACACTTAACAATATTAAAATTGATCGGGTTCAGGGATTGTTAGTCTAACCCATTCATTATAAAGTTCAACATCAAATGTTACCTACTAAGGACCACCATCTATTCCCACATTTCATTAGATAAGAGCAATACAGTAAGTTTCATATTCTATCACTCCTTCTGCATTTTTTCAGCTGGTTTTCTTCTATAAAGAATCTTCTTGGGGGCCTGGGTGGCTCAGTGGGTTAAACCTCTGCCTTCAGCTCAGGTCATGATCTCAGGGTCCTGAGATCAAGCCCTGCATGGGGCTCTCTGCTCAGCAGAGAGCCTGTTTCCCCCTCTCTCTCTGCCTGCTGCTCTGCTTACTTGTGATCTCTCTGTCAAATAAATAAATAAAATCTTAAAAAAAAAAAAAGAATCTTCTTGGGGGCACCTCAGGGGCTCAGTCAGTTAAGCATCTGCCTTTGGCCCTGGTCATGATCCCAGGGTCCTAGGATAAGCCCCATATAGTGCTCCCTGCTTAGTGCAGAGCCTGCTTTTCCTTCTCCCTCTGCCTTGCCCCCAGTTCATGCTCTCTCTTTCACTCTCACTCACTGTCTCTCCTAGAAAGAACGAAAGAGAGAAAGGAAGGAAGGAAGGTAGGAAGGAAGGAAAGGGGAGGAAGGGAGGGAGGGAGGAAGAAAGAGAGAGAGAAAGAAGGAAAGGAAGAAAGAAGTAGGAAGGGAGAAAGAAGTAAGAAGGAAGAAACAGAAAGAGAGGGGGGAAGGAAGGAAGGAAGGAAGGAAGGAAGGAAGGAAGGAAGGAAGGAAGGAAATTCTTTTATCAACTATCTAGTTATCAAAAAATATGGTTTGTAAAGGAAAGGCAGGATATGTGTTTAATAAATGCTTCTTTGTTGTCACTTACCAGTTTTCAGAACAGTGATTTTGGAGTATTAGCAATTACCAAACGTGACTAATGGGGGACAGGGTGGAGAAGCTGGAAACTACCAAAAGTTACTAATGAGCTCATTTTGTGGCATCATTGTGAATACACTGGATATTTAAAAGATACATTTTATGGATTTCAGTGGATTCAATCTTTTTTTTTTTTTTTAATGTCCAACTTGTTTACATCTTTGGCTACTGAAAGCCCCTTGAAAGTGTCCTAGCCACTGTTATAATATGTTGCAAGTTCATCTTAAGAATTCCTGCCTCAAACATATTAAATAAAATGAATTTAAAAGCTTTATGAAGGGTTTAAGAAATAAAAAATTCCTGTTTTGGAGTAGGCATTAGCTACTTCTTCAAGAAGCCCTGGGGTCTTTTTACAAGAAACTGTGTTTGGAAACCATGATTTGAGAACGAAGGATGCTCATTGCTACTGGGTCATTGATTCAGTGAATAGAGATAACAGGTACACATCAACAGAGAAAAATGACTTCATGCCAATACTTCCAGTTTCAGAGTCCAGAAATGGACCCACAGATACATGGTCACATAAACTGCAAAAAAATGAACGCTTTACCAAAAAAAATTCTTTTCAACAAAAGGGGGTAGAAAAACTGAGTATCCATATGGAGAAAAGGATCCTTGATGGTGACATTGTATGCTATGCAAAATTAGCTTCACATGAATCACAGATCTGCACATAAAAACTAAAACTGTAAGAGTTCTAGAATAAGATATAAGAGAAGAACTTTGTAACCCAAGGCAGGCAAGATTTCTAAGGTCTCAAAAAGTATGGATCACTTAAAAATCAGTAAATTAAACGTCATCACAAAATTAAATATTTACGACATAGATATCTAATAAAGAACTTACATGCAAAATACACAAACAGTTCCTACAACTCAATAATAAAAAGACAATCAATTTTAAAGATGGGTAGAAAAGTTAAACAGTCCATTCACCAAAGATCTATGTCAATAAGCACATGAAAAATGTTCAACATCATTAGTCACTAACAAAATGCAAATTAAAATCACAATGAGATACCACTACACACAAACAGAAATAATTATAATGAAAAAAAAACTGACAACACCAAATGTTGGTAAGGCTGTAGAGTGGCCAGTACTCATATACACTGCTGATGGGAAATAGTTGCAGTTTTTATAAATTTAAATATACAGTTAGTATATTACCTAGCAATTCCACTCTTACATATTTACCCAAGTGAAAACCTTTATCTACAGAAAGACTCACTAGACCTTTATTCAAAATAGCCCCAAGCTAGAGATAGCGCAAGTGTCTATCAAGAGGAGAATGGGCAGACACAATAAGACATATTCATACAATGGGACTCTAGTCAACAATGAAAAGAAATGAGCCACCAAATCACACAATGATATGGATGAATCTCAAAAAGGATGCTGAGAGATAGACACCAGAAACAGGTGTATAAGCACAGTGGTATGACTACATCTGTAAGATACTGGAAAAAAAAAAATGTCTATGTCAATTGCGATCAGAATATAGTTGCCTCTAGGGAAGGGACAGGATAGAACTTTCTAGGGTGATGGAACTCTTCCATACTTTGACAGTGCAGCCTGTGCTGGGATGATAGCAGAATTTACTGTGCACTGCTCTGTCTGGCAATGGGCTTTTACTTGGTTTTTTACATTTAATACCTCACTTGAATTTACATTTAATACCTGACAGCTCTGCGAGGCAGATGCTGATATTTCCATTTTATATAAGCAAAAACAAAGACTCAAATAACAAGTACTCAAGTAACAAGTTCAAGGTCACAGAATTAAGTGCAAGTCAAGAAGTGATTTGAACACATGTGTTACCTCCAAAGTCCATGTACTTTTGTCAAGTACCTTCTGTCAAGAGACCAGAAGACCAATGAGTAGGCCACTGAGGTCATGCCATAACCAAGTGGTGGTGGGAAGCAAGGAGGAAGGCAGACACATCACTAAAGAAGTGTGATTTTTAACTTGGTGGCAATAGTGGCATGGGGACTAAAAGGGTCAATAAGGAATAGGAGAACTATATCGGCTTTGGAAGAACTGGGGAGTAGGTTTTCTAGGCATTGTAAGATCGCTTTTTAAGACATGAGTTTGAGATAACAACCAAAAGCCAATGACCAAAGGCAGTTGGAGATTAAAATCTAGAAACTGGGTGGCAGTCAAGACCAGAAAAACAGAAATTGGAGATGACCAGAGAGAACAGAAGGGTTCCCAAAGGACAGTCAAGACAGACAAACAAGACAACCAGCACTAAGCAAATCTCAGACAGGGGGAGGCTTTATAGAGGAAAGGAAGGAAAAGATGCTTCTAGAAAAATAATCATAATAACATAACCATGTCATAGATAAAAAGGAATGATTCAAATCTAAAAAGAAAAGGGTCAAGGAAGGGTGCTTTGTTGCCATGGTTCATAAACCTGAAGAACGTTCCCTGACTGGGTCATTTCTAGGCAATTCCTGTCAGTCGTTGGTAATCCTGTGGCTTGAAGTCAAACTTCAAGTTACTAGATCTTTCTGGGTATACTTTCTCCAAAAACCCTGTAGGTTTTGACATGTTTGCTTCCACACTGTGTCCAGAATTTCCCCATAGAGGGAGTTAGGAAATACTGTTTCTTGGAAGGAAAGGCTTGAACCTACATTTGCATAAGGCTGACCATATCCACTTTGGAGCAAAGCAAGGGACCACTGTTTGTCCCTTCATCTTACCCCATGGGACTCAAGGATTAGATTGCTAATATTGGCAAAGCTCTGTGAATAAGCTAAAACAGGATGCATTTTACCAAAATGGAGGAATAAATCTAAGAAGGAGGCAGAGGGAAGGAAAGCATGTTAACATTCCCCTAGTTCTGTTCTTTTATTCTTTTCCACATATAGGTACTAATCAAGAGAAAGATATTCTTACCTCCAAAAAGGGAGAGAATCAAGTTCAGGGACATTATCAGGGCTGTGATCTCCAGATTGAAAATTCTCCAAGGGATTCAATTGTCAGTGGGCATGGGTATGCGGCTCTTTCTACTCTCCTCTTCCACTAAAAAGGCTGGTGGTATACAGCCAGAGGGGAAGGCCTGGGGAAGGCCTGGCCATTCCTTTCATGGTTTTGGGGGGGTTTTCCCTCTCTCCCCTCTATCAGACCCCGTCTGAGATTTAGTAGCTACCTGTGACTTAGGTTCAGCTCTGCTCCAGATCCCTGGGCAAATGCACCTGTGTTTCCCATCTCTCTCCATAGTCCAACCCAGTATGCATCTGTATAAAGGGAAAAGGGAGGCTTTCCTGCCTGAGTGGTAAGACTGATGTTTCAGCACTGAGGCAAATACACAGGAAAGTCACAACCAACTTTGTTTCCAGTCTCGCAGGTGGATCTAATATAGGAAGTAAGGCTAAAAGCAGTCTTCTATGTAGACCAGCATAATAAAAAAGGTTTCTGTGCCTTGTTTGCCCATCAGCTCCCTCACAGATGCTATACAAAGGTATCTGAAATGGGGCTCCAGCTTTTCCCAGTCCTCTGGTCAAATGTCACTGTAAGAACTTCTTTCTTTTTTTTTTTTAAAGATTTTATTTATTTATTTGACAGACAGAGATCACAAGTAGGCAGAGAGGCAGGCAGAGAGAGAGAGGAGGAAGCAGGCTCCCTGTTGAGCAGAGAGCCCGATGCGGGGCTCAATCCCACGACGTGGGATCATGACCTGAGCCGAAGGCAGAGGCTTTAACCCACTGAGCCACCCAGGCGCCCTGTAAGAACTTCTTAATATTCTATCTTAACACCTAAAAGAGAAATCAAAATTCATTAAGCTACAGAAACCAAGAACTACTTTGCATTAATTACAACCAACTCATCAAAAAAAAAATATCCAAGAATTATTTTGTATTAATTATAAGCAAATCTCTAAAGCAGTCATCCCCATGAGTTATTTTCAAGTGTTTAACGTTCTGGGAATATTAATGTACATGAGCTATTTCCAGCTCTGGTCACTGTGTCCTGATTATATTATTAATTTTTCAAAATCTGTTGGAGTAGAGAGATAATATGAGAGTACACTTTGAAATGCCAAGATTTGAAAGCAATTTGTATTTCTATCATTAATGACTTGAATACAACATTCTAAATCCAAACGTAACCTCCCCAAATTGAGGCTGCCTTGTGAATAAGTTTATATCTGCATCATACAAACACGTGGCCATTTCTCCTACGGCTCATGAAAGTCACCCTGAACAGACAAACTAGAAAAGCAATACAAAGGAATCTGTGAGATGTGATGTGGGAAAATCGTTCTTTTCCAAAATGATCGGTGCTATACTACCAAATGCAGGATCACAACAAATCCGCAGAGGTAAAAGTCTGCTTTTAAACAGAAAACCATGGAGGGTGAAAGTGGCCATGCCCATCCCAGAAACATTGGCGGGGTAAATGCAGGCATCTGTAAATCCGAGGTCCTGAGCCAGAGCATCCAAGCACACAAAACCTGTTCTGGCTGAACGTTAATGAGCAGCCACGCAGCCACGCAGCCCACGCAGCCCACGCAGCCCACGCAGCCCACGCAGCCCACGCAGCCCACGCAGCCACGACCCCGAATGAAAATATGTCTCACCTCTCAGTCTAAAAATTTAGGAACCATCTTAGGGCAGGTTTTGCCTGTTATTTCAGCCACTTCTTAGGAGACCCTGGGTGTCTACATCGGGCTCTCTAGCCTTCCTTCTCCCATGCAATTGTGGCCCCAATTCTGCATGTCCTCTGTCTTGGAGCTTTGTTTTCCACACTACATCTTAAGCCCTCCCTCTCACACCCTGCCCAAACACCAGGGCCCATGGGAATCTGGCTCACCCCAGTTAGGAGAAGGACACTGAATAAGCTTCATTTGGTGTGTAGGACCGACCAATCCCCAACGCTGTATTCTGCTGAAATCAAGGAACCCATCAAACCTGAAAACTGGAAGTACTTCATGGAAAAAGGCTGGGGACTTCTCAAATATGACAGAGGCTAATGTTTTAATTAATAACCACCCCCCCCCCAACAACTTGAAGGGACTCTGTATATGAGAGTATCTTAAAAACAAACTTGCCCCAGCTCCCCTGAAGCCACAGTTGTCCACGGACCCCCATGATTAGTACAGTATCAACCTAGCACTTAACTCAAAGGACAGAGGAGAACACTGCATTGAATTATTCCAAGTATATGATTTATTCTGGTCACCTGCCCCAGGAGACTGAAATGCCCTTTTCTCTTTGAAGCAGATACCCTGCATTTTAGCAACATGGAAACCTACTTCTATGCCTGCCCCCTCCATGCATACTTGAGAGGTAAAAATTTTGGATAGAATAAGCTCAATTACAAAATAGCTGAAAAAAGAAGTTTAACATTTGACGGATTTATGCACTGAAACATACACTCCTTTTGATTACTCAGATAGCTAGAGTAGCTTAGAATTGATTTACACAAATATATCCAGAGCCATTTTTGAAAGGGTGAACGCAAAAAGTAGAAGTAGGTGCTAATTTCATATCCAAAACTTAAGATACAATGTTGTTTATGACTAATTCAAAAAAGTACGTTTTATTAACTCAAAGGTGCATCAAGTTTCCAATTTCTACCAGGAAATGGAGGAGTAATGGAATGACTGATTATATATGTGCAAAGCCCAGGAAAAGTGCTGGAACAGAGTGGGGTGGAAGAATAGGGAAGGAAACCTTCTCAGGAAGGAGGGTGACCCCTCTTAGCGGCAACACACCTCAGGGTCTGTCCTGAAAGTGTGAAAGCTTTGTCCAGTTGAATTCTGACTTCAATAAAGCACTTGCTGAAGTATGAAGGGTCTTTTATGAGCTGGGCCCTGAGATTGAGCATATCCTCTCAAGTTCCACCTACCACATCTTCCCTCCTACCCTTTCTCCTTCCCTGTGATCTATCTCTGAGTTATTTGGGAGAGAACATGAATCATTCATTCAATCCCAGGTTCATCTGTAATATGCTGAACATCTGTAATGTAAATTTTATAGTACTCCACAAGGAAGGAACTAGAAAACAATTCAAGAAATGGTCCCTTCCCTTCAGGGTCCATAAACAGATATCTATGGGTCACACAGATCATGGAGTAAAATGCCAGCTTGGTGCTATCGGCCAGAGGGAGTGAAGATCCAAGCCACACTTGTCATTTTTTCTTATACTCTGTAAAAATTCAATTTTGTAATGTAAAATGTAAAAATTCAATGTATTCGTATGTAAAAAGTATGACACAGAAAATACAAAGATCCCTGACATCCCATTTCCTCGAAACTTACCATGCATGGGTTTGCTGTAGAGGGCATATGAAACACATGCAAACACATGCATATAAAGATGTGTGCAATATAGCCCATACCTTGCTATTTTTCACTGAAGGATGTATCAGAGATTTCTATATCTTAGCTCATTCCATAGATAAAATGCTAACTTGTTCTATTAAGTAACTGTACAGTGTCCCTTTTTAAGATGAAATTCCATGACACAGCTAGCAATCCCAAAAAGGAAGGGGGAAGTTCAGGCACCACCTGGTTACTGTGTAGTGTTCACTTGACACAAAGTGACTGTCCCCAGCCACAGCCAGCTGTTTCTTTCCCCCCCTGGAGTTCCAGAAATGGGGCAGCAGAGGCAAGAAATGAATACATTTCAACATGTGAAACAGGGAGCAACAGGGCCAATGCCTCATCTCAAGGACCAAGGAGCAAGAACACTAGGCTGTAGTGAGGGTGGAAAGGAAAATGATGGGGGAGGAAGAGAACTCAGGGGTCAGGGGCTCCGAGTATCATATTTAGGGCCATGGTTCTAGCCGTTTCCGGCCCAAGAATGATTCTTTTTTTTTTTTTAGTATTTTATTTCTTTATTTGCCAGAGAGAGGGGGAGAAGCAGGCTCCCTGCTGAGCAGAAAGCCTAATGCAGGGCTCCATCCCAGGACCCTGAGATCATGACCTGAGCCGAAGGCAGAGGCTTAACCCACTAAGCCACCCAGGTGCTCTCCCCAAGAATGATTCTTAGTTTGAGTGCCATCAGAAATGCTCTCACTGGTAAGACATTTTTTTTTTTTTAATGCGGCTAATCTGAATTTCTGATATGTGTATGTTGAGAGTCCTAACCAGGTCAAGGGACTGGGAGTTCTAATTGTTTTTTTAAATCTTCCTTAATGGGACAGGGTATCAGTCTCCCGGGTGTCAAACTTCAAGTTAGTTATCTTCAAAAGCATCATGCTTTCTTGACTCCATGCATTATCCACCCTCCTCATCTTCCCTGTCTTTCAATCTATATTAATTTTTTAATTTTTTATTCCTTTCAAAGTCTTTAATTTTTTATTCCTTCCAAAGTCATCTCCCCAGAGGCAACTAGTTTCACTTCTTTTACCTAATTATCATCACCCTCCCTCCCATTTCTCTAAATAATACACACTTGCATTTTATGAGTTGCCGGCATTATCTGTTGACTTCCCCCTATGTGGGAAGGAAGATAGAAGCTCTTTCCCCATGTCCTACCTCACACCTACACAGCTCCCACTCCTCATCCCCCTACTACAGGTATCTCTTACTTTCAATCAGATTGACAGTGATTACATTGTTAATGACTGTATAAACACTATTCCCAATTAAGTCACATGGAAAACTATGATTATTTTTCCTTTCCTTGGCAACTTCATGTTTTCTCTAGAGTTAATAACTTTGAAGACTTGATTCTCATTTTAATGGTGCTTTGGCAGTGTGATAGGATGAATAATGTCTACCCCCTCCTCAACAAAGATATCCATATCCTAATTCCTGGAAACTGTGAGTGTCACCTTCCATGGAAAAGGGAACTTTGCAAATGTGATTTGGTTAAGGAGCCTCTTTTTTTTTTTTTTTTTTTTTTAAAGATTTTATTTACTTGTCAGAGAGAGAGAAAGAGAGAGAGCGCACAAGCTGGGGAAGCAGCAGGCAGAGGGAGAAGCAGATTCTCCGTTGAGCAAGGAGCCCGATGGGGACTCGATTCCAGGACCTCAGGATCATGACCTGAGCCAAAGGCAGACACCTAACCAACTGAGCCACCCAGGCTTCCCGTTGGTTAAGGACCTTGAGATAAACTATCGTGGATGATCCAAACGGGTCCAATGTAACCACAATGACTCCTACAGGAGAGAAGCAGGAGGTCAGAATGAAGGTGATGTAAAGACAGAAGTATGAGGTTGCAGTGGCACAAAGGCTGAGGAACACAGGCAGCAGCTAGAAGCTTTTCAGCTTGGGTTTTCAAGGCAAGGAAACAGAAGCTTCCTGAAGAAATGAAGCCACCAACATCTTGACTTTAGACTCTTGACTTCCAGAACTGTAAGAGAATAGATTTTTGTGTAGTTTTAAGCCACTAAAATTGCGACTTTGTTACAACAGCAATAAGAAGACAATACAATGAGGAAGCAGATGGAATTCCCTTTGCTGATCCGCCATCTTGACCCAGAAGTCCTCACCCACTTCCTGCTGATGAGATGCACTTCTGAGTCTGCGTCAACTGATGGACCAGAGACACTATATTCACTACATTTTTTCTGTGGGAAAAATTAACTGGCTCATTTTTGGTCATCCAAAAATGGGGGGGGGGCTATATAATTCAAATTATAGCACTGGAAACTCTTTGGACTGGGAGTGACAGGTCCTGGTGTCAGCACTATCAGAACGTAACAGAGTGACTGTGGTCAACTTATTCCATTTTCCTGAGCCCTAATTTCCTTGTTAGAAAATAAAGAAGGAGCACTCTGTGACACTGGAGGTTTCTCTTAGCTTTAATATTTTATAAGTCAGAATGTGGCAAATGAATATTAAATAGCACTCATTTACCCTAAACCTATTAAAACTCCACAGGGAAAATTATGTCCCTACACTATCAATCAAGAGACAGGATAACAAACTGCTATTATTATTTATAAATCAATACTCCAAAGCTAAAAATCAGATATTAGAATAAGCTGTGAAGAGAAAGAACAATGATAGTAAATACCTATAGGGCTCTTACCATGTGCAAAGTACTATTCTAAGTGCTTTAACGGATAATCTAACCAAAAATCCCCTTAACTCTATTTACAGATGATGAAACTGAAGTTTAGAAAAGGTTGAGTAACTTTGCCATGGCCATCTGGCTCTAGTTTATGCTATTACTCACTCAGCAAGACTGTTTTTCTGTAACTGAAATGACTGAAAATGGAAAAGAAGGACTATCTGTGAAGCTTATCATGTGACTATAAAACAAAATACAGGGGTGCCCAGGAGGCCCAATCTGTTGAACCTCCGACTCTTGGTTTCTGCTCAGGTTGTGATCTAAGGTCTAGAAATCAAGGCCCACATCATCTCCTCCAGGCTCAGCAGGGAGTATGCTTAAGACTCTCTCTCAAGACAATTATCATATGATCTCTCTGATATGAGGAATTTGAGAGGCAGGGTCGGGGGTTTGGTGGGTAGGGAAGGAAAAAATGAAACACGATGGGATCAGGAGGGAGACAACCATAAGAGACTCTTAATCTCAAGAAACAAACTGAGGGTTGCCAGGGGGAGGGCAGGGTAGGAATAGGGTGAGTGGGTGATGGACATTGGGGAAGGGGTGTGCTATGGTGAGTGTTGTGAAATGTGTAAGCCTGAGGATGCGCAGACCTGTACCCCTGGGGCAAATAATGCATTATATATTAATAAAAATAATTAATAAAAAAAGAGACTCTCTCTCCTTTTCCCTCTGCACCCCACACAAGATGTGTGCACTCTCTCAATAAATAAATAATCCTTAAAAAAATACAAAAAAACAACAGGTTTTAAAAAGATGTAATTAGGAACAGATAAGGCTAAGAAAGGTGAGGGGGCGGGCAACACATATCAAGTTGAATCTCTCTCACCACTAGAGAAAAATAAAAATAAAGGGCTGAAAAATAAGCAAACAGAAAGAAGGGACAGGAAATTGCCACATGGTGCTGTGAAAATAAATCCGCTTCGTTAAAATCTTATTTTGCAGAAGTTATTTTCACATTTGTACACAGCAGGCCTGGTATCCCATGACAGGCTTCTACTTCAGTGACATCTTTCTGCATTAGTTAATTAACAGGTGCCACTCACAGAGCGAGCCCATCGAGCCGCTGCTGCAGGAGGCACGGAACAGTATCCGATAGTCAAACCAGCGCTGCCAAGTAAGTGACACCAATCAGCAGGGAATGCATTTCATTTTCAGTTTTCTGGTGGAGAAAATAAATATTACTTAGGAAGAATTTGATATGCACTTTCTACATATCAAATTTCTGAAAAAAATTTGAAGTCACATTGGAAATCAATTCAAGCTATAAAGGAACTTGTAAATGCTCACTTAAATATGAATGTAAAAAATGAAGCCTTCAGAAATAACCACGGAGGAAAATAAATGAAGAAACGTGGTAAAAAAGCTGAAGAGCATGAAAAAAAAAAAAACAAAAACAGAAGAGCATAATACTCATTCTTTATGTCCTTGCACTTGACTTCTTGATTGCTCTTGTCGCATCTGATCTTTTGGAAATGTGGCCACCTTCTCTTGGCTTAGAGGACACCCCACTCTTCTGAGTTTCCTCCCTGCCCATTCCTTCTCAGTTTCCTGGAGTACTTTTCTCCAAAACCCCACAATCAAGTGTACTTATCTGATGAATGCCTGTGTTGCCTACTAGACCATAAACCCTACAAGAGCAGAAAACACATCTGTTTGGGTTATTCCTATCTTATCTAAGCCTAACACAGACCCTGGTTCATAGCATGTTCTCAAGAAACATGTGTTGAGTAACTAACATTATGTGACCACAGAAGAGCTCATTCTAGAAATACACAGCTGATTACTCATTAGAAAACCCACTACTGGAAATTTTACTGAACAGTGTATAGAGATAAAGATCACCCAAAGGAGAACTAGCAGAGGCTATTCAGAGCTTCCTATAGCAAGGGGGGTCAGCCACTGCCCCTTGCAGTTGGCAGAGACTCAAAGGCAGGCAGAGAAGTGGGAAAGTTTTATAGTAAGAAGACAGGAAGGCTTGAGGTATGCACTGATCAGAGGTGGTTGGTATGGGGAAGCTGGAAGCAAGTTAACTAGAAGTAAGGCATGTCCTGTTATTGGTTTAGGGAGTAGGTTTGGTTTTCTGTGGTTGATCCTGAGTCAGAAGCAGGGGTGAAACTTAAGGAAGCTGATAGTTACTGACCAAGTCCTGACCTATTTGTGCCAATTCCTACAGAGGTGGTGGTGTGGCATCCCGGAGCGGTTGCTGCAGAGGCTGTAGTTTGGCTTCCTGGGCTAGGTGTTGCAGAGGTTGGGAGTCAGTTCTATTTTCAAATATGAACTGACCATTGGCCATTTACGTAGAGCCTCTCAATAGTGGAGGCATACCCGTTAAGGTCAGGAACTGGAAAAGGATGCCCACTCCCAATTTTCATTCAAAATTCTGTTGGCTAATTTAGCCAAGGCAATGACAATAATATGTAATGACTCTGATAGTTAAAATGCTTCTCAAAAAGTCTACTTAGGGAGGGGATCAATGAGATTTGCAATCATTAAAAAAAAATGAAGCAGAACTACATGTATTGACATAGACATATGCCTATCACAACAAATATGGAAAACCAAGTTAAAAAATTATACACATGGGGCGCCTTGGTGGCTCGGTGGGTTGGGCCTCTGCCTTCGGCTCGGATCATGATCCCAGGATCCTGGGATCAAGTCCTGCAATGGGCTATCTGCTCGGCGGGAGGCCAGCTTCCCACCCCCACCCCATCTCTGCCTGCTTCTCTGCCTACTTGTGATCTCTGTCTGTCAAATAAATAAATAAATAAAAATTATACACATAGAATAAAAGCATGTAGAGAAGGCATTTAAGAGTCATTTATTGAACATATCTTATCTTTCAAGCACTGTGCTCCTTTATACACAATTATCTTCACACACATTATCTCATCCAATCTGCCATGGCCACCCAGTTATCCCCACTACCCTGCATATGAGAAGGTAGGGACGTTAAAGCGAACTGGAAGTGACATACAGCCCCAGACCTGGATTCTTCCTCACTACCTAGTATTCCTTGGTAAGTCTTTATGCAGAGAATAACCCAGTTCATCAACCCAGGCGAGCTCACTTTTTAACTTCTGCATTCATGAATATGTTTCTATTGAATACATGTTACTTTTATGGTCAGAAAAGTTACAGATATTTTACATCTTTAAAAAATAAAAAGAAGAAGGAATGATACAGTACTTGAGACACTTTTGGACGTGCGCATAAAGGCTACTATTCAGGGTTCAGGGTTCAGATTGAACCTCTGTAACACCATGAGAGACTCATTCCATTCTGACACATTTGTGAGGCTTGTTCCACCTTGTTCCACCAAGGAAGTCTCAAGAGTCTCAGACATGAGAAGCTTGATACCAAGGAAAGAAATACTACCTGGTGTTTCAGAGGACATCAGAGTGCTGGCTTTGCCTGTCTAGATGTGATGGCTTTGACCAAGGGGCATAATGTGAAAACCAAGGATAGAGAAAATGGAGCTGGAAAAATGATACCCTATCATCATCCTTCCTGGATGTCTCTGAGCAAAAGCAAAAAGCAGTCTGATCCCTTTTCAGGGATCAGCTTACAGATCCCTTGTCCACAAGCTCTACCCCTGTTCCTCTGCCTTCTCCACATCTTCCACCCCTTGCCTGCCTGGTTTGAGTCACTCACCTCATGTAAGTATCCGTCATCTCTCCCTTCACCTGTCTCTTTCAACTAAGCCAATTTCTCAGTTCCAAAGGAAATGTTCAACTGGCCTTGTTACCCCCTTGCAAAATACCATCCTATCCCTCTTTCTTTTACTGACAATGTAGACAAATTGGTTTCCTTTCCATTTTTTCTTCTAGTAAAGTCACCACTAGATTTTTCAAAAGGTACTTTACCGCAGCACTTCACATCTTCTCAACCCTGGCTGCTTTCTCACTGCCCTCCTGGGTTCTCTGTTGCTCATCATAGCTGGCTGGTAAGAGAATACTTCATTAGGCACAATGGGATAGTAACGGGACCTTTCTGAAGACCAGAGCATCTAGAGGGCAGGGTGTGTCATGCTTTCATTCCCTAGCTTGGCCCCCCGTGCTTCACAACCAATACGTGAATCTCCTCTGATAATGAAGCCAAATCCTACTATCAACTTGATAAGACAAAGAGCAACACCATCTCTCTTCCTGGTATGATCTTTTCTTCTCCCACCCAACCTGGGTAGAAGTAGATGCTTTTCCCCTAACCTTCATCTCCCCTGAGACTATCTGCAAAGTTTTCTCCAGCATAAGAAATGCACCTACTGTGCCTGCTGTTTTCAAGCTCATCAGCACTAAGGCACCCTGAGAGCCAGTAAACATAACTCTACTGTGGATTAGTTACTCAACTGATCCCACTCCAGAAAGACAGTCTCTCAGATGTCACCTCCCACCAATCTTGGCTAGCAACATTCTAGTTGTTAGATTCTAATAATAAAGCCTAAAACATAGGGTATTAACACACAGGCTGTGACTAGGATTATCCTCACATATCAATTCTTTTACTTTCCCAACTCAATAACCCAAATCAGAGGATGACATCTTCATCTTCAGGACATCTTCACAACATCTTCAGGAAGAGGCCAAAGGCATGATGAGTTTTTCTACTCCCTGAGTCTGAAACCTCATTGGCAATGACATCTCTTCCCTCTCAACCCAAAAGCCTGACACTCAGTCCCAGCAGTGCCCCTTTCACCACACCCCCACATGCTGCATCAGCCCCTTTTCCATTCCAGGTTGTACTGGTAGGTATCACCACATACCTACAGCTACTCTTTTCACCTCCTGCAATTCTGCTTCCAATCTCTGTCCCACCAGCAGGGCAGCCTAATCTTGCTCAGCATCACTGAGGAAATGTTCCCACACTGCCAAGAGAGCCTGAGCACCAGACCTTGCCATTTCTTACCTGGCTGAACATTCAAGGCCCTCCACACTCTGGCTCCAGCCCAGCCTGCCAACATAGACCCACTCTTCCAGCCCAGATATACAGGCCCCATGCCCCCGTGCTCTAGTCCCTCACTCCTGCTTCTGTGCTCAGCTCCCACTGCTCTTTCTGGCTAAGATGGCCTCTCTTCCTCAACTTGTCTCCAGCTTGCACTTCACTCGTGCACTTGCACTCACCACTTTCTCCTTTGTAAGATTCTGTTTATACCATCCATTTGTGCAATATCATCTTGTGTTGGTACTTATCCTTTCATATAAAATGTTTCTCCCCAACGAGACCACAAGTTCCCCAAGAAAAGAACTAATAATGGAATGAAAACATATTTTAGAAATATTGAATATATATACTAGAATTGCACAAGGTGCTTTTTGCGAGTTCTATGCTGTCTATCATGGTTTTCAAATATTGAAGATATTCAATAAATACCTTTTGAGTGAAAAAATAAATGACTAATTTAGACCATTGGCACTTGAGGGTATGAATATATCTTGTGCATCATTCTACCCAGAGCCCATCTCAATGGACTCAATAAATCTATGGGTGAATGACAGTGAGAAAAGCAGACAGAGGAAGGGGACAGTATTTAGGTGAAGGTTATGAATATCACAGTTTAGAATTTATTGTAAAAAAGAAAAACATGCAGTGGAAGAGTAATAGTCACTTAAAAGACAGAAGATCCCATTTACAACAGCAACAAAAGTAGATGTGATACTTAAGAATAAATGTATCAAGGACCTTGCAAGGCCCACAGGAAGAAACAAAGATTACTGGGAGATAAAGAATCAGACAAACAAACGGAGAGTCATAGCATATATTTGGCTAGAAAAGCTCAAAATCATCAACGTGTTGATTCTTTCTAAATTAATCTATGAATTAAAAGTAACTGCAAAAACATTAGGAGTCAACAGGTATTTTGAAACTAGACAAGCTACTTACAAAGTTATTGTGGGAGAAAAAAATCAAAAGGTAAAATAGCAAGGAAACTCTTAAAATAGGTAACGTAACAAGAAGCAGGAACTATCCCATTCAAATGTCTAACTGCATAACAATACCACGAAAATTAAAAGAGTTTGGCACGGACATGTGAGTGTCAATCAAAAGGAAAAATGAAGAGGCTGAAAATATGCACAAAAATACACAGATTAATAGGATGGCATTTCAGATTGATAGAAAAAAGACAGAATGTACACTTAATGGTACTACTAAGGAGTCATAAAACAATAAATCCTAACATCAAGACTTAAAACCAATTAAATTCCAGGTAGATCAATGATTTAATAATCAAAACTGAATCCATAAAAATAACAGAAAAAAATTAAGGAGAATTTAGGGTTGAGAAAGCATTCCTAATAGAACACAAAACCCAGAAGCTATAAAAGATTTATTAAATAATACTTACTAGAAGTCTAATTTCTGTAGCAAAATACAACATTAATAAAAATAAATATCCAAAAACTAAGTGGTAAATATTTGCATAACACATCACAGGAGTTAATTTCCACTTACTCGTAAAGAATGCTGAGAAACTGATAAGAAAACACTTTTAGAAACACAGGAGAAAAGTGGTCAAAGAAAATGAACAGAGAAATACTTCTAAGAGAAAGAAATACAAATGGCTCTTACATAAAAGAAGAGATGCTCATAATAAGTAAACTTCAAAATAGAGAGAGAGAGAGAGGACTGTGATATCCAGTTGTGATGGTGTAACTGATACTAAGCTCATCCTTCTACATAAGCAAGATTGAACCTAGACAAAATATATGATACAACCCTTTCTCAGATGTTAGACAACAAAGAGTACGGGACTCTAATTCTTAAGAGAGAGGAGATGAAGGAAATAAGCCCTATAATCACTCTATCTTTCCTGGCATTTCTTCCTTTGAGCTACTTTCCAGATGAAAGCATGGGGTTGTGGGACTCAGAGCACAGCAGCCTCACTTTGCTGCGCAGCTGGAGACTGGAGGTAGGGTTTGCTGAGGCAGCAGGGGTTTCCCAGGTAGACTAATGAAGGGAGTACAGCTGCTCAGAAAAGCAGTTTCAGAAATCTTCACAGTGATACCCGAAAGTCTTTGGTCATGTGCTAAGATGTCGGTTGGACAAGAGTCCAGGTAGCCTGATAGACAGCAGTGCCCTGGAAGCTGTGGATTGAGGGGAGAGCCTGATTTGCACAGAGCTGGGAGACAAGAGTTCTGGCAATCCAGAGAGAACAAATCTTGCTAAATACTCTGAGTAATGGACTGAGACCTCAGAAAAGCCACACTTATTAACAGACCCATGGAACAAAAATTAAAAACAAAGCTTGAAAGAGTCAAGCTGAACTACCAGTAAATTAAATGACAGCCAGAAAGAACTCAATATTCTCTAAAGGCACCAAAATTCAGACTCCCTATTGTGCCTGCAGAACTGCTACCATGCAAAAATCATATACATTGCAACAAATCAGGGACTGAGAAATGTAACCCATAAGCAAGAAAAAAAATATATTAAATGGAGGTATCAAGATGACCCAGGTTTTTAAAGCAGCTAATGAAAATATTTGAAAGATATAGAAGAAAATATGGTCATAATGAATTAACAGATCAGAACTCCTTAAGAAATGAAAACAATAAACCAAATGGAAATTCTAAAACTAAAAAGTATACTATCTGAAATGAAGTTGTCACTTGTTGGGATCAAGAGGAAACTAGAGATGGCAGAGAAAAAGGTCTGTAAACTAAAAGTTCTATACAATTACCCAATTTGAAGAAAAGAGGAACAGGCAAGTGTAAATAATAATGTAACAAATCCAAAAAGACTAACACATATGCAGGATATACATAATAACCAGCATTCTAGAGGAAAAAGAGAAATAATGGGGGAGAACAACTATTTGGAAAAATAATAGCTCACAGTTAGCCAAATTTGATTAAAATATACATCTACATATACTTGCAAATTCAAGGAGCTCAGCAAACTGCAAGGAGAAAATTATAAATAAAACCATACCAAGGTTCGTCGATAGTCAAACTCAAGAAAATCAAATATATTGTACCAGAAGTAAAAAGGGACATTTCATTATGATATAAGGATGACAATCTTAAATGTTAGAGCACTTAATAACAGAGTTTCGAACTACATAAAACAAAAACTGATACAACTAAACAAAAATAGATCCCGTCATAATTGAAGATTTTTTATTTTATAATTTTTTTTATAATTCATATTTACTATTTTTTCAAATTTTATTTTATTTTTTTCAGTGTTCCAAAACTCATTGTTTATGCACCACATTTTTTAAGATTTTATTTATTCATTTGAGACAGAGAGATACAGAGAGAGAGAATGAGCGGGGGGGGGGGGGGGGAGGGGGAGGGGGGGACACACACTCTCTCCTGAGTCAGGAGCCCAACACAGGGCTTGATCCCAGGACTTGGAGATCATGACCTGAGCACAAGGCAGGCACTTAACCATCTGAGCCACCCAGGTACCCCAATAATGGGAGATTTTAAACATTTCTCTCTTAGTGATTGAACTATTGAAAAAAAATCAGTATATAGAAAATTAGCCCCAAAAAATCTGAATAGCTCTCACAATCACGTTGAGGTCAACAATTTTTACAGACTACTGTATCTATATCCAACAACTACTTCAGAATATACATTCTTTACCAGTACATATGAAACCTGCAAAGACAGCCCACATACATACCAGACCAAAATAATAAGCCTCAAAAATTCCAAAACACTGAAATCTTACAGAGTGTGTTCTTAGAAACAAACTAGAAATCAGTAACAATAAAGTATCTAAGTGTATAGAAATTAAAGATACTTCTAAAACACGATCAGGTTAAAGAAGATATCACAAGGAAATTTAGAAAATATGTCAAAATGGTTGATAATGAAAATACAACAGTGCTTAGGTGCTTAGCCAAAAATCTGTAGTTCTAAATGCTGGAAATGAATAAAGCTTTAAAATCAGTTCTCTAAATCCTCACCCTAGGAATCTAGGGGGGGACCCCCCTTCCCCCTAAGTAAGCCCAAAATAAACAGAAAGAACTAATAAAGATAAAAGCAGAAATCAGAGAAACAGAAAACAAATATTACAACTTCTTTTAAAAACTAATACAATGATAAAAACCCTAGCAAAAGTGAAGAAAAAGAAAAGCACAAAGTAAAAATACCATTTGGTAATAAAAGGAAATGAAATATTGATACATGCTACAACAAGGATAAAGCTCAAAAATGCTATCTAAGTTGAAAAAGCTGAATGCAAGGGGCGCCTGGGTGGCTCAGTTGGTTAAACGTCTGACTTTGGCTCAGGTCATGATCTCAGAGTCCTGGGATCTGACATCAGGCTCCCTGCTCATCAGGGAGTCTGTTTGCCCCTCTACCCCTCTCCCAACTCATGTTCTCTCTCATTCTCAAATAAATAAAATCTTTAAAAAAAAAAAAGCTGGATGCAAAAGACAATATATTGAATGATCCCATTTATATGAAATGCGCAGAAAAGACAAATCTATAGAAAACAAAAGCTGAAATGGGAAATCTGGCCCAGCAGAAATCTGCCCTAAATTTCACACACTGTATTATTTTCTGTCTAATCAAGTTTGCTGACAATTAACTATCAGTCTCAATTAAAATGGACTGTTTTATGTCCTTCCCTAAACCCACTTCATTCATTTATTCATTCCATCATTTTTTTACCAATACTTTCATTGAGCTAGGAATTCAATTCTTATGGGTAAAATGCAACACAGAACACTGGTTTTCCAAGTTATTTTTACTGATGAAAATTCTTCTGCTGAGATGTATCATGAAAAACCCCAATATGCAAAACAGATGTGAGTAGGGGTGCTCTGTTGAAAGGAAGAAAGGCTATCTTGCTTATGATCTACCTTTGAACACCTTCTTCCAACCATCCACTTTCTTCTTATGGTGGTCTGGGCAATCAAGAGTTGACTACATTCAACAGAAGAATCCAAATTAAATCTTTGCAAAACTTCGGAAGCACCACAATGGGATCCTAGCACTTCTTTGGCAAAGTGGCAACTTTTTTCTTATGCGTAGGGTGCTGAAGGCAGGACACCCTGAGTAAATGTTTTTGATTACCATAAAATGTGTGGTAGGCTCCCAGCCTGGGTACAATCTACCATAAAATGCAAAGGATGGGAGTTAAAGTTTAACTTCTACATAAAGTAAAGTTGAGGATTTTTTTTTTCAAGTGTTTAATTTCACTTCTGACTTCTGCTATGTGGCAAAAAATTTATAACTTGTTGAAATTTTAACTATTATATTAATTCTGCAGAAGCTTGCCAGCATTATGAAAATGAGACATTCAGAGGTGACAATAAAATAACATCTGCTCAGCACAGTGCAGCAAATGACAAGGTTGCTTGTGGCCAGAGACTCCCTGCCTAGAAAGCCCACCTCGTCCATTCTACCCACCTGCCCTTGTGATGCATCTAGTCCCTGTACCCATGTACAATGTCCCACATGCCATGTCCCAGAGTCTCCTACAAGGTTTCTGCCTTCTCTCTGCCCAGACGATCCCCCAGAGCACCTCAGCCAAAGGTCCAGGGGACATTCTGTACTTGTGTGAGCTTGCTGAAAAGTCCTTATTTGTCCCCGCAATAAGTGTTAAATTCTGAAATTTGTTCTAATTTTACTTTTAGCTTTCAACTATTTTGCTGAAACATCTATCAATTCCTCCAATCCATTGCTGCTTTCATTTGAACTCCGAGTTGAATATTTGATCCAGTTATCTTCACTTTTCTTATTTAAAATAAAAAGAATTCAAATCTATTTAATCTGGAAGAGCTTAACTGAAAATACAGAAAACATAATATATAGATTCCCTGAGCCTTTATTTTCCAAATAATCTGTAACTGTAGTTCTGATCTTTCATTAGATTTTATGATATTTTGATATAATCAATAGATTATGAAGCATAATAAAATGAACATCCATAAATGTTATACTCAACTTGAAAATTAGAATATCACCAATTCCCTATAATATGCCTAGATAATCCTCCCTAGATACATCCACTGTTCTACATTTTGAGTGTTTTACTCCCTTGCTTTTGCTTCCACAGTCTTATTACATGTATGTATCCTAAATGTATTGTTTAATATTGAGTTTTATAAAATTGGTTTTTACACTATGCATGGAATTGTGCAGCTTGTATTTTCTCTCAATAGTTCGTGTATTTGGCTTTGATTCATTCATTTCATGGCTGGAAAATATTCTTCTGTAGGATTTTGCCACATTTATTTATCCATTCTTCTACTGATGTTTACTGGTGTTGTTTCCATGCTGGTATGAATATTTTTGTATATTTCCCTTGACTGACATACACAAAAATTTCTCTAAGATTTGTAGAAGAGGAATTGCTCAAAGGATATACAGATGTTCAATTTGACAAGGTAGCGTGTCTACCGGCCACAGCGGGATTATGAATATACAGTGTTCATGTGGCTTCTTCACCAGGGATCCAGAACTAATCTAATAGTATAAAATGGTATCTCATCGAGAACTTAATTTATATCTCCCTATTAATAAGAAGGCTGTTTTTTCTATTTGTTTATGATTTCATATTTATTTGTCATTTATCTCTTCAGTAAATGCCTATTTACTACTTTTGCTTAATTTTCTATTGGCTTGTCTTTGTCAGTTCTTCCTGAATTCAGGAAGCTCTTCATAGACACAGGAAATTAATGCTAGGTCAGTTATGTATGTCGAGAATAACTTCTCTCGATTTATGCCTTGTCTTTTTACTTTTTATATGGTGTCTTATGATAAGCAGATTTTTAAAAATTTGAGGTACTCAAATCAGTCCTTTTTTGTGATTAGTGTTTAAGGAATCTTTACATATCTTGAGATCATAAAGGCATTCTCTTATATTTTCTTCCAAAAGTTTTTAAAGGACAGTCTTTTACATTTAGATACGTAAAACTCCTGGACTTGGTTTTCATGAATGGTGTCAAGTAGATGTCCACTTTCTCTTTCATCCTCATAATGAGAAATAATCATTCCGGGACCGTTTACTAAATACTCCATCACTTCTCCAGAGACCTGAAATGTCCCTTTCATCATGAAAGAAAGGGAGGGCCCTATTTGTGAGTAATCTTTCTGTTCCTTTGGTTTATTTGACCATATAGTAACTCTCACAAGCAGTCCCATTACTGCAACAACACTATCTTACAGAGATGGACATTTCTTAAGGCCTAATTAGTGTCCCAAAGGGCCATCAGTGGATGTGCTGGCTCTGGTACAGGGAGCAGAGAGGCAAATAGCAAAGCCAACAAGAGATTAAAATTTGGTTGTTAAACTAGATATGTGTAAAACATTCCAGTGCCAGTGATCACCTATACAAATAATTGTGACATGAGCTCCTCTTTATGAGCATGCTGTGATTTGTGGCTGATGTAGGAAACAGAGAGAAGGGCTTTGTTTCAGATACTTCAGGTCACAGTTGTCAGCTCTAGTCCTGTACCCCACCTTCTTCCAGACCTATTCAGTGTCAGTAAGGCATCATATCGGAAGAGCTCTCAAGGTCCTGTCCATTCTAAAATTCTCAAAAAAGTTCCTGCTAATGCCACAGAGTACTTTTTTTTTTTTAAACAAATCAGCTATGTAGTTTAGATTGTTGAAAAATATTAAAAACACTGAGTTCTGAGCTGGTTGAAAAATTATCCTAAATAACTATGTATATTTTTAACTTGAAATTTAACTTAAAATTATAACATGCATGTATTTTGTATGCATGCTTTATACATCATTTGGGTTCTTTTTGGAGGAGGTCTTTTAAAAAAAAGAAGAAAGCTGATGATTAATAGCTGATATTTTAATGTTCTAAAACATAAAAAAAGAAAACCCATACTCTGTCCTCCTGAAAAAAAAATCTAAATTTTATTCAGGATGTCAATAGATTTTTACATTAATCAAGGACCAACAATAAAAAAAGCTTTTGCACAGGGAAAGAAACCATCAATAAAAAGGAAATGCTTTTGATCTTGATCAAGTCCCAAAAGTTCATCTTCGCTTTTGTTTCCTTTGCCTTTGGAGACATATCTTGAAAGAAGTTGCTGTGGCTTCATCAAGATCAAAAGCTTCTGCACAGTAAAGGAAACAGTCAACAAAACAAAGAGGCAACCCGCGGAATGGGAGAAGATATTTGGAAATGACAGTACAGACAAAAGGTTGATATCCAGGATCTATAAAGAACTCCTCAAACTCAACACACACAAAACAGACAATCATATCAAAAAATGGGCAGAAGATATGAACAGACATTTCTCCAATGAAGACATACAAATGGCTATCAGACACATGAAAAAATGTTCATCATTACTAGCCATCAGGGAGATTCAAATTAAAACCACATTGAGATATCACCTTACACCAGTTAGAATGGCCAAAATTAGCAAGACAGGAAACAACATGTGTTGGAGGGGATGTGGAGAAAGGGGAACCCTCTTACACTGTTGGTGGGAATGCAAGTTGGTGCAGCCACTTTGGAGAACAGTGTGGGAGATTCCTCAAGAAATTAAAAATAGGGCTTCCCTATGACCCTGCAATTGCACTACTGGGTATTTACCCCAAAGATACAGATGGAGTGAAAAGAAGGGCCATCTCTACCCCAATGTTTATAGCAGCAATGGCCACGGTTGCCAAACTGTGAAAAGAACCAAGATGCCCTTCAACGGACGAGTGGATAAGGAAGATGTGGTCCATATACACTATGGAGTATTATGCCTCCATCAGAAAGGATGAATACCCAACTTTTGTAGCAACATGGACGGGACTGGAAGAGATTATGCTGAGTGAAATAAGTCAAGCAGAGAGAGTCAATTATCTTATGGTTTCACTTATTTGTGGAGCATAACAAATAGCATGGAGGACAAGGGGAGATGGAGAGGAGAAGGGAATTGAGGGAAATTGGAAGGGGAGGTGAACCATGAGAGACTATGGACTCTGGGAAACAATCTGACGGTTTTGAAGGGGCGGGGGCTGGGAGGTTGGGGGAACCACGTGGTGGGTATTGTAGAGGGCACGGATTGCATGGAGCACTGGGTGTGGTGCAAAAAACAATGAATACTGTTACACTGAAAAAATAAAAAATTAAAAAAAAAATAAAAAATAAAAAGGAAATGCAACCTACTGAATGGAGAAATATCTACAAATGACATCTCTGATAAAGGATTAATATCCAAAATAAGTAAAGAACTCCTACACCAAAAAACCCCCAAACAATTAAAAAATAGGCAGAGGAACTATATAGACATTTTTCCAAAGAAGACGTACAGATGGCCAACAGACATGTGAAAAGATGCTCAATATCACTAGCCATCAGGAAAATGCAAGTCAAAACCACAAGGATATATCACTTCACATCAGTTGGAAAGGCTAACATTAAAAACAAAACAAAACAAAACAAAAACCAAACACACAAGAAATAACCAGTGTTAGTGAGGACGTGGAGAAAAAGTAACCTCATGCACTGCTGGTGGAAATGTAAATTGATGCAGCCACTGTGGAAAACAGTATGGAGTTTCCCCAAAATATTAAAAATAGAAATACTATATAATCCAGTAATTCCATTACTAGGTAATTATTTAAAAAAATCAACTCACTAATCCCAAAAGATATACATGCCCCTATGTTTACTGCAACATTATTTACAACAGCCAAGATATGGAAGCAACTTGAGTGTCCCTGGATAACATGAATACATGAAGAGGATGGCATATGTATATACGCACATACATATGTATACACACATACACATACAATGAAACATTATTCACCCATGAAAAGAGAAAGGAAATCTTGCCATTTGTGAAAATATGGATGGGCCTAGAGAGTATAATGCTAAGCGAAGTATGTCATAGAGAAAGACAAGTACCATATGATTTCATTTATACATGGACTCTAAAAAACAAAACAAAACAAAAACCAGAAATAGACTCAACTACAGGGATCTGGTAGTTGCCAAAAGGGTTAGGGGTGGAGGGATGGGTGAAACAGATGAAGGGTATTAAGGGGTATAAATTTCTATTTATAAAATAAGTAAGTCAGGGGAATAAAAATACAGCATAGGGAATACAGCCAACAACACTGTAACAAATTTGTATATGCTGATAGAAGGTCGGGACACTTATCTTGTCGGGCACTTCAAAATGTATAGAAATGTTGAATCTCTAAATTGTACACCTGAAGCTAATATTGTATGCCATTACCCTTCAATTAAAAACAAATTTTAAAAAAATGTTATCACCACCAACAACAACAAAAAAGCAAGGCCCTGAAAAGAGAAGCTAGAACTAGAAACACTGGAATTCTAGAACTTCAACATTCAGAACTAGTCATTTGAATCAATAGTATAGGCCATTTTGGTTGTGTCCAAAAAATATAAAACCAAAGCAAAGAAAACAGAAAACAACAAAAATGTTCCATAGAAAGATCTGTAAAATTTTTATTTTGGGTGTTTCTTTAAATTGGAAGTATAATTAACATAGTGTTATATTAGTTTCAGGTATAAAATACAGTAATTCAACAATACTATCCATCACTCAGCGCTCATCACCATAAGTGTACTCTTTACCCTCATCTATTTCACTCGTCCTCCTACCCACCACCACTTTGGAAACCACCAGCTTACTCTCTGTATGTAAATCTGTGTTTTTCTCTCTTTTTCTTTGTTTTGTTTCTTGAATTTCAACACTAAAAAAAAAAAAAAAAACCCCAAAACCCAAACAAAAAAAAACCAGATTGGGTGTCTGATTTTGATTTAAGAGTAGGGTATATTCAAGTTGGTCAGGTAGAAAATGCGTGTCCCCCCTCCCCCAAACACACCGGTATGACTCTTCCTTCACATCTCTGCTCAAATGCCATCTTAAACGACACTCAAATGCCATCTTAAAAGACAGGACTTCCTCAGTCATCCTGTGCATAACCTCATGTCACATGTCCTACCCCCCTCATTGTCATGTCATGATTTAACAAATATTTGACACAGATTGTATTCTGGGGGAGAGAGACCATAAAGAATCACTGTTAAGACAAAAGCCTTTGTTTTATCCACTAACCAGTGCCTGGAATAGTGGCTGAAATCAGTTCTCATCAAGCATTTAAATAAATGAATATGTGAATGACTAAGTGGGTGGAAATAAAAGCCACTTCTGTTATTTGGGACTATAAAATGGCTCAGGTCTTCAGACTGATGTATGCAAATATGGAAATGTAGAGCATAACTTTGAATTTCATTTCCATCAATGCCTGATTACCTACTGATTAAATCTGACAACCTGCAAAGGGAGAAAAATCATTATTAGATCCCAACCTATCGTCTATAACAACCTAAATGTAACTAATGATACATTTTATTATACATAATAGCTTTTAGAGGGGAAAAAATAAATGGCCATACTGTCACTGTAAAAATGTTTCCATAACTTTGCTCTGTCTTTGAACATAGCCACATAAATGTACAGTTATACTTGATTTATAAACGTAAACTGTAAACATATTTTCAGTTTTGTTTGTAGATATATCATTCTGAATCTTATCATAAGTTGTAATTTAAAATTCACTGAGTTGTTGCTTTTTATCACAGATATATTATGTGTATATAATATACAGTGTCCCTTAAAGGGAAGAAAATGAGCATTCTTCTCAATGACATCTATGTGCCATATTAAATTCTCAATATAACTAAATAACAATGACATTATCCCCATCTTACAGATGATGAAGCAGTTCACACGTGTGCTCGTGGGATGCAAGGTCACACAGCTATCACAAAAAGTGGTGCCAAATGACAATCCAATCTGATGGACCTGAATCTAGGTACCCATATACCCAATGGTAAGCTACTACCTGCATCTCTAAGAAATACTAGACTCTTTTAGAAAACCTTTTTACTGATGTGCAGTAGATATAAAAAAATATAAATATCCCAAGTATACAGATGAATTTTCCCAAACCGAACACATGTAAAGAGCCCACAGCTAAAGAAAGAACATCATCGGCACCCAGATTCCTCTTGTGCCCCCTCTAGACATTATCTCCCTCCCCAAAAGTCATTATGGACCCTGACTTCTAACATCAAGAATGAGCTGCTGACTTTGTATTTTGTATAATTAGAATCCCACGTTATGTTCATGAGATCCATGCATAAGACACTAACAGTGGAGTAGTGCTATGTGGCCCTATATTTGTGACTACATCACAGCGTATTTAAATATTCTCATGTTGATGGGCATTGGAAGAGTCTCCAGTGTTTTGGTACCACAAATATTTTGCTATCAACACCCTTGTATATATCTCTCAATGTTTTGTAGATTTAAGTACAGTAAGTTTTGCCCATTAGATTTATTCCTAAGTATTTGATTTTTTGGATACTACTATAAATGGAACCATCCTTCAATTTTTATTTATTAGTGGAAATCTGTGGTTTTCTTAATATTGATCTTATGTCAACTGACATTTTATAGTGACCTTATAACTGGTGACCTTGATAAATCTGCATGTTAATTTCAGTACTGCACTGATTCTTTTGTATTCTCTAGGTTCACATTCATGTCATCTGAAAATAATGATACTATTATTTCTTTCTAATTCTTATGCATCTTTTTTTTCATATACCTATTGCATTGGGTAGGACTTTCAATTTTAAACATAGTGATGGTGAACATTTTTTATTTGTTCCAATTGCAGGGTGAAATTGTCAATATTTTGATGTTCTAATGTTGAATATGACTTTTGCTTTAGGTTTTTTTTTTTAAATATTCTTTACCAACTGAAGGTAATTCCCTTCTAATTTTAGTAAGCCAATAGTTTTAAAATTATAAATAGGTGTTACCTTTTGTCAAATGTATTTTCTGTAACGTTATTCTTTTAATTGCCAATATAGTAAGAAAAACCAAACTAGAAATGCCTGTCTCACATAACCTGTACATACATGAATGCAATCATCTTAAAAAATTAGATTATGGGACAGGGCGCCTGGGTGGCTCAGTGGGTTGAGCCTCTGCCTTTGGCTCAGGTCATGATCTCAGGGTCCTGGGATCGAGTCCCGCATCGGGCTCTCTGCTCAGCAGGGAGCCTGTTCCTCCTCTCTCTCTCTCTGTCTGCCTCTCTGCCTACTTGTGATCTCTCTCTGTCAAATAAATAAATAAAATCTTTTAAAAAATTAGATTACGGGGAACATTAACATTTTTTATCTACATTATAGTTCCTTCATCCTACCCTGCTGGCACTGACATTCATTTCTGTGGAGGGAGGAAGCCAGAAGATAACCTCAGGCCTCCAGGACAAAGAAACAGCAGCAGAAGCCAAAGAGAAGGTACTTAGGCTGCTGTATGCATCTTCCCACTCATCTTAGGGCCCTGGAGACAATTATTCCACAACCCAAACAAGCTGAGAGCATGGTTAGATGGATTTCCTACGTGTGGGTACGGTATATACTGTAGGGAAGAGAGAGGGAGCTGACCATGACTCATGCACCTTGCTTGTCCGAGTTTTGAGGCAAGAAGCAAGAGGACTGCAAAAATCCTGGATTATAGTCATTCTCTTTTTCTTGCTGCTGCTTTTTCTTCTACATTTTTCTTCTTCTTTTTTGGAATCTTTTATGATTTTTCTTTACCTTCCCACCAATTTTGTATTACCTTCTCTGTTAATTTTTTGTCTCAAATCTCCTTTCTTGCTTTCTAACCCTTATCCTTCATTAATGAATCCTTTCCCTGTTCTCTGGCACTGAAGCAAGTGTTTTCTTATTTTTGAACAGAGGTCTCCAAAGTGACCTCCTGGAGTGTGTTTAAAAAAACATTAGAACTTACTATAATTATTTTTACCAAGCAACTAAGAAAACCCACCAACAGCTGGTCTTTTCACTGGATGTATCATTCTTCTGCACACAGTCAGGAGTACTTGGTATCCAGACAAAAGGCTAGGGGCAGCAAGATTCAGGGAGGCAGAGTGGGCCATGGGTTTTGTAAAATTTCACCACACTGGGACATCATAGCAGCTCATGTACCTTTGGTTAAATGGATGTACCAATTGCTCTATCTCGTTTTAACCAAATTAATAATAATAATTAACAAGTCAAAAAGTAGATGAGTACCTTATAATGATTGCTGTAACAACAACAAAAAAGTGGAATTGAAGGTAATACTAATAACACAAGCAAACAAAGATTCAGAGCAATTCTGGTCCCTACAGTATTCCTTTCCCAAATCATGATGTTAAAAACAATGAAACAATGACCAGTGGAAAAAAGTCTCTTCAATAAATGGTGTTGGGAAAATTAGACAGCTATGTGTAGAAGAATGAAACTCGACCATTCTCTTACACCATACACAAAGATAAACTCGAAATGGTTGAAAGACCTCAACATGAGGCAGGAATCTATCAAAATCTAGGAGGAGAACATAGGCAATAACATCTCCAACATGGGCCACAGCAACTTCTTTCAAGATATGTCTCCAAAGGCAAAGGAAACAAAAGCAAAAATGAACTTTTGGGACTTCATCAAGATCGAAGGCTTCTGCACAGCAAAGGAAACAGTCTACAAAACAAACAGGCAACCCACAGAATGGGAGAAGATATTCGCAAATGACGCTACACACAAAGGGCTGATACCCAAGATCTATAAAGAACTCCTCAAACTCAACCCCCAAAAAACAGATAATCATGTCAAAAAATGGCCATAAGACATGAACAGACACTTCCCTAAAGAAGACATACAAGTGGCAAACAGACACATGAAAAAATGTTCTTCATCACTAGCCATCAGGGAGATTCAAATCAAAACCACATTGAGATACCACCTTATGCCAGTTAGAATGGCCAAAATTAACAGGACAGGAAAGAACAAGTGTTGGAGAGGATGTGGAGAAAGGGGAACCCTCTTACACTGTTGGTAGAAATGCAAGTTGGTGCAGCCACTTTAGAAAACAGTGTGGAAATTCCTCAAAAAATTAAAAATAGAGCTTCCCTATGACCCTGCAATTGCACTACTATTTACCCCAAAGATACAGATGTAGTGAAAAGAAGGGCCATCTGTACCCCAATGTTCATAGCAGCAATGGCCACAGTCACCAAACTGTGGAAAGAACCAAGATGCCCTTCAACAGACCAATGGATAAAGAAGATATGGTCCATATATACAATGGAGTAGTATGCCTCCATCAGAAAGGATGAATACCCAACTTTTGTATCAGCATGGATAGGACTGGAGGAGATTATGCTGAGTGAAATAAGTCAAGCAGAGAAAGTCAACTACCATGTGGTTTCACTTACTTGTGGAACATAAGGAATATCATCGCGGACATTAGGAGAAGGAAAGGAAAAGTGAATTGGGGTAAATCGGAGGAGGAGACAAAGCATGAGAGACTGAGGCCTCTGAGAAACAAACTGAGGGTTTTAGAGGGGCGAGGGATGGGAGCTTGGGTGAGCCTGGTGGTGGGTATTAAGGAGGGCACGGATTGCATGAAGCACTGGGTGTGGTACGTAAACAATGAACCTTGGAACACTGAAAAAATTAAATTAAATTAAAACTAACAAAAAAAGTTTAAAAAAATCACAAGCTAATCAGATCTGAAAAGCAGCTTTAAAAATTTAAATTATGACAACTACTACTGTTAAAATGAATTTGCTATGTATTTTGTCTTGACACTTTAGCTAGAAATAGCAATCTGTCATAATTAGCAAGAAAATGTAAGACTAAGCACCCAAGAAGAAAAATAAATCTCTATATTTCATGTGATTCTTGTACCTCTCAACATTTTATGGAACTTAATGATAAATATGCAGAAGCCCCTATGTGGTTTCACACTTTACAATTAAAGTTAGAAAAAGCACAAACCCCTGGAGCAACACTTTTCTTCTCACAGTAAAAATGGCTGAAATAACATCCAACCAAAAAAACAGAACCTGAAATTTAATCTTTATCAATATATATTTTTGGCAATATTTTTTAAATCTTGCTGAAAACTAGAAGCAGCAAGTATTAGAACAAATTATATATTATGAGAGGTTGGATCACAATATAGCTATCTCAAATTGATTCCAGTCATACTATTAAGAAATTCTGTTCCTACCAAGAAATAGTCACATAATTACTTTTTCTATGAGTCACTAAAGAAAAGATGTACTGGAAATGATATATTCTTGACAGTCAATAATTTATTTACTAGAGAGGTTTTTATTAAAACCTGCGTAAGTGAAATCACTTATAGAATATCTATTTCGATATCAATTTTTTATAAAATTATTCTCAGGGTAAGGTTAGAAAGATAACTTCATAAGTAAAATTTGTTCTAGCATCATTCACTGGCAAACTGCTGCAGTAGAGGTACTGAATGGCAGAAATACACAATGTGTTAGAGGAAAAATAACAAAATTAAATAAACACCCATCCATACATGACTATATGCATAACAAATATTTACAAAATATGAACTTTGTGCAAGACAACATTCTGACTTCTTTACATTCGTTCTCATGTAACATTTGCAACAATCCCCTATGCTTGATATTGTAATTAAACCTACTGTCACAGGTGAGGCCACTGAGGCAAAAGGGAAGACCTGCCCAAGGTCATAGTGGCTTTCAGCTGCACAGCCAGGACTCAAACCCAGGCAACCCACGTTAAGAGTGCTCACTCCCAAAGACTAGGCCACTGATGTGGTGAGTTTTGGAAAAGCAAGATCTTGACAATAGACAAATCTTTACAGATATTGTAATGAGAAGCAGAATGATCAGAAAAACACATGGATTCACTTCTTATCTCATGGTTAAAATGTTAGAAGAGCTGCTAAGCTTGAAGATGATTTATGCAGTTTTTTTTTCTTTACAAAAAGGTAGTTGCTGAGATTCTGTGATAACAAACGAGCTGTCAGGATGCTATCCAGCAGGTGCTAACACACACGCACCCTCCACTCCTTAACACACATTTCACCATTCCTGCATGGTGAGGAAGTTGAAACATTAAGTGAAAATGTGAACTACTATGGAGAGCATTTTTACAAAAGATTTTTGAGAATGTTTCTAGCATCGTCTGACTGGGTGGCTAAAAGTACTATAATAAGACTGTTCCTTAAAAATCTCAAATCTATACCATAAGGAAAATCAGACAAAAAGAAAAATCCTTTAAGTATACAGTGTAGGAGATTAAAAAGAAAAAAATGAGCCATGGCCATTATATCATACTGTACACAAAAATTAATTTGAGATATTTCATGGATCTACATATGAAAGATAAATGATAAAGCTTCTAGAAAAAAGCATAGTAGAATATCTTTGAGACTTGGCAAAATTTCTTAAACAAGGCACAATAAAACATTAACTATAAAAATATAAGATTTCATTAAATTAGGAACATCTGCTCATGAAGTTTGCAGTTGAGGAGTATATAAAACAAACTACAGAACTGAAAACAATATATATCCAACAAAGGAATCTTATCTAGAATACATAAAGTAATACATAAAGAATACATAAAGAATACATAAAGAATACATAAAGTAATTAGATACCCAAAAAGCCAATTTTAGAAATGAGTGAAAGATATGCACAGGGACAAAAGAGGATATCCAAAAGGCCAACCAACTTATGAAAATGTTACATATTAAGAACATAGTAAGATACTACTTACACACCAACAGAAAGACTAAAATTAAAAAGATGAATACCAAATATGTAGAGCAACTGTAATTCTCTTATATAGGCAGTTGGTGGGCAAATCAGCAGAACACTTTAGAAAACTGTTTGGCAAAATCTCTTCAGATTGGGCAGCCTGGAGCGCTCAGTTGTTAATCACCTGCCTTCGGCTCAGGTCACAATCCCAGGGTCCTGGGATTGAGCCCCACATGGGGCTCCTTGCTCAGCAGGAAGCCTGCTTCTCCCTCTCCCACTCCCCTTGCTTGTGCCCCCTCTCTCACTGTGTCTCTGTCAAATAAATAAAATCTTTAAAAAAAAAATCTCTGAAGACTAATATATACATCTTCCCTAAGACTCAGCAATCTCACTTGTAAGTGTGTGTGTGTGTGCACATGCATGTGTGTGTGGTTCTGTATGTATCCAAAACAAATGAGGGGATATGGCCACAAAAACATGTGTACAAGAATATTAACAGCGGGACGCCTGGGTGGCTCAGTGGGTTAAGCCGCTGCCTTCGGCTCGGGTCATGATCCCAGCGTCCTGGGATCGAGTCCCACATCGGGCTCCTTGCTCAGCGGGGAGCCTGCTTCTCCCTCTGCCTCTGCCTGCCACTCTATCTGCTTGTGCTCACTCTCGCTCTCTCTCTCTCTCTGATAAGTAAATAAAATAAAAAAAAAAAAAAAAAAAGAATATTAACAGCAACATTATTCATAATAGCCATAAAGTATGGGATGCCTGGGTGGCTTAGTCAGTTAGGTGTCTGCCTTCGGCTCAGGTCATGATCCCGGGGTCCTGGGACGGAGCCCTGCATCGGGCTCCCTGCTCAGTGGGGAGTCTGCTTCTCCCTCTGCCTGTCACTCTCCCCTGCTTGTGCTCGCTCATGCTCTCTCTCCCTTCCTGACAAATAAATAAAATCTTAAAAAAAATAACTAGCCATTAAGTGAAAACAAGCCAAATGCTCATCAGTAGGAAAAGAGAAACTGCAATATAGTCATACAATGGGATACTATATGGCAATTTTTTAAATTAAAAAACTTATAAAAAGGAACAATGCAGATGACTTTCACAGAAATTATGCTATGAAAGTAGCCAGACACAAAAGTGGATCTATTTTGTATTTCTTTTATATGAAGTTCAAGAACAGACAAACTAATCAATAGTTCTAGAAATCAGAATACTGATTAGCTCTGGGTAAAGCATGGACTGGAAATGAATTTGAAGGAACTTCCTGTTGTAGTAAAAATGTTCTTACTCTGGATATAGATGTTGGTTTTACATATGTTTTACATATGTTCATACATATGTAAAAATTCATTAAGTTGTATGCTTAAAATTAGTCTACTTTATTACTGCCTGTTAAAGCTCAATAAAAAGTAAATAAAATATGACCAAAAAAATTTAAAGCTATTTCACACCCATTTAAATGTTTTCCAAGGAAATCTCAGTAGGTCTTGAATCTATATAAGAATGCAAAATGTTTCAATTAGTTTATAAGAATAGGCAATGTTCTGGGAAAATGATATTTTGCTAAATAAATTATTAACAAATCCTTGCATAACTGGTTTATGGTCTTGAAAATAAGTATAATTTAGGAAGCAGAGTCAGTGGTGCACATTCTCCACGCACATCTATGCACTGTTATGAGACTCATTTTTCAGCTATAGCAATCATTAAAACCAAGTATCAAAATTAACTAAACCAGAAGGAAATAAAAAGACAGGCCACAGAGTGGGAACAAATATTTACAAAACACATATCTGAAAAAGGACCTGTAGCCAAAATATACAAAGAATCCTTAAAGCTCAACAGTAAGAAAACAAACAATCCAATTACAAAACGGGCAAAATATCTGAACACATACTTCATCAAAGAAGACACACAGATGGCAAATAAACATATGAAAAGATGCCCCACATCACATGGGGTAGGGAACTGCAAACCACATGAGATACCATCATAAACTTAGTAGAATGGTAAGAACTCAAAACACGGACACCAAATGCTGGTGAGGATGTGGGGCAACAAGAACTCTCATTCACTGCTGGGAGGAATGTAAAATGGCACAGCCACTTTGGAAGACAGCTTGGCACTTTATTACAAAACTAAACGTAGGCTTGCCATACAGTCCAGCGACTGTGCCCTTTGGTATTAACTCATAGGAGCTGAAAAACTTCAGTCCACACAAAAATCTGCACAGACAGGTTTACAGCAGCTTTATTCATAATTGCTAAAACTTGGAAGCAACCAAGATGTCTTTCAAGTAGATAAACAAACTGTGACAGTCTGATAGAATAAATATGGTATATATAATGGAATATTATTTAGCAATAAAAAGAAATGAGCCATCAAGCCACAAAAAGACACAGAGAAATGTCTTAAATGTATACTGTGGATAAAAGAAGCCAGTATGAAAAGGGTGCAAACTGTATGATTCCAAATACATGACAAAGGTAAAACTATAGAGACATTAAAAAGATCAGGGGGTTGGAGTGGGATGGAGAGAAGGATGAATACATGGAGCACAGGAGATTTTGGGGACAGTGGAACCATTCTATATGACACTGCAATGGAGGATACAAGATAACGTGCACTTGGCAAAACCCATTGAACTATGCAATACAAAGAGTGACCCTTAAAGTAAACTATGAATTCTATATAATAATTATGTATCAATATTATAACAAATATTAACCAATTATAACAAATATTATAATATTTGTTCACCAATTATAACAAATATTAACATTAGTATGTTACAAGAGGGGAATCTGTGCAGGGGGTTAGAGGAAGGGGAGAGACAGGGGGCGTCTTTGTACTTCCTGTTCAACTTCTCTGTAAACCTAAAACTGCTTATTTTTTAAAAAGATTTATTTAAGAAAGAGAGAGAGAGAAAGCATCAGTGGGAGGGGCTGAGGGAGAGGAAGAAAGAATCTCAAGCCGACTTTGCACAGAGTACAGAGCCCAGTGCAGGCCTTGATCTCAAGACTCAGATCACAATCTGAGCCAAAACCAAGAATCCAATGCTTAACCAACTGTGCCACATGGATGCCCCCTAAAACAGCTCCTTAAAAAAAAATCTAGGGAGAGGGTGGTGGGGCTATGGACATTGGGGAGGGTGTGTGATATGGTGAGTGCTGTGAACTGTGTAAACCTGGCGGTTCACAGACCTGTACCCCTGGGGCTAATAATACATTATATGTTTATTAAAAAAATTAAACAAAATCTATCAGAGCCAAATGAAGGACAAAAAAAAAAAATCTACTCATTAAGAAAAAACCAAACCAAATCTGCAAACTGCTCTCTCATAAAATGCTAAATCTTATTTTCAAAAATAATGAAACATATCTGATTAAGAACTAAAATGTATTTCATACCATTAAAATAAAATTAGTTAAAAAAAAAACATTTATTTCATTTGTGTCTCATCATAAGGGGAGCCACAGAGCCCCTACCTTCCCCTTGCCTCCACAAGGACAGACAAAACACTGCTATAGATCCAGCCTCTGCTTTAGGGAGGAGAGAAAGATGGATGTTGAACAGACTACAAATAGACTTTCAATCAGGCTATCTTCAACCAGAAAGAATTAGACGAGAATTAGACACATTTAACTGGAAAGTTCACATTTGGGAGAAAAGTTCAAGGTTTTTTGTTTGTTTGTTAGTTTGTTTAATTTGGGTTTTGCTATGCAGTTGAGATAAGGTTTTAATTTATACATACATACATTTTTGGCCCTCAGCGATATATGATCTAACAACATGTATCAGATATGTCATATTTAAAGTAAAATAACCCACAAAGTCAAAATCAGGTTTCTATTTCCATGCTGCCATTCTGATAGCCCCTCTGTGGGCTCTCTGGATTTGGGTGGCTGGTTTTCCTCAAGAGACATCCCCCTTGCCTGGTAGAGAACCAGACTCAGAGGCAAACCCCATTAACAGTGTTCAGTGCTAGATGGCTGGGTCTTTGAAAAACAAATGCCTTTTGGGATCCCACTTCTTATAACTGCTGTTGTTGCCATTATTATTATTATTATTATTATTATTATTATTATAGGAACTGTTCTCATCTGATGGACTCACAAGTACATACCATGTGTAATTATCTTTAATTACCTAATTTTTTGAGTTCATTTGTTCATTCATTCATTCAATAAGTATTTATTGAGCAAAAATGATATGCCTGATCTTATACTGAAAAATCTAGATGAGCAACCCTTTATCCACCATCAAATACCCGATTAGGCTATCTTAGTAAAACCCTTTGGACTGGCCATTCTGTCAGGATATGATTAGGAGGACTGAGTACTGAATGAAAAGCCATGCCACCAATCTGTTTACTGCTTCAATTTCATAAAATAGACCAGTGCCCAAACAATCATCCTTTCTTTTGTCTTTATTGTCAGAGTGCTAGGGTGAATGTCTTTTCTAGCTGCAGAGCATAGTTGTTGGAAACCCAGGATTTAAAAATGCATATCTTTATTCTCTAAGCAGTGATGCCTTTTCTAAACACTGGCCATGTCTCAAAAAGAAAGAAAATGTATGCCACTGGTCACCAGGGACATCAAGGGAGAAGATGCTGAACTGTGTCTATAAAGGAGGGACCTCAAGTCATCAGCAAGATTAGCCTCAAAAGAGAGAGGGCATTGTTCCAGTCCATTTCACTGACAGCAAACAGAACTAAAGTGAAATCTGGGTTCCAAAGGAGAGCAGAAAAGAATACCTAATGGCTGGTACCAAGTACCTTGTGTCAAATACTTGGTGTTCTGGAGACAGAGGTGAGCCAGCCCTTGCTGAAGGCTAGGGAGCGAAGGGGGCTCAAGTTTAGAACCTCTGCATCTAGGGGTCATCTTAGCTACTTTCCTACTGGAGCTCCCATCCCCTAGGGAAGATTCTGCATCCACTGGCCTTGCTTTCATCATATGCACAACGAGGGGTTTGAGTAAGTGACTTTTAGGAATATCCCAACTCTAGACACTGGGGTTCAAAAAAAGGTTAGGGAGTGAAATGTAAGGAAACAAAATCCAAATCAGACAACCATCTCCAAAGGAGAGGAGATTCTCTGGGCATGGGGCAGTGAAAGACAGCTGTTAGGAAGGAGGAGAGAACCAGCTATGATACCCAGACAGGCTCCACTGTGGTATAGGTTGTTAACATAATGGGAGATAAATGGACTGATTTGTTCAGCCATTTATAGCTAATATCCAAGAGACACCTAGAGAAAAGGACTGGATTAAATCCAAAGTTTGGTGCTTATATAGACAGAAGATCATTTTATTGTTTTCCAATTACTCATTTATATATCTGTAGATGGAAAGAGCAGATACCTTACAATTTATTAAAAATGTTAATGCTAGATCATTGCTCTCTGGGGACTCATTTTTTAAGTGTGCAAAATTCTACCTGCTTTAACAATAAGATGCACAGACTGGTGTTTGAAATCTAAGTAATCTCTTGACATTTGACTAAAAGTCAAAGCAGTGGACCACAGGACAAATAGAACACTTCACCCATGAAGGTTGACTATTAGCTTTGTTTCATGGTCTGTAAATGAGTTATTAAACTCCTCTATAAAGTTTTATTACTGTTCTAATCCCATTAATAACTGTCCTCAGTTTAAATGGCCTCCTGTTTGCTGAATATGCTGCTGCTGTAATTGCTGCCCGACATTAGATTTTTCTCCCTCTAAAACTAAGGATATAAAAGAGCAGGCATTAGAGACACCATGAAACACTGATTATATCCTTTAAAGGAAAAAAGGAAAGAGCCAGATGTTAGCGGTCTCTCTTTGTATGGGGATAACCTGCTTGATTCCACATTTCCATCTTTAGTTCCCCAGTGTTTGCAGCCTAGACAGAAGGGAATAAAAGTGAATGTACATTTCAGTACATTGTGAAAGCACTTAGGGAGAAAACAATTTACATCTTAATTGCTTCCTTTCATTACATTAACTCCTCCTCTGCTTTTCATCTTGGAGACTGCAGGAATGTTTGCCAACAGTGGCAAGTATAGGAGAGAATCACAGACTCTTGGGAGCATTTAAGAAGTTCTAGCTGCCATAAGCCAGCTCCTCTGCTAGCCCCCCAAATCGCTTCTCTGTCTGGTCTCCCTTCCAGACTTGTGGCGCTCACTTTGCCCAGAAGCTGACTTCTCCACACTTCAGTCTTCAAATTGCTGGGAAGATCTTTCTTTTGTTGAACAGGATGTGGCTGCCCTGGAACCTTCACTAGGGCTCCAGGTCCTGCCTTTTGGAGCAACTCATGGCATGAACCTTCTTACATTTCACAGCAGAGGTGGATACCAATCTGAAGACAGTGCTGGGAGCTCATTCAGCCTATAAGCCAACAGCCCAGCATCTTCTGTCACTCCTTAGGATGACAGATGGCTTCCATCCACTCCATTCCAGAAAGAACTGCCTCTCCATCACGAATACCTTATGCTAAGCAGTCTCTCACTATATCTGCAATGTTTCCTTAACGTTTCACCCAGAAGTAAACTTAACATTCTTACTCACACCGAAGAGATATCTGAAGCCCAAGTCTGGGATGTCATCAAGTGCGACCCTCCTGAAATGGAGTGTCGTAGAGAATTTGAGCTTAAAGTACATAAGAACATGTGCAGAAAACAGAGACAGGAGAAGCAAAGTAAATTCATGAATGCCTTAATAGGACACAGAACACACGCTAACATAAGAAACATTGTATTCCTACACTTAAACATTTCCTACACTTAAAATTAGTAAACTGGGAACTTTAATATTTCTGTTACTTGGTTCATGTTTGATAAGAAATTTTCAGGATCTTCTGATCCTACAGTTTCAAGAAGTTGCTTCTAAACTGGATTTACTATCTTGCAAAACATGTACTAGAAAACAGTTTAAAACTTGATCTCTTGTGTCCAAAGTAGCCAGCTGGCCACAAAATGTTCACGCTCTTCTTTCTAAACTGTGCAATCATCCCTGAGAAGTGGCTGCTCGGGCTGGTACACCACTGTCCAAACTCTCTGCCACCTAACCTGTCCATGGCTCTGGTTCTCACCCAGGGAATGTGACCAAAGGGGATGTGTGTCCTTTCCAGCTGGGTTTCTTTCTCAGTTGTGGTAAAATGTACGTAACATAACACTTACCATTTTAACACCTAAGTATTCAATTCAGTGGCATTAAATACATCCACAATGTTGTGTAATTGTTGTCACTGTATCCAGACCATTTTCATCACCCCAGACAGATTTTGGACCCATTAAACAGTACCCCCACACCCCCTCCTCCCAAGCCCTGGCAACTGCTATTCTACTGACTCTATGAATCTGTCTATTCCAGGTACCTCACAGAAGTGAAATCATATTGCTATTCTTCCTTTTGTGTCTGGCTTCTTTCGTTTAGGGTAATGTTAACAAAGTTCATCCATGTTGTAGTATGTATCAGAATTCTATTCCTTTTTATGACCGAATAATATTCCAATGTACAAATATTTTGTTCTGTATACCACATTTGTCTTCCACTCATCCACCGGGGAGCACATGGGTAGTTTCTACCCTTCAGCTGTTGTGAATAATGCTGCAACAAACATTTGTGTTTAAGTATCTGTTTGAGTCCTTTTTGTCAATTCTCTCAGGCATACACCTCAGAGGGGGACTGGTAGATCAGGTGGTAATTCTGTGTTTAACTTTTTGAGGAATCACTACAGCAGTTGTACCATTTTACACTGCCATCAGCGATGCACAAGGGTTCTCATTTCTCCATATCCTTATCAACATTTCCCTTAAAAAAAAACAAACCTAATTGTCATCCTCATAGGTGTGAAGTAGTATCTCTTTATGGTTTTGATTTGCATTTCCCTAATAACAAATAATATCGTGTATCTTTTCATGTGCTTACTGGCTACCTGTAGGTCTTCTTTTGAGAAATGTCTATTCAAGTCCTTTGCCCATTTTTTAATTATGTAGTTTGGGTTTTTTTTGTTGAGTTGCAGGTGTTCTTCATATATTCTGGAAATTAATCCCTTATCAGATAAATGATTTGCAAGTATTTTCACATCTAGCTAGGGTTCTTAAGAAGCAGGTGTGCCCTCTCCACTATTTTACTCTTCTGCCCACTGGATGTGGAGGACGCTAAGAACCAGGGGAATAATGGAGCCATGAAATGGAAAGAGATGGGCACCACAAGGAAGAAAGCTTCCACTGACCAAGAAGGCCACATATTCTACTGTTTAAATTACCGATAAACTTCTTTTGTATTCATCTACAGAAATTTTGCTCCTTTTCTCCACAAGCTACCATTACCTAACCTAACAGTCCTCTTTCCAAATGTTCAGTCATTCTGATTGTAAGATCTAAAAGTTCACAATTTCCATCCCCTAGATTGCATTGCCATTAGTGCCCCTTAAATATGGTCTTGGGCATTCTCTGATTAACCATCCTTTTTTCAATTATCACAAACTAAAAGCATCATAATTTTGTTAAGATGGACTTATCTAGCATTCTGAAATCCCACCATTCCTCTTTTCGTAAATGAGATCCTTTCCGTCCTACAATCTTAGCATCCCCATTTCTCTGTAACTTCTTAAGAATGATGACTGAGTATAAACTTTCAGTTATAAGATGAATAAGATCTGGGGTTCTAATGTACAGCATGGTGATTATGGTTAATGATCCTGTACCGTATATTTAAAAGTTGATAGAATGTTCTCACCACAAAAAAAGGTACTTATGTGATATAACTCTGCACTATTTGTATAATAAATCAACACATTTATACACCTTAAAGTCACTCTCCTATATGTCAGTTAAATCTCAGAAAGAAGGAAAGAGAAAGAATCTTACAAATATCTAATTATGAAAAAAGAACAATGGCTCAGAGATCATATTTGGGGATCTTTCAGTATACTGCATTATAAACAATTAGAAGTGGTCAAGTTTAACTCATTTAAAATGGCTGATACTATCTTAGAATCAAATAATTTATCTTGGGCTTCACTTCTCTCATTCCAAGGATCTGCTTATATCACCCCACGAGAGGACCACTCAGCTATTTTTAGTAGTCTTAAACACCTATGCAAATTTTATTAATTATACGTGGAAGTTTTACATATATTATCATTTAATCCTCAAATCAAACATATGAAATAGGTACACTATCCTAAAGAGATTAGGACCCAAAGTATCTCACAGATAAGTTGTAGACTTAGGATTCAAACCCAGCTATTTCAATTGCCATACCATGTAACCTTCTTTTCCTTGCATGCTAACTTCTCAAAATCTTCCCTAAATAATGGGTTTGTATCTTTTTTGTTCTTTGAAGAGTGTTTCAAAAACCTTTCAGTAGGTCTTTGAAATATTTAGAGGAGGCCTATAAATTCACACCTTCTATTATATGTGCATCCTATTTAACATGTTTTTAATCTGATTTAATAAAAAAGCCTGTTAAATGTCTTTTTTCCTTTTACTAAAAAAAACTTTTTTGATACATGATAATGTGGCTTTGATATTTCTGAGTATTTCTGACATTAAAAAGCCTAACTGAGGGCTGGTGAGGACATTCTTGGGAAGGGGACTAATGGTGCACAGGTCCTTCTAGCTCAAAGAAACCTGAAAGAAAGGTAAGTGGACAGTTCTACCTATCGAACATCTAGTTGTCCTTATTTTAAAATCAAATACAAAAAAAAAAAAAGATACAAAAATGAGATCACTGCTTCTAAGCTGTTAGCTCCCCAGAATTGCTCAGCTAAGTCCAAGATTATGGTCTCAGCCTCTGGCAGTGACTTTCAGTGTACTCCAAAGTGATAGGATCTGCCCTTGGGAGATCAGCGAGCTGGATCCCAAAGGTGAGGAACTAGGTGAGAACTAAAGAAAAATCAGCAGCTCAAATTTTACTCAGTTTGGTGGCCCTAAGACAATCCAGCACACGTGTCTTACTTAAATATGTGTGGAGGGAAGAAAGACACAAAGCACAACACAACAGATGAGGTCAGCAGTTGGACAACACATATGGTTGGTGCATTCCGCAGCTGAGCTCGTGAGCAGAGTGCAGAGACTCGAAGCACTTATTCTAGAAATGGAATATGAGCACTATACTGGGTAGTCCACTACCATTCATTCAGTCAGAGCGTATTTACTGAGCAACTTCCATGCCCCATGATTTAGGCAGCAGAGTCCACTGTGAATGGAATAGGCAGGTGCCAGGCGCTGTGGGGATTTCCTTCTCGCAGAGGACTGGGACATTAAGCAATTAATGCATAATTCACATTTTAATTAAAGCCGTGAAAAGCACAACAGAGGAGAATATGGGGTATCCAGGAGGATTCCTTGAGGAAATGGTGTTTGAACTGAGCTCTGAAGGCAGTAAGGAGGACAGAAGGATAGGAAATGGTACATGGGAAGGCAGAAGGTATGGGGTAGAAAGCAGCATGGTACAGGACAGATACTAAGATATTGTGAATGAGACCAAAGCACAGACAGCAGAGGGAAAAGTGGCTTAGGATAAAGTAGATAGAATGAGAGTGCTATGATACATTAATGATTCCATCCTTGTTCTTAAAAACAGCATAAAGTTAGTATAGGGAGCAGTATAAGATTTGCCCCCTGAAATGACCATTCTGGCTATTGCTCTACAAAAAATAAGTCAGAGAATTCTCTTATCTGCTACTCCAATGTTCTCCAAGGTAAGTCCCTGACAAACCACCTCTGAAATCCCTAGTAGGCAGCAATGCCATTAAAACATTTGAGATTTTAGAGGAGTCAAGATGGCGGAGAAGTAGCAGGCTGAGACTACTTCAGGTAGCGGGAGATCAGCTAGATAGCTTATCTAAAGATTGCAAACACCTACAAATCCAACGGGAGATCAAAGAGAAGAAGAACAGCAACTCTAGAAACAGAAAATCAACCACTTTCTGAAAGGATAAATGAGGCAGAAGAAAGAATTAGCGATATAGAAGACCAAATGACAGAGAATAAAGAAGCTGAGCAAAAGAGGGACAAACAGCTACTGGACCATGAGGGGAGAATTCGAGAGATAAGTGACACCATAAGACGAAACAACATTAGAATAATTGGGATTCCAGAAGAAGAGGAAACAGAGAGGGGAGCAGAAGGTATATTGGAGAGAATTATAGGAGAGAATTTCCCCAATATGGCAAAGGGAACAAGCATCAAAATCCAGGAGATTCAGAGAACCCCCCTCAAGATCAATAAGAATAGGTCCACACCCCGTCACCTAATAGTAAAATGTACAAGTCTTAGTGACAAAGAGAAGATCCTGAAAGCAGCCCGGGAAAAGAAGTCTGTAACATACAATGGTAAAAATATTAGATTGGCAGAAGACTTATCCACAGAGACCTGGCAGGCCAGAAAGAGCTGGCATGATATATTCAGAGTACTAAACGAGAAAAACATGCAGCCAAGAATACTATATCCAGCTAGGCTATCATTGAAAATAGAAGGAGAGATTAAAAGCTTCCAGGACAAACAAAAACTGAAAGAATTTGCAAATACCAAACCAGCTCTACAGGAAATATTGAAAGGGGTCCTCTAAGCAAAGAGAGACCCTAAAAGTAGTAGATCAGAAAGGAACAGACACAATATACAATAACAGTCACCTTACAGGCAATACAATGGCACTAAATTCATATCTCTCAATACTTACCCTGAATGTTAATGGGCTAAATGCCCCAATCAAAAGACACAGGGTATCAGAATGGATAAAAAAACAAAATCCATCTATATGTTGCCTACAAGAAACTCATCTTAAACCCGAAGACACTGCCAGATTTAAAGTGAGGGGGTGGAAAAGAATTTACCATGCTAATGGACATCAGAAAAAAGCAGGAGTGGCAATCCTTATAGCAGATCAATTAGATTTTAAGCCAAAGACTATAGTAAGAGATGAGGAAGGACACTATATCATACTCAAAGGAACTGTCCAACAAAAAGATCTAACAATTTTAAATATCTATGCCCCTAACGTGGGAGCAGCCAACTATATAAACCAATTAATAACAAAATCAAAGAAACACATCGACAATAATACAATAATCGTAGGGGACTTTAACACTCCTATCACTGAAATGGACAGATCATCCAAGCAAAAGATCAACAAGGAAATCAAGGCCTTAAATGACACACTGGACCAGATGGACATCACAGATATATTCAGAACATTTCATCCCAAAGCAACAGAATACACATTCTTCTCTAGTGCACATGGAACATTCTCCAGAATGGAACATATTCTCGGTCCTAAATCAGGTCTCAACCGTTATCAAAAGATTGGAATCATTCCCTGCATATTTTCAGACCACAATGCTCTGAAGCTAGAACTCAATCACAAGAGGAAATTTGGAAAGAACCCAATTACATGGAGACTAAACAGCATCCTTCTAAAGAATGAACGGGTCAACCAGGAAATTAAAGAAGAGTTGAAAAAATTCATGGAAACAAATGATAATGAAAACACAACAGTTCAAAATCTGTGGGACACAACAAAGGCAGTCCTGAGAGGAAAATATATAGTGGTACAAGCCTTTCTCAAGAAACAAGAAAGGTCTCAGGTACACAACCTAACCCTACACCTAAAAGAGCTAGAGAAAGAACAAGAAAGAAAGCCTAAACCCAGCAGGAGAAGAGAAATCATAAAGATCAGAGCAGAAATCAATGAAATAGAAACCAAAAAAACAATAGAACAAATCAACGAAACTAGGAGCTGGTTCTTTGAAAGAATTAATAAGATCGATAAACCCCTGGCCAGACTCATCAAAAAGAAAAGAGAAAGGACCCAAATAAATAAAATCATGAATGAAAGAGGAGAGATCACAACGAACACCAAAGAAATACAGACAATTATAAGAACATACTATGAGCAACTCTACGCCAACAAATTGGACAATTGGAAGAAATGGATGCATTCCTAGAGACATATAAACTACCACAACTGAACCAGGAAGAAATAGAAAGCCTGAACAGACCCATAACCAGTAAGGAGATTGAAACAGTCATCAAAAATCTCCAAACAAACAAAAGCTCAGGGCCAGATGGCTTCCCGGGGGAATTCTACCAAACATTTAAAGAAGAACTAATTCCTATTCTCCTGAAACTGTTCCAAAAAATAGAAATGGAAGGAAAACTTCCAAACTCATTTTATGAGGCCAGCATCACCTTGATCCCAAAACCAGACAAGGATCCCATCAAAAAAGAAAACTACAGACCAATATCCTTGATGAACACAGATGCAAAAATTCTCGCCAAAATACTAGCCAATAGGATTCAACAGTACATTAAAAGGATTATTCACCACGACCAAGTGGGATTTATTCCAGGGCTGCAAGGTTGGTTCAACATCCGCAAATCAATCAATGTGATACAACACATTAATAAAAGAAAGAACAAGAACCATATGATACTCTCCATAGATGCTGAAAAAGCATTTGACAAAGTACAGCATCCCTTCCTGATCAAAACTCTTCAAAGTGTAGGGATAGAGGGCACATACCTCAATATTATCAAAGCTATCTATGAAAAACCCACCGCAAATATCATTCTCAATGGAGACAAACTGAAAGCTTTTCCGCTAAGGTCGGGAACACGGCAGGGATGTCCATTATCACCCCTGCTATTCAACATAGTACTAGAAGTCCTAGCCTCAGCAATCAGACAACAAAAGGAAATTAAAGGCATCCAAATCGGCAAAGAAGAAGTCAAACTGTCACTCTTCGCAGATGATATGATACTATATGTGGAAAACCCAAAAGACTCCACTCCAAAACTGCTAGAACTTGTACAGGAATTCAGTAAAGTGTCAGGATATAAAATCAATGCACAGAAATCAGTTGCATTTCTCTACACCAACAACAAGACAGAAGAAAGAGAAATTAAGGAGTCCATCCCATTTACAATTGCACCCAAAACTATAAGATACCTAGGAATAAACCTAACCAAAGAGACTAAGAATCTATATACAGAAAACTATAAAGTTCTCATGAAAGAAATTGAGGAAGACACAAAGAAATGGAAAAATGTTCCATGCTCCTGGATTGGAAGAATAAATATTGTGAAAATGTCTATGCTACCTAAAGCAATCTACACATTTAATGCAATCCCTATCAAAGTACCATCCATTTTTTTCAAAGAACTGGAACAAATAATCCTAAAATTTATATGGAACCAGAAAAGACCTCGAATAGCCAAAGCAATATTGAAAAAGAAAGCCAAAGTTGGTGGCATCACAATTCCGGACTTCAAGCTCTATTACAAAGCTGTCATCATCAAGACAGCATGGTACTGGCACAAAAACAGACACATAGATCAATGGAACAGAATAGAGAGCCCAGAAATAGACCCTCAACTCTATGGGCAACTAATCTTCGACAAAGCAGGAAAGAATATCCAATGGAAAAAAGACAGCCTCTTCAACAAATGGTGTTGGGAAAATTGGACAGCCACATGCAGAAAAATGAAATTGGATCATTTCCTTACACCACACACGAAAATAGACTCAAAATGGATGAAGGATCTCAATGTGAGAAAGGAATCCATCAAAATCCCTGAGGAGAACACAGGCAGCAACCTCTTCGACCTCAGCCGCAGCAACATCTTCCTAGGAACATCGCCAAAGGCAAGGGAAGCGAGGGCAAAAATGAACTATTGGTATTTCATCAAGATCAAAAGCTTTTGCACAGCAAAGGAAACAGTTAACAAAACCAAAAGACAACTGACAGAATGGGAGAAGATATTTGCAAATGACATATCGGATAAAGGGCTAGTGTCCAAAATCTATAAAGAACTTAGCAAACTCAACACCCAAAGAACAAATAATCCAATCAAGAAATGGGCAGAGGACATGAACAGACATTTCTGCAAAGAAGACATCCAGATGGCCAACAGACACATGAAAAAGTGCTCCACATCACTCGGCATCAGGGAAATACAAATCAAAACCACAATGAGATACCACCTCACACTAGTCAGAATGGCTAAAATTAACAAGTCAGGAAATGACAGATGCTGGCGAGGATGCGGAGAAAGGGGAGCCCTCCTACACTGTTGGTGGGAATGCAAGCTGGTGCAACCACTCTGGAAAACAGCATGGAGGTTCCTCAAAATGTTGAAAATAGAACTACCCTATAACCCAGCAATTGTACTGCTGGGTATTTACCCTAAAGATACAAACGTAGTGATCCGAAGGGGCACGTGCACCCGAATGTTTATAGCAGCAATGTCTACAATAGCCAAAGTATGGAAAGAACCTAGATGTCCATCAACAGACGAATGGATAAAGAAGATGTGGTATATATACACAATGGAATACTATGCAGCCATCAAAAGAAATGAAATCTTGCCATTTGCGACGACGTGGATGGAACTAGAGGGTATCATGCTTAGCGAAATAAGTCAATCGGAGAAAGACAACTATCATATGATCTCCCTGATATGAGGGAGAGGAGATGCAACATGGGGGGTTAAGGGGGTAGGAGAAGAGTAAATGAAACAAGATGGGATTGGGAGGGAGACAAACCATAAGTGACTCTTAATCTCACAAAACAAACTGAGGGTTAATGGGGGGAGGGGGGTTGGGGGGGTGGGATTATGGTGAGTGCTGTGAAGTGTGTAAACCTGGCGATTCACAGACCTGTACCCCTGGGGATAAAAAGATATTATATGTTTATGAAAAATAAAATTTAAAAAAATAAAATAAAATAAAATAAAAAAAAACATTTGAGATTTTAAAATTTATTTTTCTAAGATTTTATTTATTTATTTGAGAGAGAGAGTGCACATAAGCAGGGGAGAGAGGGACAGAGGGAGAGGGACAAGCAGACTCCCCACTGAGCAGGGAGCCCAACACAGGAATCACCCCCAGGACCCTGGGATTATGACCTGAGCCAAAGGCAGGCACTTAACCAACTGAGCCACCCAGATGCCTCTGAAATTTTAAAATTTAAAGGAAAAGAATTCCTACAATTCAATAATAAAATAGAAAATCCGAATAGACATTTCACTGAAGAATAGTCAATGAGCCAATGAAAGGATGCTCAACATCATTAGCCATTATGGAAATGCATGTCAAAACCATCTGAGCTATCACTTCACTCTACTAGGATAGTCATATAAAAAAGGTACAAATAACCATTTCTCTATTCTTGATGGTTAATACTGCCACCAGAATAGGTCACCTTGCATCATTTTTTCTAAGATATGACAGGCCTTTTTAATCTGCACACTTACTTATTTATGGAGCATTTTCTACTGTTTTAAAGTTTTTACCTGTTCAATTTGCTCAGGCCTCTTTTTTAAGAGCACCAATCAACCTTACTATGTTCTATCTTCTTTTCCAAGGATATTGATCATTGCTTCTATTTGTATTTTTAAATCATTGTTTTCTTTTATGTCATTGTATGACTTCCTGAAGTCTATTTGCTCTCTGATGATACCTTCACCTGTACTCACTCAGTTTTTTGCACCTTCTGGTATGGCTCTCAGATCTGTAACAGGTAATTTCCAATGTCACCATAAAAAGTTTCCATCTTCCATTTCTTTCCAAGCTCTCCCAGTCAGTTGTTCATTTCCTTCTCTGCCTCATGTCTCCTGCAAGCTCTTTCTGCATCTCTCCTTGAACTCCTTCATCTAGAGTGAGCCTGTTTACATCTCTCAGACTTAAAAAATGTGGATTCTTCTGTTTCTCTTGAAATGTTGGTCTTTTCTCTACCTTTCACATAAGTTTCCTTCCTCCAGTTTTTATGGATGGTTCCTTCCTGATGGTTACTCAGCTTTGAAAAAGAACAGGTTACCTGCTCAAGAAGTATGGAAAGGGCCAGGGCCAGCATGAGTGGAATTAGTCTGCTACCTCCATGTGTATCTCATTAACATTCCAGAGACCCGTGTGGCCATCGCTAAGCCGATTCAGACAAAAGCTCCTGCCAAAGGCCCTCCTTAACACGTTTCCTGAGGTTGCTGCCTTCAGCCGGAAGGCAAGTTCAGAGATGACAGAACTGGTACATAAGCATGGTCTCCCCTGTAGCCTTCTACTTCCTATGGGTTCCCTAATGCCCCTGTGGTTCTGAACAGTTATCTTTTTAGGGACATCACCACTTGACTGACCTGTATCTTGTCGCTCCAATCAAGGACTTATTAGATATGTCTTTCAGGATTGTGGCACTTATTTGGGGGAAATACACACCTTGTTCAAAGTCTAAAGGTAGTGAATATTGCTCATGTTTGTACAGAATTTGGCAGGTACACCTCAAAGGTTTCAGCTTGAAGTTTAGCAGGTTTTTTTTTTTCCTTTGAAGATGAACCTGGACTTCTGTTTTATGTGGACTGGGGGAAGTGGGAGTAAAATTAAGTGGGTTTTTCTTTCCCTGTTACTTTATCCAGAAACTTTCAGAAGGTCTGAAAAAAATCAAATCTGCAATTCATTTAGCAACTAGTTATTTACCAAGCATGACACCAAATAGTAGTAGTAATAATAGCTACTATTTGTTGGGACTCCATTATTTGTCAAGTGCTTTACACACATGATTTCATTTAAATTTTCCCAGTCCTTCAAAGAAGACTAAAGCTCTACTTCATCAAATTGATCAAAATCAACTACGATTTCATGGTCCCATAGTGAGGACACGATAGGATGATGGAATTTCAGATCTCTAGATTTTTCATTTCATGGAAGAAAAACTCAAATAATGCACTCCCTTTGAGAGTGGGACATATAAATAACATGGTAAGACAGCAGACTGGCCACACCTCATAGGGAGACATACCCTCAAGAAGCAAAGACTGACAGGCCAAGCTTGAGTTCGCCTAATAACTCCTGTATCCTGAAGCCACTCCCCCAAATCCTGCCTTTACAGGTATTTTTTATAGTTTTCTGTTAGAACCTAGGTCTAATTATATGCTCCAATTTATCACTGAAAATTTATAGATATAGATATTTACATATAAAGAATTCATTTTATAGCTTTCTTATTAGGGAGTGTTTTGTTAACTACAGCATCTTTCCTGAGGGGTTTCAAAATTGTCTAAAATTCATTCACCTGCAGAGTACTTAGATAAATATTATTATAGCCACTGTATAAGTAGAAAACCAAGGAAATGGGGGAAGGGGAGAATATTGATTTTTCCATTGATTAAGTGTAGTCAACTGCTGGTTAGTATGAGTAGCAAGACAAGAAAATATATACTTTGTCTCAACACAGGCTGGAAGAGAACCTTGTGACATATCTCAGAATTCCACTAAAAGAAAATAGTATCTTATACAGATAAAGTTCAATTAAGGATTTTCCAGATACTTAGTTCTTTTTAAGAGTTTATTTATTTGAGAGAGAGAGAGCGAGAGAGTGAGTGAGTGGGGAGAAGAGGAGAGGGACAAGCAGACTCTGCACCGAGTGCAAACTGACAAGGGTTTCAATCCTAGGACCCTGAGATCATGACATGTGCTGAAATCAAGAGGCAGACACTCAACTGACTGAGCCACCCAGGCGCCCCTCCAGATACTTAGTTTTATCTCATTCCCACACGCAGCTTTGAAAACTAAGGCTGCAGTGTGTTCTAGTCCAAGAAAAAGATATATCCTAAGATTTAAGTTGGGATTTTTGTTGTCTCCAAGTTTTATTATAAGTCCATCTTTATCCAAATACTAGCTTAACAGAAAAGAGTTGTCAAAGCATCTTTGAGAAAAGAAAAGCCCATCTGGCATCCACCATTCACTAATCTTAAGTTTGGTCACATTGTCCTAACGAATAATGTCACGTCAATTTGAGCAATGCCCATTCTATGCTCAGTTAAAGTTCAACGTTTTTTTGAGAGCACTCTTTACACTCATACAATGCTATCTTACTCATTTAAAATGGGAATGATTTCTAACAGAGAAAAGTTACTGAATTAAACCTATTTGTCACATAGGAATTTACTTCAGATTTACACAGACATGTTTAAATACTCTGAAGCAAATGGGGCAACTTGTTAATGCAAATGTTTAGTGATACCAAGATAGTAAGAAATAACAAAAATTCAAATAGGTAATGAAAATAAGAGTTAGTTAAACATACCCAGGTAAATTAACAATATTTTAAACTATTTTTTGTGCTTTTAAACATTAAAATTTATATATTAAGTGACAGAAGTCAAACACAAAGACCATATATTGTATGACTGCATTTATATGAAGCGTCCAAAATAAGCAAATCCACAGAGAAAGAAAGTAGACTGGTGTTTTCCAGGGAAGTAAATGGAAATGACTGAATGACTGGAAGGAGAACACAGGGTTTGTTTTGGTTTTTGATTTTTGGCATTTCTTGAAGTCATGACAATGTTCTGGAATTAGATAGTGGATATGGTTGTACACATTGTGACTATGGTAAAATCACCAAATTAGTAACTTTAAAATGTTGAATTTTGTGGTATATGAATTTGATCTCAAATTTTAAAACTATACTTTAAACAACTAAAATTTCACCAAATGAAGAGTAAAATATTTTCTAGAACTGCCTTAAGAAACTTGAACACATCAATTCTTAAAATCAGTCTTTCCTCTCAAATCATCTATCGCTACGAGGGCACAGAAACTGCTGTCAGGTACAACAGGGCATTTAGAAAGATGGAGTTCAGAAAACTGAGGTGAAATGCTTGGGCCACTGAGCAAATTAGGTTCTCAGCAGTCAGGGAGTCATACTGGGATTTTTGTGTCCTGAAAGACTAACATGCTTATTTTTGCAGCATTGACCATGGCCACGAAAGCATTGAGCGATCAGCTGGACTGCATCCAGAAATAAACAGAACTGTAGAAGACCCCAACTTCATCAGGGTCCAATAGAGTTCATCCTACTTAGGCAATCTGTTCATGTTAAGTTTTCACAGCTTAGCCTAGAGTGAGCCCCAGCCAACCTCCAGACACAAGAGTCAAAATAATAGGATTTTTGTTTTAATTTACTGATTTATGGGGTGGTACATAATCCACAACAGTCAGTACAACTCGGAAAAAAAACACCATCTAAAATAAATTGGTATAACTGAATAAATTCTCAATAATGGATGAAGTAAAATGAATATCAAAATCAAGGAACACCATGCATTTTGAGAGATATGTTAGCAAGGGGTACTATAAATAGCTACACAGGGTAGTAAAGAAGGAAATAGGTCTCTTAACAGCTAAAAAAAAAAATCAATAATGTATTTCTGGCATCTTAAACAGTAAGATATTATAAAACACAAATTGTGATATCACTGTAATCTAAACTCTACTTGGACACATAATACTGCAAGGGACTTTCTTCCCCCTGCAGGGAACTGAAATAATAAAATGTTGCCTAAGTAGCTCCAAAGGGGGGAACCAGGATCAAGTAGGGTAGAGAAGTCAGTTTCAGCTCAATAAAAAGAAACCCTTCCTAACAATTAAAACTTGTCCAAGGTGAAGTGTGTTGCTTTGTGCAAAAAAGGGCTTTCCAATGCCAGAGCCATACACACAGTAATCTCTCAAGGTGACAGCCAATAAAAGATGCCAGCCCTAGGTGGGAGCTGAGTCCATTTTTCCAACCTGCATTATCATTCACTTCACCTAAAACTACTGGTCTGATCTTTACACGTTAGCCAAGGGAGGTAGGTAGGTAGGCAGGCAACCAACCAATCACCTAGTCCTCCATTAAAACTGAACTGAAGGGGCACCTGGGTGGCTCAGTTGGTTAAGCAACTGCCTTTGGCTCAGGATTCCAGGGCCCTGAGATCGAGCCCCACATTAGGCTCCCTACTCAGTGGGAGCCTGCTTCTCCCTCTCCTTCTGCCCTTTCTGTGCACTCGCTCTCTCTCAAATAAATAAGTAAATGATTTTTTAAAAACACCCTTAACATCAGTCTAGCCACAAGTTTCTAGATGATTTTAAAGCTTTCAATAGCTTTTGACAAAAATAATGGCCCCATGCACCCTGAACATACCAACCAGTTCTGCTGACTTTTCCTACCGCTCTTCGCTTCCCCACTATTCCTACCACCTGCCAGCCACACACCTGCTTCGTTCTGCACTTGCTTGTTCAACTGCCCACTGACCCCAGTTACCTGCCGGATTCACTTTTTCACCTCTTTCAAGTTTTTACTTAACTATCACCTTCAAAGTGAAACCTTCCTTGGCTACCCAAAGTACTTATCACCACGTAACATCTAATGTTCTCTAACATAAACCTCTTCTTCATTAATTCTTATTTTCTCCACCAGAACATAAGTTACAAGAAGGCAGAGAAATTTATCAGTTTTGTACATTGCTGTATTCCTTGCACTAGAACAATGCCTGGCACACACAGATCTGTTAAAAGACTAAATACACTAGATCGGGGTGGTGGGGGGAAGGTCAAATTCCCTGTTTTTGTAAATAAATTTTTATTGAAATAGTCACGCTCACTGCTTTATGTACTGTCTACATTTGTTTCAGGGCTCTGAGACTGGAAACGAGCAGCCGCCACAGAGGCTGTGGCCACAACGCCTACCTGTCTCTTTCATAGAATGGTTTCCGACCCCTAATTCCCGGTTGTGGGGCGTGTCAAGTTCTGGTTCTAAATGTCTAGGTAGCTGAAGTAGATTAACGATGGCCATGTATTCTCTGAAGCTCCTGCTATCAAGAGTTGGAACCTCTTTTCTCACCTCATGAACCAGCCTGGTTTAGTGATCTCCCTCAACCAAGAGCATGGGATAGAAGGGGCATGAGACTTCTGAAGGGCTTCTGCTGAAGCTTCCATGCAGGCTCTTCCTGAATGTGGCTGCCATGTCAGGAAGCCCAAGAGAGTCCCCCTTGAAGGTGAGTGGCCCCCACTGAGGATCCAGGCATACAAGGTGGGGAGCCCAGCCCATGCTTCCAACCCACAGAATGGGGAGAAAATAAATGACTTATTTTAAGTAACTTAGCTTTGGTGTGGTTTATTATCTAGTAAAGGCTAACTGACACAATCAAGTTTATTAATTATCATTCTTAGATTAGCCCCTCAGGGCGAATTTCTGCTTTTCTTCATATACCTTCATACTATTATAATGGCAGCAGGCTCCTACTTAACTTATTAAATTATATGCAATTTTCTGTTATTTCTTTTTTTGCTGTTATTTCTTGATAACTTAATAAATAAATGTAATAAATATGTTGACTTGTAAAGATTTAAGAGTAGTTTTGAGAAAGTCTGGTTTAATTACTGTATAATAGAGGTTGGCAAACCATGGCCAGTAGACTGGCCACCTAATTTTGGAAATAAAATTTTATTGAAACAAGGTCATGTCCATTCATTTATGGATTCTCAATGGCTGCTTTCTTGCTCTATTAACAATACTGAGTAGTAATGACAAAGACCATAGAGCCTACAAGCCTACAGTATTTGCTATCTGGTCCTTTGCAGGAAATGCTTGCCAACCTCTACTGTACAGCATTATTTTGAATCTTATTCACAAAAGTGAAAGAATCTAAGACAGCTATCAAGTACACTTTCAAAGCCCAAACAACTCTCAGTGATTTTCTGGTTTCTTAAGTACACACCAATTCCAGGGGTTTGATAAACCTAGTAAGAAATGAGTATTTTGATTTCTGACACACCATAAACCAAAGGAGACAAACATAATTTCTTTAGATGCCTCTTTCAAGGTGCTACAGTTTTTTGGCTGCTGCAGAGTGTCAAGTAAATACATCTTTCTGACAGCTCTGCTGGTAAAACGGAGCTGGAATTAATATCCATTATTGAAAGGTCACTGCACAGGGACAAGTCAGCAGCCAGTTCTAAAATGTTAATAACTCTGATATTTTTCAAATGTAAATAAAAAGTCTTCCTTTGTTTTATAATTCTCTCCCCAAATGGTTCATTTAAAAATGAAAATGTTGAAACAAAAAATCTGAACGACATAATGTCATTGCATGCTGGTGATACGGTGGTGAATGTACTTAACAGAGTTAGCATGCTTTGTGGCAGGCCTACCGGGCGGCAGACACCGTACTGCAATGCACTTCATGGAGTCTAAGATGTCACTAATTGGCAGAAACAGCGCTATTTTATATACCACTAAGAAGGAAAAAAATGCTACCAACCACATTATGTCACACGCTTTATCACTCAGAACCCCATCCTACACTCCATGCCAAGTGCTCCCTGAGACTTCCGATGAGTTTCATAAAAAGGAATATGGGAGTAAAATTAGTTGGTCTCATTTTTTTCTAAAAAGTTCTTCCCATTTGGAGGAGGACTCTTCTCATTTTTCAATTCAGGATCATTGCTGTCTGTGTTGTTATGCACACTGTGTACCATCAGAGCACTGGTACAAGAGAGCGTGGCTGGAGCAGACCCTCCCGAGGTCTCTCCCTGTTGCTGGTGCACAGTCTGCAGATGAAACTCAGCTTAGCCACTGGCCCAACACAATGCCTTTATGAGGCATCTGGAAAGCAAGAATAATCATTTCCTCATCTACCTTATTGTTCATTTAGGTGGAGGTGATTTTTAAAGTATCAATGTTGGAAATAGCTCTATGTTCAGAAGAGGGAATTTAACTCTGTAGGAATCATAATAAATATATAAATCAGTAATCAAGTCAGAACCGATCCGAAATAAAGATTAACAAGAAGATTTCATTCAAACCAACCACATACATTCAAAGCAATGCAGTGGCAGGTCGTTAATGACTCTTCACATCGTCACACTCCAATGACTCTTAATATGCTCTAGGTTTGCAAACATGCACTGGGTCTTAACCCAACCCCAGAAAAATCAACGCACACATTTAGTAGCCAAGGAGTTTGGAAAGCAGCAGAGCATGATGGAGAATCAGACCTGGAGCTCATCTCCAGAGATGGGAAGCAGACCGTTCTGAAGGCCACAGGAGCCTCTTCCCTTCCCCTCCTTTCTATCCTCTGCTAGCAGGTGCCAGCAAGGAGTTCCCAAAGTCTGTACTCCTGGAATTCACTACCCTTCCTCACCCTGCCATCCTTACTGACTAACCCCTTCAGCCAAAAGACCAGGTGGAGTCATCATGCCCACTATCTCTACTTCTGGTGCCACAAGCAGTTTATGATCCCCAGTCATTCATCCACCATCTCCTGCAGTCCAAACACAGACAGTTTTGCAAATCATCTTTCAAGGGCAACACCCTACCCAGTCTCAACCCCTGAACCCCTTCCATTGTGACATCTGCAACAGACCATCAGCAAAACTCCTAATCTGTCCACCTCTCTCTATATTTATCTGAGCAGAGTCGTCTATTCCATACTGCTGCTTCTAGACCTCTCTAGACCTGGCAAACATTTTTCTTTAAAGGCCATAGAACAAATATTTCAGGCTTTATGGGCCATGCAGGTTGAATCTCAACTGTGGACAGTGCCATTATACAACGAAACTACCAAAGACACATGTAAATGAATAGACATGTCTATGTTCCAACAAAACTATATTTGCAAGAGCAAGCACCCAGCCAGCAGTCTACAGCTCACGACATATCAGATCAACAGTCTCTACCACCTGCTTCTTCTCTCCCAATTGCCATCACTCAGACCACTAAATCACTCCTGCTTATTCCCTGAGCACAATATTAATACTAATGTTACTAACATTATTCTCATTAACTAACACTGTTCTAGCCATAATTACTTTTGTGATTTCCAGTTCACCCCACAAAACCTGGAATGGGGCCAGATACCATGAGAACTGAAGCTTCTCTGGTTGGGGGTAGAGACAGACTTTAAGAAGAAGAAAAAAATTACAAGCGTAAAATTGCTCCTCTGTAGAAGAAGGCCCTTAACACTTAAGCTTCATTAGCTTGATGGTAAATCTGCCTGAGCTTCTTCAGCTGCTCCGGCTCAAACAGTTCATTGAACACAAAATCTCTGTAGCCATTGAGATCACCTCATAAACAATCCTTCCATGCCTGATTTCATACTTCCCTAAGTTCCTGTCCTCTAGCATTTTGTCCTTAATCCTGCCTCAGCCCTGGAATTCCATGCTTTCACAAGCCAGTAGCTGCAACCTCTCTAATCTCAATTTTAGCCGTCTAACTCCTCACCCCATCTCCCAACCAGCCAATGGGGCAACTAAGAACCCTATGGGCACTGTTTCACAGTATCCTAATCCTCAGACCAAGTTAGAATGCTTTGAAGGGATTCACGGGTGGACTTTTGGTTTAATGTAACAAATAGCAGTAAGATTTACAGGACACTGAGTGATGTCACTAAGATGGTGATACAGATTATTCCTGACTCTGCTCCCCTCACAACAAGTGATAACTGTTCAGGAACAAGACATCACTGAGAGAATCCTAGAACACGGAGGTGAGACTGAAGCACACCCTGTTTCAAAGAGACTGAGACAGACCATATCTGAAGAGTAAGAGAAGCAGCTCCATATTGGCCACATTGCCCCTCCCCCAGGCCAGTGTAGCACCCCAGGGAAAGGGCTCTCTGAGCCTTCAATTCAACAGTGGGGAAAAAAAGAACCTGCAGGGAAAACCAGCAGCCCCCCAACATTGTGGGTTGCTATGCAGGAGCCCCTGGTCTGATCTCATACCACAGGGATTGCCAAGGGAATCTTTGGAGCTCCGCCAATGGAAGCTTGACTAACAGTGAAGCGGGGAGGGGCTGGCGACATCCAGCACAGGTATCTTGGCAGACTGAGCTTGTTCCTGAGGTGACTAGGTAGTAATCTCAATGAATGGCTCTGCTGAGTCACAGCCTTACCTGCTATGAAGAGTGATTTCGAGCACAATCTGACCAGTAGGGCTAGTGACAGCTGAAAGCAGTGTGGACCAGTGGCACTTGAGCCAACAGGCAGGTAAGCAGACGGAGCTGATCACCCACAGAGAAAAGCCAGAACTGGGTATGGAGCATCCTGTACTAGACACAAGCAGGGGGATTCATTCACAGCCAAGGCTGAGGGTCATTCCTGACCCTTCTCAACTGGAGAGGCTGTTTGGAATTGAGAGTAGCCTGGCACAGACCCTCCATGTCATATTCATGCAAGCAGCAACATAGCTTCACCCACTATGGGAGTGTCATTTGGCCCCATCTGACCAGATGGGCTGTAACAAATCCTAGAAGCTGTGCAACCTGATGGTACTTGAGCCAAGAGATGGACAAGCAGGGAGAAAAGTTTGCAGAGCAAAGCCAGTGGCCTTGTTCAGTCAGAGAACTTGGGATGTAAGTTGGCTTGACTTAAGACAACAATGAGCTTTACCAGCTTTAGAGCCGCTTCTCCTACTGTCCGCAGACAGGAAATCTAATTCAAAGTCCTGCTGATTCCTGAATATAGCCTTCAGCCAATCTAACCAGGGAACCTAACAAGAGCATGCAGGAAATTTTAGAGCCCATTCAATAATACACGTACAGTGGTCCATGAGCAAAGAGCACAGCCCATGGTTTCCCCCATCTGTAGAGCAAAACTGGTGTCCTCACATGACCGAGGAATTCAGGACACAGCTTCACCTAATTCACATTCCCAAATGAGCTACACAAGTGCTGAGTGCCATCCTGCTGCCCTGGCCAGAGCAGGCAAGCTAATTCATAGCCCCAACTAGTCCCCAGTCTTGACCATCTAGTAAGCCTAATCAGAGAATCCAACCAACCCTGGAGCCCATCCCACAGCCTCACTCAAGTAGGGAATGGAGCCAGCAGTCCTATCCAACTGTTCTGTGCCTGTGGCACATCTCCTCCATCGCTGTCCTCAAAGGACAAATAGCTGCCTTATCACAAAATAGACCAAAATAGCCCATCCCACCTGCTCAAGGTCATTACCAGCAGACACACCCAGAAACCCAAACTGGGCTAACTGGTGAAGATTAATCTCTGCCAAGGCAAAGTTGTAAACTTGAGGATATTGATTACTCAAATGTGTGGATATCAACCCAAAGAATCAAAATCATGAAAAGTCAAGTAAAGATGACAACACCAAAGGAAACTAATACAGCTCCAATAACTGGCCCCCCAAAATGGAGATCTCTGAACTGTCAGACAAAGAATTCATAATAAGGGGCGCCTGGGTGGCTCAGTGGTTAAAGCCTCTGCCTTCGGCTCAGGTCATGATCCCGGGGTCCTGGGATCGAGCCTCACATCGGGCTCTCTGCTCAGCAAGGAGCCTGCCTCCTCCTCCTCTCTCTTTCTCTGCCTGCCTTTCTGCCTACTTGTGATCTGTCTGTCAAATAAATAAAAAAAATCTTTAAAAAAAAAAGAATTCATAATAAGCCTTTTAAGGAAGCTCAGTGAACTATAAGAAAACACAGACAAGTAAATGAATTAGGAAAACAATGCACGAACAAAACAAGAAGTTCAACAAGGAAATAGAAACCATCAAAAAACCAAACAAATGGAAATCCTAGATTGAAAAATACAATAACTAAACTGATGAACTCAATAGAGTTTCTAGTAATATAGAAGAAAGAACCAGTGATCTGGAGTATAGGACATGGTAATACACAGTCATAAAAGCAAAAGGAAAAAGCAACAAAAGAGTGAAATACCCTATATGAATTATGGGGGCACTATGAAAGGAAACAATATTCACATTATGGAGATTCCAGAATGAGAAGAGAAAGAACAAAAAGTATATTTAAAGCAACAATGGCTGAAAACTTCCAGAAGCTGGGGAGAGAAATGGACATCTCTATGTCTGAGGCCCAAAGGACCCCAAATAGGGTGAACCTGAATAGAGTTACAGAGGCACACTCCAATTAAATTGTCAAAAGCCAAAAACAAAGAAAGAATTTAAAGAACAGCAAGAGAAAAGAAGGAAGTTAAATACAAGGGAGCCCCCTACAAGACTACTGACAAATTTCTAAACAGAAACTTTCAGGCAAGGAGTGAATGGGATGGCATATTTAAAATACTGAAAGAGAATAACTGTCAACCAAGAATTCTATACCTCATGAAGCTGTCTTCCAGAAATGAAGGATGAATAAGGACTTTCCTAAACCAGCAAAAAGAGTTCATTACCATCAGAAATGCCTTCCAATAAATGCTAAAGGAAATTCTTTGAGTGGAAGTAAAATGTAAATAGTAAAAGTGAAAGTAAAAGTAAAGTAAAAGTAAAATATCATCATAAAAATATAAAAAGAGTACAAATCTCACTGGTAATGGTTTAAGTATATAATCATAGATTCTGCAATATGGTAATAGTGGTGAATAATTCACTTACAACTCTAGTTCACAAGTTTAAAAAAATAATGTATTAAAAATAATAACTGCAATAGTCTGTTATTAATTACACAACATAAAAAACACATAAATTGTAACAGCAATAACCTGAGAGAAGTAAAATTGCCAAATTTAAAAATTCTACTGAAGTTATCAGCTTAAAATAGGGTGTTACAAGTTTGAAATATCTTATGTAAGCTTTATGGTAACCACAAGGAAAGAACCCATAATAATTACACAAATAACATAATAAAGAATTCAAAGCAAAGAGATGGCAAAAGACATGAAAACGCAAAAAAAGCAGGATAAGAAACAAAGAATAATGAATCTATAAGATAACCAGAAACAATCAACAGAGTGGCAAAGGTAACTCCCTACCTATCAATAATTACTTGAAACAGATTAAATTATCTAATTAAAGGACATAGAATGGATTAAAAAAAACCAACAATACGCTGGCTACAAAAGACTTCACTGAGAGTGAGGGATAAAAAAGGACATTTTCATTAAATGGTAACTAAAAAAAGCAGGATCAGCTATACTTATATCAGACAAAATGAATTTCAATGAAAAATGATCAAAAGAGCCAAAGAAGATCATTATATAACGAGGAAGAGGTCAATACATGAAGATATGACAATTATAAATAAGAGATGCTTAACTCTGGAAAACAAACTGAGGGTTGGAGGGGTGGAGGATAGGGGGATGGGGTAATTGGGTAATGGGCATTAAGGAGGGCATTTGATGTTATGAGCACTGTGAGTTCTATGCAACTGATGAATCACTAAATTCAACCCTTGAAATTAATAATAGAGTATATGCTAATTAAATTGAGTTTAAATAAAAAATTTAAAAAATTTATTTGCCAAACATAGAAGCTTCTAAATATATAAAGCAAAAACAGATGTAAAAGGAGAAATAACAGCAATACAATAATAGTTAGTTACTTCAATACCCTACTGTCAACAATTGATAAACCATCCAGACAGACAACCCATAAGGAAACAGATTTGAACAACACTGGAGACCAAACAGAGCTAACAGACATACACAGAACATTCTAACCAACAACAGCAGGATACACAGTCTCCTTGAATGCACACTGACCACATTCTAAGATAGACCATGCATTAGGCCACAAAATAAGTCTTAGAAAATTTAAAAGGACTGAAATAATATCAAGTACCTTCTCTGGTCACAGTGGCATGAAACTAAAAATCAGTAACAATGGGAAAATGAAAATTCACAAATACATGGAAATTCAACACTCTCCTGAACAACCAATGGCTCAAAGAAGAATTACAGGTGAAATTTAAAACAAAGTTTGAGACAAATGGAAATAGAAATATATCAGAATTTATGGGATACAGCAAAAGTAGTTCTAAGAGGGAAGTTCGCAGTACTAAAACTTACATTAAGAAGCAAGAAAGAGGGCGCCTGGGTGGCTCAGTGGGTTAAAGCCTCTGCCTTCGGCTCAGGTCATGATCCCAGGGTGCTAGGATTGAGCCCCACATCGGGCTCTCTGCTCAGCAGGGAGCCTGCTTCCTCCTCTCTCTCTCTGTCTGCCCCTCTGCCTACTTGTCTCTCTCTGTCAAATAAATAAATAAAATCTTAAAAAAAAAAAAAAAAGTGAGAAAGACCCCAAAGAAACAACCTAAATCTACACCTTAAGAAGACAGAAAAAGACAAACCAACTAATAATGTAATGGCATCGTACAGTGACAGATGGGAGCTACACTTGTGATGAGCACAGTATAATGTGTAGACTTGTCGAATCACTATGTTACACACTAGAAACTAACTATACCTCAATAAAAAAAAAAAAAAAAGAACTGATTCCAAAGAAAATAAAAAAGATTAGAATATACATAAATGAAATAGAAAACAGAAAAACAGTAGAAAAGGTTAACCAAACTAATAGTTGGTTATTTTGAAAAGGTAAACAAAATTGACAAATCCTTAGTTATATTAACTAAAAGAGAGAGGGAGGGAGGAAGGAAAGAAGAGAGAGACAGAGAAATGACTTGAATCAACAAAACTGTAAATGAAAAAGGAGGTATTGCAATGGCTATCACAGAAATTCAATGTATCATTAAGAGGCTACTATGAACCAATACACCAATGAACTAGAAAACTTAAAAGCAATGGAAAAATTCTTAGAAGTCTACAATTTACCAAGACTAAATCAGGAAGAAATAGAAAATCTGAACAGACTGATTACTAGTAAGGATAATGAATCAGTAAGCAAAAACCTCCCAATGAAGTAAAGCCCAGGACCAGATGGCTTCACTGGTGAATTTTATCAAACATTGAAAGAATACCAACTCTTCTCAAGTGCTTCCAAAAAATCAAAGTAGCAGGAAACATTCCTGAATTCATTTTATAAAGCCAGAATTTATCCTGTTATCAAAACTACAACAGGACACTACTAAGAAAGAAAACTGAAGGCCAATATCCTTGATGAATACAGATGCAAAAATTATCAACAAAATACTAACAAACCAAAGTCAGCAGCACATTAAAAAAGATCATTCACCATGATCTAGTGGGATTCAAGGATGGTTCAACAATACACAAAATCAATGTGATACATCACATTAATAGAATGGAAAGAAAGAACATATGATCATCTTAATAGACACAGAAAAAGCATTTAACAAAATTCAACATCCATTCATGATAAAATCTAACAAATTAGTCATCAAAAGAAAAAGCCATATATGACAAGCTTACAGTTTAACATCATCCTCAATAGTGAAAAAGACAGGGTGCCCATTCCCACCAACATAGTACTAAAAGTCCTCACTAGAACAATCTGGGAAGAAAAAGAAATAAGAGCCACTACAAAGGCATGTGAAAGGAATGGCAAACAAAGAAGTAAAACTGTCTCTATTTGTAGATGACATTATTTTATATAAAGAATCTCTAAAGACCCAACCAAAAAACTGTTAGATGTCATCAGTAAATCAATAAAGTTGCAGGATAAAAGATTAACAAAAATTCAGTAGCATTTCTATATGATAACAATGAATTTTCTGAAAAAGAAAGAAATCAATCCCGATTCCAATAGCATCAAAAGCAACAAAATGCTTAGGAAAAAATTTAAGTAAAGAAATGAAAGATATCTACTCCAAAAAATACAAGATGTTAATGAAAGAAACTGAAGAAGAAAGGAAGAAATGGAAAGGTATCTTATGTTCACGGATTGGAAGAATTAATAGTGTTAAAATGTCAAAAATACCAAAAGCCATCAATATATTTAATGCAATCCCTATGAAGATACCAATGACATTTTTACAGAAGTAGAAGAAACACTCCTAAAAAACTTTTGTGCAGCATAAGAAACCATCAAGAAACTGAAAAGACAGCCTATTAAGTGAGAAAAAATATTTGCAAATCATATTATCCAGAATATATAAAGAAATCCTACAACTCAATAGCAAAAAAAAAAGTAACCCAATTAAAAAATGGGTAAAGAACCTGAACATGCATTTCTCCAAAAAGTGAAAAGATGTTCAACATCACTAGTTACTAGAAAAATGCAAATTAAAACCACAGTGAGATACCATCTTCTGGCTATTAGGATGGACACCATCAAAAAGACAAGGGCTAACAAATACTGGCATGGATGAGAAAAAGGACCCTTGAGCACTGTTGGCGAGAAAGTAAATTGGTGCAGCCACTATGGAAAACAAGATGGAGGCTCCTCAAAAAGGAAAAAAAAATAGACCTATCAGATGATCCAGCAATTCTGAGAATATATCCATAGGACAAAAACACTCAAAAAGATGTCTGCACCTGCATGTTCATAGCAGCATTATTTATAATAGCCACACATGAAAAAAACCTCAGTATCTATCAACCAATAAGTGGATAAAGAAGTTATGGAGTGTGCATGTATGTCTGTGTATGCATGTATGTGGTTACATACATCATACATACATACATACATATGTGGAGGGTGGGGGGAGGAGGAATAGGAAAAAGGTGGTAAAAAGGCACAAGCCCCCAGCTGTAGAAAAACAAGTAAGTACTAGGGATATAATATACAACATGATGACTACAGCTAACACTGCTGTACAACATATAGGAAAACTGTTGAATAAATACTAAGAGTTCTCACTATAAGGAAAAAATTTGCCCATCTTTTTTTTCTTTTTATTCCACCTATAGGAGAAGATAGATGTTAGCTGAACTTACAGTGGTAATCATTTCACAGTATATGCAAATCAAACCAGCATGCTGTATGCCCTAAACTTACACATTGTTGTTATGTCAGTTATTTCTCAATAAAACTGGAAAAAAATTATAAGAAACTAACAAAGATTTCGCTAGATTTACACTGTAAGAAGCACCATAGATTTGGACTAAAAAGAACAGGGATAATTCCTTTGAGAATGAAAAGAGGTTGTAGAGCCCCAAACATCTATGGACAGGAATCAGGCTTAGAACCTTACTCAGCTACAATGATGAGCCATCTTTATGGAACAAGAACGACGATCCAGAAGTTAGAGGTAAGAGCCATGGAGAAGCATTTGCACGGAGAACTACTCTCAAAGCAAAAGATATTTTTCTTCCCCTGTGGAACAAAGGGAAATCAGGAAATACTTTTGCCAAGATTTCAACATTGTCATGCATCAGTGACTACTATGTCCTTTTAGTTTTTCCTTTTATTTATTTATTTTTTTTAAATATTTTATTTATTTATTTGACAGAGGTCACAAGTAGGCAGAGAGAGAAAGGGAGAGAGATTGAGGAGGAAGCAGACTCCCTGCTAAGCAACCCTGGGATCATGACCTGAGCCGAAAGCAAAGTCTTTAACCCATTAAGCCACCCAGGTGTCCCTAGTTTTTCCTTTTAAATGAGAGTTTCTATGAGGGCATTTCTTTCTGTATCTCCTCATCGGAGTCTAGAGATGTGGCAGAGCAGATAACTTGTGTCCTTAGTTCATAAGTCTTCAAGTTTGAGAGGACCAAAATTCAAGGAGCTACACCTACCAAAAACCCAAGGGGTCTCATGATATCTAGACTTAATTTAGATGACAACACCCTAGTTATGAAGCCTTGAAGAAACCAAGATATCCTTCAGCTGGGGAATGGATTTAGGAAAAAAAAAAATTAAAAAAAAAAACAACTGTGGTATATCCAAACAAATGGAGTATTACTCAGTGCTGAAAAGAAATGAGTTAACAAGTCATGGAAAGATATGGAAGAACCAGAAATGCATATCACTAGGTGAAAGTCACCAATCCTAAAAAGCTACATATTCTAGGATTCCAACAGTGCCATTCTGGAAAAAACAATACTAGAGAGACAATAAAAAGACAATTAGAAGGGGAAGATATAAATGGGGGCAGGGGTTATATGGGAAATTTCTGTACCTACCTCTCAATGTAGTTTTAAACCTAAAACTGGTCTAAAAAAAATAAAGTCTTAAAACAGTTTTTAATCTTAATGTTATAGATATGCACAAGATGTAACATAAAGCCACCCTCAACTCATCCAATCTCATTTTCTAAGATGTCTTGGACCAAATGTTTTTATTTTGACTGACAGCAATAAGTCTAACTACCATGCTCACACTCGTACTTCTTGGTTTATCATCTGTAACAGTGCCTATAGGAGGAAGGAAACTTTGAGCCCTAAAGGAAAATAAATGAACTTAGAGAAACTACCACAATCCAACCACATTTCCTATTTTCACTGATAACATTATTATTCATAGATTCTTAAATATCTATTTTGATTCATCACCTTTGAATAGCACTTCTTGACTCCCTGCTATACATGATGAGGAAAATAACAAATAGGCAGAAATCAAGACTCAAAATGGATTCTAAGGAGCATTTACCTTGTTCATAAAGTAGCTTCATATTTGAATCTTTGCAGGCAACCAGATTGTTGAGCAATGCAATCACACTTTGCATGGTGTTACCCAGAATGTTCTCCTGATGTTCCTGCAATAGATCACAATTTCCATCATAACTATATAGAATTCCAATTACATCATGATAGAGACAAGTGGTCAAATGACCTCCGTCCCTTTGGTCTTTGCATAAGGTTAAACAATTATCTTTCTGTGCTTTAATGAAGCAGACCCTTCTGCGTTACGGCACTCCCCATCAGGGTGTTAAGTCAGAGGGGAGGCAGCATGAACCCTTCAGGATACCAGCACCGCACCATGCACTCCCTTACCCACGAGCTGATGACAACCACACAGCCTCTGGGCTTTAGCTGGGGGACAGGGGTCTTAGAGTGACTAGGAATCAACTACATGGAGCTTAGGAGACCACACACCTGAAAGTGACTGGGGTCACAAAATAAAGCTACCACGTCTCAGAGTGACAGATGCAGCAGGGTGACCAGGAAACCCTGGATGGACACATGGTTTTCAAAGCTTACAGAAACACCAGCCCTGCATCTGCTTCTGAAGTTGCTCTGTCCCCAGATGTGTGCCTCCCAGCCATGCCAGCCACCTGATGTTCCAAGTCTCATCACCTAGTTCTTCGCTTGATCTGAGACAAGGGGTTTGCTTTGCAAACCCCGTGCCTAACAATTTCTACCCTTCTTTAGAAACACACACACTTAAGAGTAGATGTTCATGTTTGAATGTTCCACTGACACCAGTTTAAGAAGATGAATATGAAAGTGATGGTCTGCCACCAATTTCATCTAATTATTCATACAGCTGGTTGGAAGGAAGGGGTGATTAATAAGCACAAGACGACACAACATGTTATTCATGATAAAGTAACTAACGATACATAGGAAAAGAGAAGCTAATACTTTTCGTTTTCTTTTTCTTTTTCTTTTTCTTTTTTTGGTCCCATTCTATAAAATAACACATTCTGCTCCTTGTTCAAAGACCAGCCTGTCAGCAAATACAGGGCAGTTTTGCTGGAGATAAATCTATTGTTCCTTCACTATATACATTTCTTATGATTAAATGTACCTTTTCTATGATGCTCTTGGTAATATTTTCGCCTCCCTATGAAGCTAATACTTTCGTTTTCCCTTGTACTCATGGGGTGAGCACCACTTGCTGATATCGGCATTTCCTTTCATATAAAAGCCAACTATCCAAATCCCCATTACCCCGAACACTACGAATCCAGGACTGTTCCCTAGCCAACCAGGTTCTTGGAGTCCTGCCCTGGAGGTTCCAGAGTCCCTGCAAAATGAAGGCCTCTCCCAACCCCACAACTCAGTCTACAGAGGGGCAGAAAGCCAAGGTGCACTCTTGATCATTTAAAGCCCCAGCCCACCGTGCTACTCGGGATCTGCAGGATAAAATATTTGATGCAGGAAATAAAAGAGACCAATAATCCTATAACTAGACTGGGAGAAATGGCTCGTTTTCTTTTCTAGTCATTATAAAAAAACAATTGTTGTTTTTTAGTTTCTTTGTTGTTGGATTTCAAGCCATTCATAAACTATGAACTCTGTTTAATATAAAGTGAGGAGTTTGTAAAAATTATAGTAGAGAATCCTATTTACATACTCTTCTCTCTTATAGCTATATTTATCTACAGATATATCTACAATCTTTATCTGTCTTGTAAATGTATATATTTACAAATATATATTACAAAATAAATATATTTTTGTATATAACACATATATATTATAAATATATATTTACACACATAAATTAAATTTACATATACATTTAAATATATGTATATGTATATATATACACACACATATACATACGTACATATATCTCCTACATAGTGTTGGGGAGGAAGAGCATGGAACAGAGTCCTTGCTCCTGCTCAAGATGCTGCTGCAGTTCTCCAGGTGGACTGACAGCTACTGCTATGGCCCAGGTCATCATTTCCCCCGGAAAGAATGAAATACATAACAATTGAGAAGGTATAAAAATGAGTTAAACACACTTCCATTAACTTCTATCAAATTGAGTTATTTCATTTCTCTTAGCAACTTTAATAAGATTTGTTCCTGCTGTTCACAACCGTATTAGCCTACAGGGGATAAACGATGCATTGAAAAACACCACGGTTACTTAAAGTGAGAGTAGAGGATTATAGGAAGGGAGAAAACAAGGGGTAAATATGTGGGGCCAGAGTTGTTCTCGGGGACTCTGCAAGCCTGGTGTAAAGACAAGTGGGAAGCTCAAGTTTGGTTCAAAGACCCCAATCCAAGCCAAAGGCGAGGGATGATCCTGATGAAAGACTGGGTCCCCATCAGATGCTCCTCTAGGGCAGCCCCTCCTCCCAGAAAGCTATGACTGAGTTCCAAGGTAAAAAGATTATAACAGAAGGCTAGGTAAAGTCCTGATGTCTCTTTTCTTTCCTTTCCTTTCCTTTTTAAATCCCCACAGCTTATGAATAAAAGCAAGGAACACATACAAGTAAAGCCGTGTAAGGAGAGAAAGCAGCAGCCAATGACTTGCAACAGAACCTTTGGCATGGTCAGGGGCTCAGGCACCAGTGGCCTCCGTGCTGATCTTAGCCCAGTGGTGGCAGAGCAGCCACAAAGGCCTACAAGGGTCAGGGGGGAGACAAGGCAGTGCTAACAATTTGCTGATGGGACACTGTGTGCCACAGCCCATACCCCAGGCATATAACCTATATCACTGTCTCATCTGATCCTAACAGAAACACTGAAGTGGCTACATTCTCCCCTTCCTATAGATACAGACAATGAGGTTAGTGAGGTGAAGTGTAACTTGCCAAGGATCACCCAGCTCTTCAAAGCTGAAGCTAGGACTGGGTCTGTGGGATGGTGGAAGCCATGTACCTCATCGCCATGCAGCATTGCCTGGTGACCCACAGTGATGGGCACAAGAGAGGAGAGACGGGGGTGGGGGTGAGAGCTTCCAGCCCATCAGCACATCCCAGGGTAACCCGTACAACCTGAGGACCCACAGGGTAAGGTGGGAGGAATCTAAAGGATGCAGATTGGGGTGTGGGGGGAGAAAGAAGCAGAGAAATACTGAATTGGGGCTGCTATGGTAGGGCTGTCCTGCCTGTGCCACCACTGCTGGCCTCTCCTGGTTTCATAAGTGCCCTCCATAGATATCACCATGCTGTAAGACACAGAACCTAGGAAGCCAGTGGAGGTGCCAGGCAACTAGAAGAAAGAAAAGAATAAGCATAAGCATATTACTCCAAAAACTGCAAGTACATACAACAGCCCCATTGCTCAGACACTCAGCATGAACCTCGACCACTGGGTAAGAAAGGCAGAAGAGCTCATCAGAGAAGGCATCACTGACGACATGCAAAGCCATGGAAGGCCATCCCACTGCATTTTAAGATTATGATGAAATACTTAACTCCTTTATCCATAACCCATCAATAAGCACAGCTGACCTAATTTGTGTGCCTAATGCCATAGTATATGGACATTTAATAAACAGAGCACTTGAGAGTACTAATAAAACATAGCATTTGCCAGTAGAGATAATTGGAATTGAAGCAGCAAAATCCTCATGTTTGGCAACACAGATGAAACAACTTCATTAAAATGTACAGCTTCAGCAAATGAAAGGCAGGGGAGCACTGGACCCTGAAGAATCAGCCTTCTCAAAACTAATTGCTTCAGTGCTTAAAGAGGACAGCTCTGAACTACCAAGGGCACGGCAAGGAAACACTCCTGAAAAATGATCAGCCTTCCCAGAGCAGCTTCACTGTAAACAAAGCATTATACTTTCTTCTAATATCTGAGGACAGAAATGGCATTCAAAGACATCAGATGGCCAGACTCTAAAGTTTGGCAGGGCTCTCAATCGTCAAGGCAGGAAACACCTTTAGCAATCGAAAGTAACAATGAGCAATGGTCACTCTCTTTTGCCCTTGGTATGGGGTCAGAATTCCAAAGAGGGCAAAATAAAAGACAAGCACTGGTCCTGGGGAGGTTGGAAACTGAGAGGAGGCAGAAAAACAGAAGCACATGCAAGGATTGTGAACGTGAAATGTATAATCTCTGGGAAATAAACACAGGGCACGTCCTATTTCAACACACAGTGAGATCACATTTCAGGGGGAAACTTTTTGCACGTTGCACGACAGGATGCTAGTCTACTACACATGTGCTGGGACAGAGTACAAAGGTAAAAGAAATAGAGTGGGTGTCCGCTCACTTTCCTTTTTATACCTTCTCCCATAAAGCTAGATTCCTAGACATCTGGAACCCATGGAAGACTCTTCAGAGCATTCAGATGAAATCAGTGTATCAGAGTGGAAGAGGACACTCTTTCATATTACTGATTTTTCACAAGACTGTACCGCACACAGCTCCAATCCAATGGGATCCAAACTGAATTCATCCTGTCCTTTCCCCTCACACATCATCCTCTGGCTTCCTGAACCAATGAAGAGCTCTACCATCTGTCTATCATGCAGCCATAAATCCTGGAATCACCTGGGACAGCCGCCTCTCTCCCACCTCCACATCCCATCTGCAATGAATTCCCCCTGATTCTCCATGTGCGTCCTCTTGCAGCTCTCCTCTGCTAAAGATAAGGTGGCTGTCGTATTTGGCCGGGGCTGCCACAAGCTCTTAGTGGTGTCTCTCCTTCTCGCCTCCTGTCCTCCACTACTAACCAGGCTCCTTTTTCTTGAGTGACAAGACTCATCCCCATTCCCAGGGCTTAAACCCGGGGCCTGAAGGCCCAGGGAGTATATTAGAGTCCACTGTAGTCCCAAGGTGGAGGGCCATTTCTCCCACCATCCCATTTGTCCAGAGCCCCAGGGGGATTCTAAGGCCTGAGGGGAGAGAGGACACGAGAACCAGGGGATGGCAGAAGCAAGGGCATTGTAGCTCCACTGCTCTCAATCCCAGGGAAGTATCATATTATGATTTGGGAAATATTCTCATGATTTATTGAACCAAATTCTGACTCCTGTGGGTAAGGAAAAGGGAAGGGAACAAGCTGAAGGAGCACAAATTTAAAATCAATCTCCAGGGGCGCCTGGGTGGCTCAGTGGGTTAGGCCTCTGCCTTCGGCTCAGGTCATGATCCCAGGGTCCTGGGATCGAGCCCTACATCGGGCTCTCTGCTCAGCGGGGAGCCTGCTTCCTCCTCTCCCTCTCTCTGCCTGCCTCTCTGATTACTTGTGATCTCTGCCTGTCAAATAAATAAATAAATCTTAAAATAAAATAAAATAAAATCAATCTCCACTCGTTTACCTTATAAATAGATATATGGGATTTCCTGGGAAGCAAGGCCCAGATATGGGCATCTGAAGTGAGATTGTTTCAGGTGTGATCATGTTGGGGCTGGGGCGACTACCACTGGGCATTTGCTCTGCCAGTTGTGAAACAGTCAACCAGCTCCTCTGCCCTTATGGTCAGGGCTGCTGGGGGCTTAGCATTCTCTGAGGAGGCTAAGGGAGACCCTCAGGCATGTTCTTCCCCATCTGAAGCCAAAGGTGTAGGATGCTCTCACCCTAAAAGCCTGGAGGTATAGAATTAAGTCTCTTCCTTGGTTTGGATCATTATCTTTCTGATTCAAAGACATGAGAGAAAAGAATTTAAATTTCTTAATTTAACTGACCAATAGTATAGGGGCCCTCTAGCAGCAGCAAATACAAGTTCTTATTAGCAACACATTCCAGCTGGCACAGAAGGGAGGCTATGGACCAAATGGCACCACTTGCCAATCATATGCTGAGCTCAGCCTGAGAAATCCAGTCCTTGCTCAACACCAATGGCAGACTGCTATGGATGCCCTTCTGGTAGATTAACTGTGTCACTTGGCTTGCTCAGCCCTCCTGCCCTTTCACATTATTTAAGCTTCTAGCAGGAAATTTCCATCCTTCTGGCTCCCAGTAGAGCCCTCAAGGCAGGCGCGCTGGGTCGGAGCCAGTGCTACTCAGGAAGGAGAGCCATCGCAATGGAGCGAGATGGAGGGAAGCAGCCAGGACCAGTGTCCCCAGGAATAGACAGCACCCCTTTCATGTGTCTGCCTAGGGGGCTGACAGGCCAAACTGCCCCACAACACCCTACCTGAGCCAAACACGGGCCCCAGGTACGGGGGACAAATGAGAAAATACAGGTGTGCATCCAGGCACACAACTCCTTCCGCCATCCTATCACATCCCTGCCACTGTCCAAAATAATAGACAATAATAAAATGTTACAAAAGTACAGCCTTGGCAAACTAATGTTCACTCCTAAAAATTCAGGCTGTTTGCTGACGCTAGCAGGGATGGGGTCGGGGGGAAGGCTGTCCTTCTGGGTGGGCAGCACCGCCAGCACCTTCCTATGTCTGACTTCATCAGAGCACCTACTGTATACAGTAACCCATGGTTCATCCAGTCCTCACCGGATGCCGAGCTCCTGGAGGGCAGAAGTGGGACTTTTAATCATGTCCCCAGTGCGAGGTGCAGTGCCGGGTATGCAGAGGCCTCCAGTAGATTAACTAAGAAGCAAACCGGCTCAAAGCTGCTTGGGTGAATACAGCTGGGGAAGGGATAGATAGCTCATGGGATTCTCCTTCAAAGAATTACCTTGTCGCGGTGCCTGGGTGGCTCAGTGGTTAAAGCCTTTGCCTTCGGCTCAGGTCATGATCCCAGAATCCTGGGATCGAGCCTCATATCGGACTCTCTGCTCAGCAGGGAGCCTGCCTCCTTCTCCTCCTCTCTCTCAATCTGCCTGCCTCTCTGCCTACTTGTGATCTGTCTGTCAAATAAAAATCTTTAAAAAAAAAAAAAAAAAGAATTACCTTGTCACAGACTAGATATTGTCTTCAATTAAATAACTGATAAATACTTATTGAGCAATGAGCATAATCTTTCTCAAAAAGTTTAAATAGATACATACTTTCTTTTGAGTATTTGCAATAAATGATAAATTCAGACCTTTTTACTTTAAATACATAAAATTCCTCGCATGTGAAATAGTTGTCAAGGACTCATGAAGCACTTGCATTGGCCTGGAAAATATATACTCCCAAAATCCTGAAAGATACTGACACAATCTTTTAAAAGATTTTCTATTTATTGAGAGAGAGAGCACACACAGGTTGGGGGTATGCGCAGAGAGAGAGGGAGAAACACACTGCTGAGAATGGGGCCCAATGTGGCTCAATCCCAGGACACTGAGATCATGACCTGAGCCAAAGGCAGATGCCTTACCAACTGAGCCACCCAGGCACCCCAATGCTGACACAATTTTAATGGCCCTCTCTGTTAAAAAGTGTTTGCTCACCTTGGACACATGGGTGACCCAGTGGATTAAGCATCTGCCTTCAGCTCAGGTCATGATCCCAGGGTCTCGAGATCAAGCCCCACATTGGGTTCCTTGCTCAGCGGGGAAGCCTGCTTCTCCCTCTGCCTGCCACTCCCCTTTCTTGTTCTTTGTCTCTCTCTCTCTCTCTCTCTCTCTCTCTCTCTCTGACAAATAAATAAGTATTTTTTAAAAAGTGATTTCTCTTTGTTTTCTTGACTGTTTCCTTTGCTGTACAGAAGCTTTTGATTTTGATGAAGTCCCAAAAGTTTATTTTGGCTTTTGTTTCCTTTGCCTTTGGAGACATATCTTGAAAGAAGTTGCTGTGGCTGATATCGAAGAGATTACTGCCTATGTTCTCCTCTAGGATTCTGATGGATTCCTGTCTCACGTTGAGGTCTTTTATCCATTTTGAGTTTATCTTTGTGTACGGTGTAAGAGAATGGTCGAGTTTCATTCTTCTACATATAGCTGCCCAGTTTTCCCAGTACCATTTATTGAAGAGACTGTCTTTTTTCCACCGTATATTTTTTCCTGTTTTGTCGAAGATTAACTGACCATAGAGTTGAGGGTCCATATCTGGGCTCTCTACTCTGTTCCACTGGTCTATGTGTCTGTTTTTATGCTCGTACCATGCTATCTTGGTGATCACAGCTTTGTAGTAAAGCTTGAAATCAGGTAACGTGATGCCCCCAGTTTTATTTTTGTTTTTCAACATTTCCTTAGAGGCAACCCACGGAATGGGAGAAGATATTTGCAAATGATAGTACAGACAAAAGATTGATATTCAGGATCTATAAAGAACTCCTCAAACTCAACACACACAAAACAGATAATCATATCAAAAAACGGGCAGAAGATATGAACAGACACTTCTCCAATGAAGACATACAAATGGCTATCAGACACATGAAAAAATCTTCATTGTCACTAGCCATCAGGGAGATTCAAATCAAAACCACATTGAGATACCACCTTACACCAGTTAGAATGGCCAAAATTAGCAAGACAGGAAACAACATGTGTTGGAGGGGATGTGGAGAAAGGGGAACCCTCTTCCACTGTTGGTGGGAATGCAAGTTGGTGCAGCCACTTTGGAGAACAGTGTGGAGATTCCTCAAGAAATTAAAAATAGAGCTTCCCTATGACCCTGCAATTGCACTACTGGGTATTTACCCCAAAGATACAGATGGAGTGAAAAGAAGGGCCATCTCTACCCCAATGTTTATAGCAGCAATGGCCACGGTCGCCAAACTGTGGAAAGAACCAAGATGCCCTTCAACGGATGAATGGATAAGGAAAATGTGGTCCATATACACTATGGAGTATTATGCCTCCATCAGAAAGGATGAATACCCAACTTTTGTAGCAACATGGACGGGACTGGAAGAGATTATGCTGAGTGAAATAAGTCAAGCAGAGAGAGTCAATTATCATATGGTTCCACTTATTTGTGGAGCATAACAAATAGCATGGAGGACATGGGGAGTTAGGGGAAGGGAGTTGGGGGAAATTGGAATGGGAGGTGAACAATGAGAGACTATGGACTCTGAAAAACAATCTGAACGGTTTGAAGAGGTGGGGGGGTGGAAGGTTGGGGGAACCAGGTGGTGGGTATTAGAGAGGGCACGGATTGCATGGAGCACTGGATGTGGTACAAAAACAATGAATACTGTTATGCTGAAAATAAATTTTAAAAAAATGATTAAAAAAAATAAAGAGTTCCCACTTAAAAAAAAAAGTGATTGCTCACAAAAATAAAGAAGTGTCCCATTTTAAAGAAAGAAAATATTACATATGGTGAATGATAAGATCAATACATTCCATTATCACAAAACCATTTTTAATCATAGCTGTCTTCTACCAGGGGAGTTTGCAAAGTGCCCACGCTGGGAGTTTACCAAGTGTTGGTACTCACAGTTCCTGTCTCAAAGGAGTACTAGCAAAGTCTGCAGGGGAAAGACTGTGCTGACTGGCAAGTTTCTTTGAACCTAGGTTTTCAGAGAGCACAAAGAGATAGTGTGGTAAGCAGAAAGGAAACCACGCTGAGGAAAGAGCTACTTGGCCTGCCCCAAACCAGGAGGCTATGCAGGAGCTAAGCAAAAATCATACTACCAGACTTTGAAAGAATCTTAGAGAACTTGCTAGTTCAATCTTTGGGTTTTAAAGATAAAGAAACTGAGGTCCTAGAAGAGAATAAAAGGAGCAGGCCATGACGTCAACTCAGAATTTTCTCTTCCTTCCCCACCACCTCACTTTGTCCTCACAATTTACATTTGGACATGCAGAGTCAAGTTAGCCACTTTAAAAACTGATCTATCTATCTATCTTCCTTTCTCTCTCTCTGTTTTGTTTTGTTTTCTTTTCTTTTTCAAACCCTATAGTCACTGCTCCCTGGAGGTACAGATTCAGTGCCCTTAACATCTCTTTGCTAGGTCAGCTACTCCTAAAGACATGGGAATACCTTGACATAATACCTACTGACCCCCACACCCCCAAAGCACATACTGTCTGGATCTCATCGGATCTTTCAACCAGTTTTTGTTGCACAGGGCTGTCTCTAAAGAGGCAACACAGCCTACCCATTTCACCATCTGAGCTGAAATTTCAAAGAAGGAGCACATTTCTCCAATAAATTATTCTGAGCAGGTAACAAGTCAGACATCAGGGGAACTGCAAATACATACACTGGATATTTACCAACCAGCAGCATGAGGCAGCCTGGAACTCTGTCACTCACCCTGGAATTTGGTACACTTGGTATTTTGTGCATGACCACACTTCTGTTCTCAACCTCCATAACTGAGGGCAACAAGCTTCCTTTTTTGAGACTCTACTTAGATAATAACAGTTATATCTGTATAATCACTTTGGAACATTCAATATGCTCATTTTTGGCCACACAATGATAGAAACTATACCATCTTGGAGAATGAATGGGTTATAAAAGGATAAAATCATCTTTAGAATTTTTCATCTACTAGGTAATAAAAAAAAAAGCCAGCAAGGACCCAAAATATTAACTGGCATTTGAAGATATTCTAATGTAAGCATAAACTGGATACAAGCATAAAAGCATTGATGTGGATCAATGCTGGACAACCATGGGCAGAGTAAAAGGGTCTTGTGTTGGAAAAAGTTTTGGGAGAAGTGATCAAGAAACTCATGGACCCTGAGCAGAGAGCTGGGCATGTCCTGGGAACACAAGAAAAAGAAGGAGATTCCAGAGGAGTTAAGAGATTGACAAACTTGACAAAGGAAGAATGTGACCATATATTGACCAGTTTCATTTCTAAAACCTAGAAGGGGAATATTGAGAGCTTAAAATCATTTCTTAGACAAAGCCAGGCTGGGCATCTCCTAAAGACCTTGTGATATCAGCTGAAACCTGACCCTACTCTTCAACATCTATTCTGGGATAAATCCCTATGGGGTCTTGGCTGTATGCTGGACAACCAAGACGCAGCTAAGGAGTGCCTATTTGCTCACATCAACTGCTTCTGGATCAAAGCAACTGTCCCACCAGTACCTGGGAAGTCCCTTAAGCTTAGGAATGAGGGAGTAGGGAGGAAGGGAAAGGGAAGGGTATGGGATTTTCATATTTTTAATTCCTGTACCCCCAATAAATACAATTCTGCTTTAAGAAATTATATATCAGAATGGTTTCATTAAGTTTTCTACAGGCAGGTCAAAAAGAAAACCAGAAATCAGAATGAGTGCTGAGAAGGGAGGGACAAAGGACAGAAGGGAGAAAGACTGGAAAGGATGGGAAGGGGGAAAAAAGGGACTACTGGATTTCCTCAAGAAAGAAAAATGAGCCCAGAAAAGATAAACTCAGGGTACAAATCCCAGGTCTACAGGTGCTGAAACAAAAACTCTGTATCAGAGGGCAGCTGGTCACCTCAACTAGGAACTAGAAGTCAGTCAACTGACATATTATGTGTTCAGCCATGGGGTATCTCCAAATTAAATGCTGACCAACATTCCAATAGGACATGTACAGAGACAACAGCTCAGGTCTCTGCCTGTTAGCATTGCCTAGTGTCAGGCCCCAGGTGACCCGGGCCATCCCCAACAGACAGGGAGCAGAGGAGCAAATGATTCTGCTTAACGCCAACCACTTCAAGCTCTTTCTCAATTCATGGAACACATGTGTTGGGATTTTTTCTTGCTACCACACTCTCACCCAGCCATCCCTCCACACCCCCATGAATATATGGAATAATAGTGTCCTTTCTGTGTGTGAATTTTGATGAGCTGCAAATGAAAAGATATGTGGTCCCCTTGGGCAGAAGGGCTGACATGGGATCCTCCCTTCTGATGGCTTGCTTGACAATGGATGAGCACAGGTGAATGCTGTCCAGTCTGTTTGTGTGGGGTGCACAGAGAAGGGGCGCTGATCTTTAGGAGATTTTTTCTGAGCTGTCCCTGAGCTTCTGGGACATGCATACACCATTCACGGAGGGCTGGAGTCTATTCGTCACCAGTCTTATTGGCTAATCTTAGAATCTCATCTCTGAGGGCACAAGTAGCCCATTAAACAACCAAACCAAACACACACACACGCGCGCACACACACACACACACACACACACACACACACACACACACACAAACCTGTCTTGAAGCTATTAGGGAAAGTCATCAAAAAGACAAGACTGCCAATTCACCAGGGCACTCAGTGGCTCCCAACCTCTCCCCGCCCTTGGAATGTGGGTTCTGCTTGCCTTTCCAGCTCCTAGAGGCTGCTCCAAGGACACGACCTTGAGATAGTGACATGGTGTTGAAAACACCTTCATGGTATATATGACTGAACCCTGTTAAGGCCTCTATCTACAAACTTTTAACATTTGGCAGGCAGTGCAGAGATCCACTATCTTGCTTCTGCCCAAGACAAGCCTTGTATATAAGTTCTCTTTGCTTAGGAAATGGCCACCTACCAACCTGAAGTGGCCAGCCTGTTTCTTCCATCTTTCCCTGCCCTGCCAGTACTAGGGTTGGCTTCAGATTTCACCCAGGAAGCTCCTTAGAGGGTTGGGAACCAAAAGCAGGAGGAGAAACAATATAGCTTCAGTCTGAAACATTTCACATCACCACGCTCTGAATAATGTAGGCTCTGGTGCTCCAACAGAATGCTCCAGAATGACTCCAACAATAATGACTTTAAGCCACAGTGTCCGACTCATTGTCACCAGATCCATCAAGGGCAGGGCAAGAAGCAAAACCTCAGGCAGCTGGAACCATTGTATGGAGCCATACAGAGGACAGGGAGCCCTTACCCCCAGCAATGCAGGGGGACAGAACACCCAACTCATCATTTTGCACCAGCTGCAAGGGGCAGGGCTGGGAGCTCCACTGGAAACGGGCAGAAGGGAAATCCCTACCCCTGACACATGCAGATGTGGGCAACCAATGAGAAGTGACCCACTGGAGTTTCAGGCTAACCTCCAAGGTCCTCTTCTGCTTTAACAGCCTTCCATGCTAAACATGCTATATCTTCCAGCAATGGAGAGCATATGGCAGAATGGACACTGCTAACATTTAAAATGATATCAGGAGGACACCGAGGAGGTAGGGCTCATATGCATCTTCTGTCTCAAATTCTCAGAGGGTTTTTAACGGAACTCAGCTGAAAGTAAAGGCATCTACTTATGTTATAATGGACATTAATGGATTTTCTGCCCAGTATTAGCCCTAGCAACCAATCAAATGTAGATTAATGTAACTGTAGATAAACCAGCATCAATCACCGTTTCTTCACTACAACTTACGTAAATTCTCTTTCCAATTTATTTTTTATTTTTTATTTTTTTTAAGATTATATTGATTTGAGAGAAAGAGAGAGCACAAGCAGGGGTGGGGGCAGGACAGAGGCACAGCAGATTCCCCACAGGCAGGAGGTCCAACTTGGGGCTCAATCCCAGGACCCTGAGATCATGACCTGAGCCAAAAATCAAGAGTTGGCCACTTAACTGAGAAACCCAGGCACCCCCTTTCTTTGCACTTTAAAAACGCTAAACTACTTTGTTTCTCCAGAGCACATTTTTTATTTCAATTAAACCTGTATCTTCTGGATCGTAATCCTTAAAGACTCCCAATAAAAGCACATATTTTATTTTGCCACTTGCAGTTTTGTCTTTGACTCTTCTGAAGGAATATTTGAAAGAGATGTTAAATAATATCAAATAATATCAAATTCCTATGCTTTCCTATAGTCAAACAGAACAGTTCTGCACACTCAAATATTTGCTTGTGGATTGTAGCAAAGATCACTCAAATATAAGTTTTAGCACAAGACAAGTAACACTATCCCTGTCTTTCTAATGTCCACCTAATCAATCCAAGAACAAAAGGTTGTTGAGTGAAACAATGTCCTCAGAATCCTGCCTTTCTTCAGCCACTAAAAGAATCCTAAATACCACATGCCACCTGAGTTACCATGAAGTCCAATTTCATCACAAAAATATGGGGGGAGGGGTAGAAAAGGATAAGTTTATGAATTACTATCCTGAGTCACAGGATTTCATAATATAGAAAACAGAACTGACTCAGCATGAATGTAAGCTCCCATATTAAAACAAAGTGGTTTTAATGCAAATTTGCATACATTTTTAAATGCACACAAATATATATACACACAAACAGACCTGAAAACCTTTACAAATATGTGACCAATTTAATTATTCATTATTTTGAGAAGTCTGCCCAGTTGATATCCTTTTATATTACAGAAAATAGTGTACACTATTTTGAAGGTAAAAAATGCATGATCTCCTCTGCACACAACTGAACGTCATTCCTTCAACAATCCATACTAAAGACCAGCATACATCAGGCCCACCATAGATCCTGATAACACACCCCAAACCTACACCAGACACCTGTCCTGGAGGAGCTTCCCATCCAGTGGGAGGGCAGGGAGTCAGAATGGGCTGAGGGGAGTACGGTATGCTGATCATGCTGACACACACTAGAGAGTGAGACCCTGGTGAGCTGAGAAGACCATAAACGGTTTTAGCGAGTTCTGGGTGATGGCCAAAAACTAAACTGGGTACGTAGAGAGGAATGTAGATATACTTGAAGCCAAAGTCTAACAGAGGAATTCTTAAAAATTCTCAGAGCTTCTGAACTTCGGAGACATTCGTAGTAAATCTTAGTTGTTTCAACTCTACAATCAAACTTCTTTTGCATGAAAGCTCTTAGATAATGATACTTATAAGTTTTAAGAGATCAGGTTAAAAAGAGAATACAAGAGGCTCCAGATGAAAGACATTGATAGCAAAAATGAAAGAACAGCATATTATTAGCTGTTTTTGTTTTTTAATGGAACTCATAGGCTTCCATGTGCTCCCCACAAATGCCTCAGAGTTGCCATGTGGCTGGAAACCTAAATGAAGTCTCGGAAAAGATAATGGAGCTTTAATGGTGGAAATAGTAAGAAAATTAAATCTAATCATGTTCCATTAAGCATGCTCTTAGCTCCCATTTTTACTAAATTATTTTAGTATGATTTTTGCCTCTGTCTATTGAAATAACCTTTTATGGCAATTTGATTTGCAAGCATAAATAAGTCTCATTTATTTTCCACTATGAAACCCTGCAGGATTAATAAGAAGAGATGGATCATCTAAAATCTTACCCATTCTGCAATCAGGAAGTAACCACTCAGAGAGATGGTATGATACTTTGTCTAATATTTTATATTTAGATCTGTAAGGAAAGCATTACACTATAATTGGGGTCTCATTCAAAAGCAACGTATCACCTGCTAGAGGGACCATCTTTAACCAGCCTTTGCTTCCATTCCAGCTTAAAAGGGAGCCACAGTTGTTCCCACTTCCTGTGCTGATGGGTCACCTCACCTCCTCAGACCTTAATCTTCAAACTCATCCTCCTCCCCCTGCTCTTTGATGGACTTTTATCATGTTTGGAGTGTTTTGATACTATTGGCCAGAACTGCTAGAGTGTTTGCTTCCAGAAGGATGCTAGAGCATAGCCACCTAGATGAGAATTATCGAGCACAGAGTGACAAATTGTAAGCAATCATGCACTCTGTCCAGGAGCATGCAAACAGGGAACATAGCAAAGAACAACAGGAATGGCTCCCCAGTTCTGGGCTCTGGCAACGAACAGAACCACCTGTAAGAATATGCAGGGGGTGTTTTAAATATTCTTCCCAAAGCACATTTACTTCCAACAGACGTAATGACGAAAAAGCTGTGAAATATAACCAGAATCACAATTTGCGAATTAGAGGGCTCTCTGGGTCAAATCTTGATCACTTCTATCAAGAATTAGAGGATTTATGAGGGAAAATTCACATCCAGTAGGAACGACAACTATGGGAGAAGTGGCTGGGAGAATGTCATGCATGAACCAGACAAGAACCCACACATATTTTCTATTCTAATTCTGTATTAAGGACTGAAGAACACAAAACACCATAAAGAATGAACTTCTGAGGGGCGCCTGGGTGGCTCAGTGGGTTAAGCCGCTGCCTTCGGCTCAGGTCATGATCCCAGGTCCTGGGTTCAAGCCCCGCATCGGGCTTTCTGCTCAGCAGGGAGCCTGCTTCCTCCTCTCTCTCTGCCTGCCTCTCTGCCTGCTTGTGATTTCTCTCTGTCAAAATAAATAAACAAAATCTTAAAAAAAAAAAAAAAAAGAATGAACTTCTGAAACAAATTTCAACTACAGACAATAAAATTAAACAATAATATAATAATTATTGACATGTCTGCACCCAGTAATATAACAACTCTCAAACCAGGAGAAGCAGGAGAAATACACAGAAACACAGTAATAATGGAACACTATATTCACTTCCCTCAATCTGAGATAGATTAAAGAAAAAAATTAGTAAGGTATATCTTATACATACATGATATATCTTAGAGATAAATATCTTACGGGCATATGCCAAATTCTGAACCCTATAGAGAATAACCATTTTCAAAGGCACAGAGAATTCATGAAATGAACCATAGCATATGCGAAGAAACATCAACAAATTTCCCCCCAAATAGAAATTTAATCATTATACTAATACTAGAAATTTAAAAACCAAACAAGTTTCTATTAAATGAAATTTTAAAATTCTTGAGGGAAATAAAGATCATAATTGAAAACTTTTATGAAAATGCATATAATGAAAACATTATACATCAGAATGCAGGCAATAATGCTAAAGCAGTTTATAAGATGAAAACAGCACTAGATACAATGATAAAAATGCTACAATAATGGAAGTATCCAGTTTTTAAAATCTAGAAAAAAAATGAAGTTACTGAAAGCAAGCAACAAGATGACATTTAAAAAGATGAAAGCAGAATTTAATCAATTAGGAGACTTCTGCCTCTACAAGGATATATTAGATCACAAAATCCAATACTACCTTATAACAACCAGAAAACCTCACATAAATTATAAAATCATATTTGTAGAGACATCAGATGGCTACAGAAGCACCAAGAAGTAGGTGAACTAAAGTTCCAGAAAGGAGAGAAATTTTCAAATATCAACTGATACTTCCATTTCTTCCTGCAGGGGCATTGGCTTGTTTTGGATGATGGCTGAAAATTGAGCTTAGTACATACAGGAGACTCCACTGAGGGCATGAGAAAGTGGCAATGGCTTTAAAATTTGAATGGGGCTGGAATGACAAATAGGAAACTTAAGGGGCTTCAAACAAAAACAGCATCCCCCAAATCATTTGATGGTTGCTACAGAAGGCTGATAAAATGAACAGAAAAATCTATACAAGGTGGAGTAAAATCTTCCACAGTTGGTAGTACTTAAGAAACAATGACCATTCAGTCATTCTATGTCCTTTTATTGAAGCATTTAGCCCATTTACATTTAAAGTAATTATAAATAGGCATGTACTTACTTCCATTTTATTACTTGTTTCATGGCTGTCTTCATAATTCTGTTCCTCTCTTCTTCTTGCTATCTTCCCTTGTTTGATAGCTTTCTTGAGTATTATGCTTAGATTCTTCTCTCTTTTTTGTGTGGTTATCAATAAATAGTTTCATATATAAGGTCTTATGAATATAGCACTCTATATTAAGTTAATGGATGCTTAAGTTTAAATCTATTCTAAAAGCACTAAATTTTTACTCCCACTCCCCATTTTATATATACAGTGTGATACTTTACATCCTTTTATTTTGTGAACCCCTCAGCTGATTTTTGTAGATACAATTGATATTACTGCTTCTGTGCTTTAACCTCTATAGTGGTTTTATAAGTAATCAATCTACAACTTTTGTTATGTTTGCATTTATCTGTGAAATTCTTCCTTTTCATAATTTGTTTTTTACTCCTAATAATGGTCTTTCTTTCCACTCAAAGAATTTCTTTTAACATTTCTTGTACGGTTGGCTTAGTGGTAATGAACTCCTTTAACTTTAGTTTGTCTACGAAAATCTACCTTTCCTTCTATTCTTTACCTTGCCAGATAGGGTATTCTTGGTTGCAGGTTTTTTCCTTTCAGTAATCTGAATATAGCATGCCACTCTCTTCTGGCCAGCAAAGGTTCCACTGAAAAAATCAGCTGATAAACTTATGGGGTTTCCCTTGTATGTAACAGTTTTCTTTCCCCTTCCAGCTTTTAAAATGTCTTTATCACTACATTTTGCCATTTTAATTATTATGTGACTTGTTGTGGACCTCCTTGAGCTGATTTTGTTGGGGGAGCTCTGTGTCTTGTGGATCTAGATGTCTGTTTCCTTCCCCAGATAGGGAAGTTTTCAGCTATTATTTCTCCAAATGAATTTTCTGCCCCAACTGTCTTTTCTCTTTCTGAGATCATTGTAACACAAATGTTATTACACTTGATGATATCATGGACTTCCCTTAACCTATTCTCATTTTTTATCATTTTTTTCTTTTTGCTGTTCAATTTGGTTACTTTCCATTACTGTCTTCCAGCTCATAGATCTGTTCTTCTGTAACCTCTATTCCACTACTGATTTTCTCTACTGATTTTTTGTTTTGTTTTGTCACTGAGTTCCTTCTCTCTGACTGGTTCTTTTTTATATTTTCTATCTCTTTGTCAAAGGTCTCACTGAGATCCTCCACTCTTTTCTCAAGTCCAGTGAATATCTTTATGACCATAACTTTGAATTCTCTATGAGGCATATTGCTTATTTCATTTCAGGTTTTTGCTGGGGTTTTGTCCTCTTCTTTCATTTGGAACACACCTCTTTGTCTCCTCCTTTTATCCAACTCTCTGTCTTTGTTACTACGTAGTAGGAAGGTCAACTATGTCTCCTCATCTTGAAAGTAGTAGCCTTAGGAAGAAGAGGTCCTGCAGTGCCCTATAGCAGAATGCCCTCTGCTCACCAGAACCAGACACTCCTGAGGTTTTTCCTTAGGTGGACTGTGTGCACCCTACTGCTGTGGCTGAGCCATGATTGCCTTCAGTCTAGTTGGCTGCAATAACCGACTTTGCCTGCTGTGGGTGTACTAGGAAGGGTTTGGTCCCTGTGCTATTAAGGGGTCTGTCTGGGGCTGCCTCAGAATTGTGGTTGGGTGGTGTAAGCACTCAGACTGGATGCCAGCCCCCAGGCCATCTGCTGGGGCTGCAGTTACACAACATTGTAGGGTGTTCTGTCTGCACTAACCCAAGAGGCTTTCATGGGTTAATTAAACTATGACAAAGGAATCAAGAATGAACAATGGGGAAAAGACAGTCTCTTTGACCAATGGTGTTGGCAAAACTGGACAGCTAAATGCAAAAGAATCAAACTGGACCACTTTCTTACACCATACACAAAAATAAACTCAAAACGAATTAGACTTAAATGTGAGACACGACCATAAAACTCCTAGAAGAAAACATAGACAGTAATTGCTTTGACAATGTTGCCTTCGTTATGTCTAGTTATGTCCTCTAGATATGACTCCTGAGGTAAGAGAAATAAAAGTGAAAATAAACTATTCAGACCGCACAAAAAAAAAAAGCTTTGCACAGCAAAGGAAATCATCAACAAAACAAGAAGGCAACCTATCAAATGAGAGAAAATATTTGCAAATGATATAACCAATAAGGGGTTAATATCCAAAACATATAAAAAAATTCATACAACAGCAAAAAATTCATTCAAAAAATGGGCAGAAGACATGAACAAACAATTTTCCAAAGACAACATACAGATAGCCAACAGACACATGAAAAGATGCTCAACATCACTCATCATCAGGGAAATGCAAATCAAAACCACAGTGAGAAATCACCTCACACCTGTCAAAATGGTTAAATAAAAAAGACAAGGAATATCAAGTGCTGAAAAAGATGTAGGGAAAAAGGAATCCTTGTGCACTGGTGGTGGGAATGCAAATTGGTAAAGCCACTGTGGAAAACAGTATAGAGGTTCCTCGAAGTTAAAAATAGAACCATCATATGATCCAGAATTCAACTACTGGGTATTTACCCAAAGAAAATAAGTAAGTTTCTATTAAATGCAATTTTAAAATGCTTGAGGGAAATAAAGATCAAAATTGAAAACTTATATGAAAATACATATAATCCCTATGTTTACTGCAGCACTGTTTACAATAGCAAAAAAATGAAAGCAGACCAAGTATCCATCCATAAATGAACAGATAGAGAAAATATAGTGTATCTATAGAATCACTCAGCCATAAAATGACTGAAATTTTCCCATCTGCAACAACATGAATGGGGTTAGAGTGTATTATGCTAAGTGAAATAAGTCGGAGAAAGACAAACACTTTATGATCTCACTCATATGTGGAAATTAAGAAAGCAAATGAACAAAGAAAAAAAGAGACAACCCACAGATTCGAGCTCACCTAATCCAAAACAGGTTAAAAATAAACAAAACACAGAAGTGTATTATAATAAAACTGTAGAAAACCAGGAATAAGTGAAAATATTTAAAACAAAATGTCAATTTCAAAAGAACAAAATATTACCCAAAGATATTCTTTCTATCCCCCTGTCCATCCTGATTTTCAATGACTAGTGTATGATATAATATAATGGATGTTTCCATCCCTCTCAGAGGTGAGTTCATTACAGTCAAAGATCATTCAAGCCAGTGTGTATGGCTTGTGATCACTAAGAACTCTTATAAGAAATTATGGGCCAACTTCCCGCCCTTGGATCCACCCATCGGCATGTCCCTGGCAGGTTTTATTATTTTTTAAAATAATCTCTACACCCAGTGTGGGGCTCAAACTCACAACCCTGAGATCAAGAGTCACATGTTCTTCTGACTGATCCAGCCAGACACCCCTGCACAGGAATGGCAAGATGGAGGAGTAGCAGCAGACTGAAATGACATCAGGTTGCAGGAGTTCAACTACATAGTTACCAAACCATTCCGAACACCTACAAACTCAATAGGAGATTGAAGAGAAGAGCAGCAATTCTAGGAACAGAAAATCAACCACTTTCTGAAAGGTAGGATGTACAGAGAAGTGAATCCGAAACCACAGGAAGATAGACCGTGGAAGGAGGGGCCAGCTCCCAGCAAATGGTGGAGTACCGGAGCACAAAATCAGAACTTTTAGAACTCTGCTCCAGAGTTTTAGAACAAATGGCTCCAGAGGCTGGGGGTGGGGGGAAGGAGCCCATGTGGGGACAGCATGGTCTCAGGTCCCACAGGGTCACCGAAAGATGGCGGTGTCTGCGTGTGGCAGAGCTCCCAGTATCAGAGTAGGGAAGCTGGCTGCAGGGACAGAGCCGAGGAGGGGCTCTCAGCTCGGGGTTACCTTAAGCCGTGACCCAAGGTACAGTCAGACCACTGCTCTTCGAGCAGGGACCACACAAGTGGCAGGTCCGGGGAAACTCACCTTCCTCCTCCGGGAGGAGCAGTGAGGCAGGAATCTTCTGGGTTTGCAGACTCCAAAAGGCAGGGCACAAGAGACATAAACACTCGGTCACAGGCTGGGTGAGGTCGGAGTGCGGCCAGATACCAAGGAGACAGGAGTGACTGACTGCTTTACTCTAAGGGCACACTGAGGAGTGGGGCCCTGAGCTCTTGGCTCCTTCGGGCTAGAGATTGGGAGGCTGCCATTTTTATTCCCATCCTCCAAAGCTGTACAGAAAGTGCTCAGGAAACAAAAGCTCTGGAAAGCAAATCTGAGCAGATTACTTAGCCGAGCCCCTGGCAAGGGCAGTGCAATTCCGCCTTGGGCAAAGACATTTGAGAATCACTGCAATAGGCCCCTCTCCCAGAAGATCAGCAAGAACATCCAGCCAAGACCAAGTTCTGATATCAATCAATGAGAACAGTGGAACTCCAGAGCTAGGAAAAAGCAGTGCATAGAAATCATGGCTTTTTCCCCATGATCTTTCCGTCTTGCAAAGTTAAATTTTTTAATCTTATTTTTTTTCTTATTCTAATTTTAACTTATCCTCTTTACTCTTTTAACATTTTTTAACTAGTCTATCTTAACAATACCATTCTGAAAAAAAAAATTTTTTAAACATTCATTGTTAATAGTCCTATTTTATCCCTTTGTTGTATTTAACCTTATTTTTTGTATACATACAGGGTTTTTCTTTTTCTAAAAATTTTTGGGATACAATTTCTTCTAATCGATCAAAATGTACCCTAAATCTAGCACATGGCTTTGTTCTAGTCTCCAGCCGGAGCACATTCTCTCCTTTCTTTTTTCCCTCTTTCCAACCAACTTACCTTATCAATTCCTTTTTTAGAATTTTTTTAAAATTTTCATCTTTACATTCATATTCCATTCCTTCACCATGTTTACCCTTATTTTATATATATATATATCTATATATATGTGTGTGTGTGTGTGTGTGTGTGTATTTCTATCTTTAAAATTTGGGGAGGTAGTTTTTTCTGAGACCAAAATATACCCAAAATCAAGTGGGAGGCTCTGTTCCATTCACCAGTCTAATATATATATAATTTTTTTTTCCTGTTTCCCCCTTTTCTTCTACCCCTGGTTTTGGGTCTCTTCTGATTTGGTTAGAGTACATTTTTCTGGGGTCTTTGCTATCCTTTTAGTACTATATTCTCTCATTCATATATTCTAATCTGGATAAAATAATAAGGCAGAAAAACTCACCACAAAAAAAAGAACAAGAGGCAGTATCAAAGCCTAGGGACCTAATCAATATGGACATGGGTAATATGTAAGAACCAGAGTTCAGAATGACAATTCTCAAGGTGCTAGCTGGGCTTGAAAAAGGGATGAAAGATGTTAGAGAAACACTGTCTGGAGAAATAAAATCCCATTCTGGAGAAATAAAAGAACTAAAATCTAACCAAGTTGAAATCAAAAAAGAATTAATGAAGTGCAATAAAAAATGGAGGTTCTTACTGCTAGGATAAATCAGGTAGAAGAGAGAATTAGTGATATAGAAGACCAAATGATGGAGAATAAAGAAGCTGACCAAAAGAGAGACAAACAACTACCAGACCACAAGGGGTGAATTCAAAAGATGAGTGATACCATAAGAGGAAACAATATTAGAATAATTCGGACTCCAGAAGAAAGAGAGAGATGGGCAGAAGACATATTGGAGCCAATTATAGTAGAGCATTTCCCTAATATGGAAAGGGAACAAGCATCAAAATCCAGCAGGCACAGAGAACCCCCCTCAAAATCAATTAAAATAGGTCGATAGCCCATCATCTAATAGTAAAACTTACAAGTCTTACTGACAAAGAGAAAATCCTGAAAGCACCTCAGGACAAGAAGTCTGTAACATACAAAGGTAGAAATATTAGATTGGCAGCAGACCTATCCACAGAGACCTGGCAGGCCAGAAAGAACTGGCATGATATATTCAGAGCACTAAATGAGAAAAATATGCAGCCACGAATACTATACCCAGCTAGGCTGTCACTGAAAATAAAAGGAGAGATAAAAAGCTTCCAGGACAACCAAAAATCAAAAGAATTTTCAAACACCAAACCAGCCCTCCAGGAAATACTGAAAGGGATCCTCTAAGCAAAGAGAGAGTCTAAAAGTAGTAGACCAGAAAGGAACAAAGACAATATACAGTAACAGTCACCTTACAGGCAATACAATGGCACTAAATTCACATCTTGCAATAGTTACCCTGAATGTAAATGGGTAAAATGCCCCAATCAAGAGACACAGGGTATCAGAATGGATAAAAAAACAATATGCTGTCTACAAGAAACTCATTTTAGACTCAAAGACACCTCCATATTTAAAGGGAGGGAGTGGATAATAGTTACCATGCTAATGGACATCAAAAGAAAGCTGGAGTGGCAATCCTTTTATCAGATACATTAGATTTTAAGCCAAAGACTATAATAAGAGTGAGGAAGGACACTATATCATAGTTAAAGTGTCTGTCCAACCAGAAGACCTAACAATTTTAAATATCTATACCCCTAACATGGGAGCAGCCAATTATATAAACCAATTAATAACAAAATCAAAGAAACATATTGACAATAATACAATAGTAGGGGACTTTACTACCCCTGTCACTGATGGACAGATCACCTCAGCATAAATCAACAAGGAAATAAATGCCTTAAATGACACACTGGATCAGATGGACATCACAGATATATTCAGAACATTCCATCCCAAAACAACAGAATACACATTCTTCTCTAGTGCACATGGAATATTCTCCAGAATAGATCACGTCCCAGGTCACAAATTAGGTCTCAACCAATACCAAAAGATTGGGATCATTCCCTGCATATTTTCAGACCACAATGCTCTGAAGCTAGAATTCAATTAGTAAGAGGAAAGTTGGAAAGTACTCAAATACATGAAGGCCAAAAAGCATCCTACTAAAGAATGAATGGGTCAACCAGGATATTAAAGAAGAATTGAAAAAATTCATGGAAACAAATGAAAATGACAACACAACTGTTCAAAATCTGTGGGACACAGCAAAGGCAGTCCTGGGAGGAAAGTATATAGCGATACAAGCCTTTCTCAAGAAACAAGAAAGGTCTCAAGTACACAACCTAACCCTACACCTAAAGGAGCTGGAGAAAGAACTGCAAAGAAAGCCTAAACCCAGCAGGAGAAGAGAAATCATAAAGATCAGAGCAGAAATCAATGAAAAAGAAACCAAAACAACAGTAGAACAAATCAACGAAACTAGGAGCTGGTTCTTCGGAAGAACTAATAAGATTGATAAACCCCTGGCCAGACTTAACAAAAAGAAAAGAAAAAGGACCTAAACAAAGAAAAGCATGAATGAAAGAGGAGAGATCACAGCCAACACCAAAGAAATACAAATAATTATAAGAACATATTATGAGCAAATATACTCCAGCAAATTTGACAATCTTGAAGAAATGGATGCATTCCTAGAGACATATAAACTACCAAAACTGAACCAGGAAGAAATATAAGACCTGAACAGACCCATAACCAGTAAGGAGATTGAAAGAGTCATCAAAAATCTCCAAACAAATAAAAGCCCTGGGCCAGATGGCTTCCCAGGGGAATTCTACCAAACATTTAAAGAATACCTATTCTCCTGTAACTGTTCCAAAAAATAGAAATGGAAGGAAAACGTTGAAACTCATTTTATGAGGCCAGCATGACCTTGATCCCAAAATCAGACAAAGACCCCCATCACAAATGAGAATTACAGACCAACATCCTTAATGAACATGGATGTGAAAATTCTTACCAAAATACTAGCCAATAGAATCCAACAGTACACTAAAAGGATTATTCACCACGACCAAGTGGGATTTATTCCTGAATTGCAAGGTTGGTCCAACATCCGCAAATCAATCAATGTGATATAATACATTAATAAAAGGAAGAGTTAAGAACCATATGATACTCTCAATAGATGCTGAAAAGGCATTTGACAAAGTATAGTATCCTTTCTTGATCAAAACTCTTCAAAGGGTAGGGCTGGAGGGTACATACCTCAAAATCATTATTATGAAAAAACATGAAAAACCCACAGTGAGTATCATTCTCAATGGGGAAAAATGGGGAAAAGCTTTTCTCCTGTCAGGAACATGGCAGGGATGTCCACTATCACCACTGCTATTCAACATAGTACTAGAAATCCTAGCCTTGGCAATCAGACAATAAAAAGAAATAAAAGACATCTGAATTGGCAAAGAAGTCAAACTCTCACTCTTTGCAGGTGATGTGATACTTTATGTGGAAAACAAAAAAAAACTCCACTCCCAAACTGCTAGAACTTGTATAGGAATTCAGTAATGTGTCAGGATATAGAATCAATGCACAGAAATCCACTGCATTTCTATACACCAACAGCAAGACAGAAGAAAGAGAAATTAAGGAGTCAATCCCATTTACAATGGCACCCAAAACCATAAGATACCTAGGAATAAGCCTAACCAAAGAGGCTAAGAATCTGTACTCAGAAAACTATAAAGTAGTCATGAAAGAATTTGAGAAAAACACAAAGGAATGGAAAAACATTCCATGCTCATGGGTTGGAAGAACAAATACTGTGAAAATGTCTATCCTACCTAAAGCAATCTACATGTTTAATGCAATCCCTATCAAAATACCATCAATTTTTTTCAAAGAAATGGAACAAATAATCCTAAAATTTATATGGAACCAGAAAAGACCCTGAATAGCCAGAGAAATGTTAAAATAGAAAACCAAGTTGGCAGCATAGTAATTCCAGACTTCAAGCTCTGTTACGAAGGTGTAATCATCAAAACAGTATGGTACTGGCACAAAAACAGACACATAGATCAATGGAACAGAAGAGTGACCAGAAATGGATCCTCAACTCTATGATCAACTAATCTTTGACAAATCAGGCAAGAATGTCCAATGGAAAAAAGTCTCTTCAACAAGTGGTGTTGGAGAAATTGGACAACCACATGCAGAAGAATGAAACTGGGCCATTTCCTCACACGACACACAAAAATATACTCAAAATGGTTGAAAGACCTCCATGTGAGACAGGAATCCATCAGAATCCTTGAGGAGAACACAGGCAGCAACCTCTTCCACCGCAGTCGTAGCAACTTCTTCCTAGAAACATCTGCCAAAGGCAAGGAAAGCAAGGGCAAAAATGAACTATTGGAACTTCATCAAAATCAAAAGCTTTTTCACAGCAAAGGAAACAGTCAACAAAAACAAAAGACAACTGACAGAATGGGAAAAGATATTTGCAAATGACATTTCAGATAATGGGCTGGTATCCAAAATCTATAAAGAACTTATCAAACTCAACACCCAAAGATCAAATAATCCAATCAAGAAATAGGGAGAAGACATGAACAGACATTTCTGCAGAGAAGACATACAGATGGCCAACAGGCATATGAGAAAGTGCTCCACATCACTTGGCATCAGGGAAATACAAATCAAAACCTCACTGAGATACCGCCTCACACCAGTCAGAATGGCTAAAATTAACAAGTCAGGGAACACGGATGTTGGAAAGGATGCGGAGAAAGGGGAACTCTCCTACCCTGGTGGTGGGAATGTAAGCTGGTGCAGCCACTCTGGAAAACAGCATTGAGGTTCCTCAGAAAGTTGAAAATAGAGCTACCCTACCACCCAGCAATCACAGTACTGGGTATTTGCCCTAAAGATACAAATGTAGGGGTCCAAAGGGGCATGTGCACCCAAATGTTTATAGCAGCAATGTCCACAATAGCCAAACTATGGAAAGAACCTAGATGTCCATCAACAGATGAATGGATAAAGAAGATGTGGTATGTATATACATATATATATATATATATATATATATATATATATATATATATGGAATACTATGCAGCCATCGAAAGAAATGAAATCTTGCCACTTGCAATGACGTGGATGGAACTAGAGGGTATTATGCTGAGTGAAATAAGTCAATCAGAGAAAGACAATTATCATATGACCTCCCTGATATGAGGAGTTTGAGAGGCAGTGGGGGGTTTGGGGGTTAAGGAAGGAAAAAATGAAACAAGATGGGATCAGGAGGGAGACAAACCATAAGAGACTCTCAATCTCACAAAACAAACTGAGAGTTGCTGGGCGGAGGGGGATATGGAGAGGGTGGTTGGGTTATAGACACTGGGGAGGGTATGCGATATGGTGAGTGCTGTGAAGTGTGTAAGCCTGACAATTCAGACCTGTACTCCTGGAGCAAATAATACATTATATGTTAATAAAAATAATTAATTTAAAAAAAGAAATAATGGGCCTGCCTTTACATTCAAGTACCTAATGCAAGTAATGTATACATTCTCTTATATTTAAACATAGTCCATTTAGCTATAATAAACAAAACCTAGGGATTAGAGAATTAATTTCCTGTTTCAGATTGTCCACCTCTCACTTGTAGTAACAGGGTTCTTGGTGGGTGGGTGGAAACAGACAATTGCCTTGAATTATTTTCTCTAGATTATCATAACCAAGGCCATTATTACAAAATATTTTACAAGGAGGGAGGAAGAAGGAAGGAAAGGAAGAAAAGGAAGGAAAGGAGGAAGGCAGGCAGGCAGGCAGGCACGCAAGGAAGGAAGGAAAAACAATGGGTTTGTATTGTTAGGCTTTTTCCAAGTAGTCCCAATCACTTTGGCTCTAAGGAGGAAAGTCCTGTGAAAATAAACCTCCGCAAGTCCCTGTAGAGAGGCCAGGGATCTTGGTGCCTCTCTTGATTCATCTCCGTAGTGCCAGTAATAGCAGTAAGGAAGAGGCTGACATTGGAAATTTAGCATCTTCCTCATCCCACCAGAAATAGGCACAGGTAAGGGGAGGGATTTCAAAGCCTCCTTCCATTCAAGTAAACTCAGTATTACTCTTAAATACACACATTTGAAAGAGAAGATACAAATGAAAATTAAAAACAGAATGTGGCAACCGGCCAATTATTCTCCTATCTAAGTTTATGACATAAACTTATTGAGCACCTACCTACTCTATCCCCGGCATTGAGCCTCAGTGCACACTACAATCTCACATAACCAATGAGGACTGGACATGAAGTGCCCTGCAGGGTTGGGTCATCACTGTGGGAAACGTTCCTCATAACCATTAAGTCTATACATCATTCCTTATAATAAATCAAGCATTTTTGGCACTGAAACACAGCTTACTAGAGCAGATTCAGGTCTTCACTTTTCTAGAAGTAGGGTTTTGGTCAAAAAAAAATGTGTAAAAGTACTGGAACACTTAAAGAAGAATGAGGAGGAAAAGATGAAATTAAAAACAATTCTTAAAAGTGTGGGACTTTCACTAGAACAGAGGTTAAATCAAGCAGGCAAGGAAGCTTGGAAAGAAATCTAAACACATCATGTTACAAGTGGGGCTAGGTGGGCTATTTACAAAACGGTGCAGAGAGGAGTATTTAACATGAGCCGAAAAACAATCTGAAGGGTTTGAAGAGGTGGGGGGGTGGGAGGTTGGGGGAACCAGGTGGTGGGTATTAGAGAGGGCACGGACTGCATGGAGCACTGGGTGTGGTACAAAAACAATGAATACTGTTATGCTAAAAATTAAAAAAAAAAAATGAGCAGAGGCGGTAGACTGAAGTGGTTAACAGTACAGACTCTGGATCAAGACAGTACCAACTCTTACCAGCCTTGACCTTGGCAAGTTACTAACCTCCCGGTGCCTCTGCATCCTTCATCTGTGAAATGGGTGAGGAAAGGAGGAGGAGAACTACTTTATAAGGTTGTTAGGAGGATTACAAATTACCCACAAGTTAGCAAGTACAAAGCCTCAGAACAGTGACTGTTCTATGCTAAACACCATAAGCTTATTTTTTAAATAAAGTAAATATTAGGGAAAACCAAACCTAGATCTTCATTTCAAAGCACAATCCACAGCAAACTTTAAGTAAATCTGAAAGGTCAATGTCAAAAAATAAAACCACGACCATAAGACAAACACTTTTAAAATCAGGAGTAGGAAAAGCATGTTAAAAGACTAATATCAGGGGTGACCGGATGGCTCAGTTGGTTAAGGGTCTGCTTGGCTCAGGTCATGATCCTGGAGTCCTGCCCCGCATTGGCTCCCTGTTCAGTGGGGAGTCTGCATCTCCCTCTGCCCCTCACTTTGCTCATGCTCTCTCTCACAAATAAATGAAATCTTTAAAGGAAAAGATTAATATCAAAGACTAAATCTTAAAGCATGTAAATAGGACTTTAAAATTAATAAAAATATGTCTCAAATCAACATAAATGCACCTAAAAATCAAATGACAAACTAAGAAAATACTGAAGTCATATACAATAAGTTAATGTAATATGTAGAGTTCTATAAGTCACTAAGAAAATGACAAATATGTATATAGAAAAATGGCCATAAATAAGCAATTGACAGAAGAGTAAGTAAAATTTCTAGTAAATGTCTTCACAGAAAACTTTACTGGTATTCAGAGAATTGCAAATGGAAATTATGAGCTCTGCCTATAAAATACAGATTTATATAGCAAAGATTTATAAATGCATGTGTATGCATTTATTACAACTATTGGCATGAATCTAGAAAATAGCTGATTTTATAAACTGTTCTAAGGAATATAAAATGATACGCCTCTTTTTGGAAATTCTACCTTTAGAATTTTCTCCTAAATTTTAAGACTATGTATAAAGATAAAAATATATGAATGTTTTTTGTTGTGCCCAAGTTTTCGCATCTGAGAGACCACCAAGGAGCCAAGCACCAATGCAATCACACGAGGGTTTATTCGACAAGCTTAAGCTTGGGCCCAAGTATACCCGACACAAAGGAGTAGGGACTTGGACCCTGAGCCAAATTGCAGGCAGAGTTTTTAAAGGCACAGTAGGGGTGGACTTGGTGGTGGGTGAGGACAAAGGGGGTTATGGATGATGTAAGTCTCTAAGGAATTTTGGAAGCAAGGTCTCCAGGACCTTGAGGGGCTAGCTGTTGTCTGGGGAAAAGGTTATTCATTACCAATAATAAAAATCTTTTTGTGAGACCCTGTAGATGTATATCAGTGGGTCATATGTTTGGGAATAATCGCTGACACTATCTTGGAGGTTTAGAGATAAAGTTTCACATTTCTCCTATCAAGTGTCCTTGTTAGTGAGATTTAGGTTTAGAAGAAATTTAACTTTATTTACATTTCCTTCTGCCTCAGCCTCCTTCAGTTTTATGGGGGGGAGGGCGACATTAGGGCTTAAGGAACTGAGTTATTTGCCTCTGGAAATTGTGCTATTGTTAAGATAGCTTCTTTGTTGTAAGTCTCTAGGACATTGGTAAACCAAGGGAGACTCCTGTCTTGCAGGATTGTGATCTCTGCAAGTTAACTATTTGTTTTTCTTTTAGGGCAGCCAGGGATGGCTGAGGAATGTCACACATACTACCGAGGGGAGGGGAGTAGGTGGAGAGGGGGTGCAAGGTGCCAGCCTCCGCTTTGCCAAGATGGCTGTACTTATGTCAGGGCTAGACTCGAGGTGGGTACAGCGTTGTTTTTCTTGGCCTCCACATTTTTAATCAACAATCCCCTATAAAAAATAAAATTCATTCAAAGAGTATTTATGAGCATTTATTAAATGCTATATTGAGATAAGGTTTATGAATCCAGTAGTTAAATAGGTATAATTTATGCCCTCACAAAGTTTACAAATTAGTGGAAATGAGAAAAAAATGGGAACCAGCTAAGTGCCCAACAATTGCTTAAAAGCAATGAAACAGAATTATGTAGATTAAAAAGGAAAAGATACATGTAATAAATGCAAACTAGAAAACAGGATTAATAGTTAGACATAGAAGCATATGCATGATTAGAGAACAACACACCAAAATGGTAACATGATTATGCCTAGGTAGTTGGGAAAAGCTGATTTTTATTTCCTTCTTTCATCTTTCAGCATCTAACACTTTTTTCTAGAATGAAGATTTTGAAACCCGAAAAATGTATGGGTTTGAGAAGTAAATGCCTCAACAGATGTTTCCTCTTTCATTCATTCATTCAGTATTTAATCAACACTACTGATATTGCCCTTTGATGTTCCAGGTGAGGCTTTCCCCTCATGGAGCTTAAATTTTAGCGAGGAGAGACACAAAGTAGACAAACAAGAAAAATACCCAAAAGTGCTAAGGGCTACAGTAAGAAATAAAACTGGGTGTTCTGATACCAAGTAAGTCTTTTAGTTGGGGCGGGGAGCAGAGGGAGGCCTCCCAGAGGAATAAGATTCAGATTTTAACTTAAATGACCCCAGGGACCAGCCATAGCACAGGAGGCAGGCATCGTAAGCAAATGAAACTGTGAAGCTCTAATGTGGAAACCAGCTTGATCAGCTGGAGCAATGGGATGGCGAGTGTGCCTCCAGTGAGTACATGGGGAAGGGGTGGGAGATGGGGAGAGCAAGGTGCAGGGCACAGATGATGTGGGCGGCTGTAGGTCCAGGTAAAGAAATTTGGTTATTTCCAGCAGGATGCTAAGCGAAGGAAGGAGTTTCAGCTTGGACAGTGGGAATCAGACCCATGAAGCATGCGCAGACTGCCATCGGGGCTTCCCAGTTGAGAGAGTCAGTTAATTTAAAGAGAAACCAGTTGGTATCACTGCATGTTTTTCTCCAGGAGATTTTAATTGATCAGGTGCCAGTGAAGAACAGGAGGACAGCTGGGCTTAATGAAAGTTGTAGGTCTGACAGGTGAGTAAGGGACAGGGAAGGGGGTGAGGGAACTGGGGTGCTCAAGGACAGGAGACAGATAGTGGAGCAGAGGAAGGGGCAGGTGAGGGGGGCTGCATCAGTGGCCTGGGCATCCTTCTGAAGAACCTCTGAGAGCACTAGTGTGGGTGCGCTGGAAGGACAGGAGGGCGCTCAGAGAGGGGGCTGCTCGAAGCCAGACTGTGAGGGCAGTGTATGTTTATGAGGGTGACAAAGTCAGAAATGTGTCCACAGACGGGCACATCAAGTGTATGCAGGGGCTGGAAACGAAAAATTGAAAATGGCTGACATACTGATTGAGCATCTACATAAAAACTGAAGTCACCAAAAACAAGGACAGTTGTCACAGAAACGATGAAAGGGAGCCAGACTCCAGAGTGACGTCGGTGCTACTGACATTTGGGGCCAGGTAATTCTTCATGGTGGTAGCCGTCCTGGGCATTGTCTGCCATTGAGTGCACCCCTAACCTCTGGCTTCTGGACCAAAATAGCATCCCAACTGAGTCTGTTACAGTTCTCCTGGGTTGAGAAAAGGCTGACCCTGCAGACTCCTCCCTCAGGAGTCAAGGGTCAAGTCCACGGAGGACCCTGATCTCATGTAGCTTGGAGGTGACTGAGACGGGAAGTCCCACATTCAACCCAAAGGACTCTGAGGAAACGGAACCGGGTCCAAAGGACTTTTCTCCACGTAGACCAAGGAAGATACACAGGGGCTTTCCTTCTTTAAGATCAAAATTTGCAGGGCTTTGCACTCATCGGGACATGGCAAATTGTACATCTATCTTTTATATCTTAAAGAAAATGTGGGTTTCCCTGCTCCTCCCCCCACAGCATGCTCCAGGTTGAAAGTTCTAGGCGAACAGTCCAGCATCTTGCATAATCAAGACCCTGGTGACACCAAACAATGAATTGAGTGTAGGACTCCCTTGTGTTGTCATCTGGGTTCACTCCCCAGAGTGAAGGGAGGAGGGAGTGCTGAGCGTATTCATGGCAGAGGGACCAGTTTTCAGGCAGGTCCTAAGGAGGCAGTCACACCCACATTCAGAGAGGTGCTCCTCTCTGATTATCCCCAGACAATGGAGTTACCTTTGGACAATTTTTTTAAAAGACCAAAAAGAGGCTCCTCAAAACACAAACTTAAGAGATTTGGGTGGGGGCCAGCTCTGCAGAGCAGAGGAGCTCGAAGGTAAAATGTGTAATTGTTCACACACCACATGGAGAAAAGTGAAGAACAAAACAAAACTCCTAAATGCAGCAACGGCGTTACCTTCTCTTGACATGGGTTTCCCTGAATTAAAGAGTAACAACTTTCTTAAAAATTCACTTCTAAGCATGTCTTTCATTACTGGCAGCCCCGGACTTCCAAGAGGGCTCCAACTAATAAAACTTAAGAGTTCTAAGGCTCCCTAGAGATGAATGGACCCACTGAACATCCCAAGAATCTCCTATATGTGAAACTGACCAATGCAGAGACATTGGTTTGGAGCCGACCAGCTCCTCCCTCCCTCCGCCAGAGGCTCCATCACAAGGAAGAGAGGGAGCACCTGACCTTGCTCCAGCCTGCCCGCCCCAGCCATCTATCTAAACAGCTTTACAATGTGGCATACGGTCTAACTAAACCCTCTAAAAATATTAATTGCTAAAAAGTGGCTCAACTGGAGCTATGGAAAACTATAAAACATTTTATAGTGAAATAAAAATAAAAATCCAGTGCTTCAACAGACACAGAGCATCTCAGGAGACCAGACACAGAGAGAGAGACATATGTGAGCAATTTCCCAGAGCACAAGAGTAATATATTTCAAAGGAAAACCTGTCATGGAGAGCAAAATGAATTATTTTTACAACGAAACCTAGAAATTGCCATAGTTACTCAGCACAGGAATTATTCACATGTGAATCATGTGGGGGCAGCATCAGAATAAAAAAAGAACATTATTTCTGCTTTGACCAATATAGATCAAGAAATGTTAATGTGATTTTGAATCTAAAAAACAGCCAATACATGTGGATATTTTTATCACCCATCAAATACACAAATACAAAAAGACCCAAGCAGAATTTCATAGTTAATCTCAGTTGCTCCTTCTATAAAGAACGCTTTGTATTTTTTCTCATGATTCCTTACATGGTAGGCTTACTATAAAATATAGCTAAGTGGTTTTCTGTGAGTATACCATAATTACCATAACAAATTACCACAAACATAGAGGCTTAAAACAACACAAATTTATTACATTATAGTTCTGGAGGTCAGAAGTCCAAGATTGGTCTTACCGGACTAAGAACCAAGATGTTGGCAAGGCTGCATTCTTTTCTAGAGCCCAGCCTTTTCCAGCATCTAGAGGCTCCTGGCATGCCTTGGCCTGTGGCCCCTTTTCAGCGCCAAAGCCAGCAATGGCCAGATGGGTCTGCCTGCATTTCATCTGGCCACTTTAAGAGCTCCTTCTGCCTCTTCTTTCCACTTTTAAAGGTACTTGTGATTACACTTGGCCCCCTGGATAATCCAGGATAATCTCCCTAAGGTCAACTGATTAACAAAGTTAATTCCATCTGCAGCATGCCAAGCAACTCACAGGTTTCAGGGATTAAAACAGGGACATCTTAGCAGGTGGAGGCAATATTCTGCTTACCATGGGTAGAAACTCTAAAAACCATTCCTAACTATAGCATAGGAGAGAATCTCCATAAATGTAGAAAAAGATTGCTCATAAAAGGCATTTTCAAAAATGGGAACTTTGTGAATAATAACTAGGAGGTTAATATCTACAAAAATAAGAAACCTCTACTTGTTAACACTGCTTTCCTCACATGTTCTAAAATGTATTTTTCCCATAACTGGTTCCCAGTAGATCTTTCTAAATTAAATGTAATCATGTCAACTCCTTACTTAATATTCTTCCAAGGCTCATCAGAGAACATGAGGCAGAGTCCAAACCCTTTGGCAGAGACATAAGGATCTTCACAATGTGGACCCAATGCACCTGAAATCTACTGCGGCTCCCCCTTACGCATCACTTGTTCAATGCAGGCCTTCACTAAGCACCTAGGACACTCCATTCCCTAACAGACGTACAGGGATAGGATGGTAGTCAAATAGGACACGGTTCCTGCTGTCTGAAGCCAGTCATTCCATGGTAGACTTTAATCAATTCATCACACAAAACAAACATAACACTGCAACAGTGACAAGTGCTGTACAGAAGCATGGGACAAAGGCATCCCACCTGGTCACGAGAGCCCCACTGATCCTCTGGAGGCGGCAGCCAAGAGGGCACAGGAGGCACCACTGGAAGTTACCCTTCCACAGATAGCAGCAGTCACGCAGGCAAAGGAAGAGCAGGGGTCTGCACCCTTGGGGGACCGGGATAGGGCAAGTGCACACTGCTGCTGGTGCACAACATCTTCTGTCATGCAAAGTGCACACTTCCCGCTCACCACAAGTGTGTCCCGCTCACCACAAGTGTGTCCCGCTCCATGAAGGGGCTCTAATCATGCCACACCAGAGAGGTGGCCCTCTGTTATCTGTTATAACTTGCAGGATGCTGCACTGAACTGCTCATATCTGTTGGCTTCCACAGTAAACCATGAGCTCTCAGAGGCCACGCCCCCAGCAGTGCTTGACAGGCCAACCCACTGAGTAACAGGAACCGCCACAAGTCACAAACTTCCACATGATAATAACACTTTCCACTTCTTTCCCTGACACTCTCAAGAAACAGAGGAAGGCATCCATTATTTCTCACAAGGAGAATCGGTAAGTGCGTAACAGCACCGAAGTCAAGAGATAAGGAAATGAACAAAAAGTTCTAATGAAAGGAGAAAGGAATGATTAATGATATTTTTAAAGGGAATTAATGTAATTAGGATAAAATCAGAATTGGTAAATATCCAAGAGCTAGTGATTTGCAGGGGGGATCATGAAACACTAGCTATCTTAAAGTAGGCAAAATGGAAGAAGCCACAAATACACCAAATTAGGAAGAAAGACCAGGTAAATAAGCATATATGCTAAAATAAATATTTATACAACACCACTCTAATAAATGATGGATTTGTATAATTTAGAAAGATTCAAATTTCCAAAATAAAGAAAAAAAAACTTTAAGAGGAGATAACTAGGAAACCAATTTTAAAAGCTGTCAAATAATTAAAAAAAAAATTAATGGAGAGATGAGATAAACCTCCCATATAGAAAAATTCCAAATAATTTATGTAGATACCCTGCCCTTGGGAAGACAGAGCTGAATTCCACATCCTTTGAGTGCCAGATGACTTTGTGACCTGCTTCCGAAGAGTAAAGTATGGAAAAGGGGGGCAGGAGAAAACTGATAAAACTCAGCCACACAGTCAAGGTTAATGCTCAGTGACAGAGCACTGACTGCCTGTACTCTTCATATGTGATATAAACAACACTTCACCTCTGTGGTATTCCTCCCCCAAACCCATCTCTGACTTATCAGGAGGGAAAAAAATAAAACAAAACAAAACAGGGCACACTTGGATTATGAGACATTTTTCAAAATGCCAGGGCTACTCAAAACCACCAAGGTCATCAAAAACAAGGGAAGTCTGAGGAGGATATTAAGGAGACACCATGACTAGGTAAAATGTATTGCACTGGGTGATGCTGGGAAAGGAAAAAGGAACTATGAACAATTAGTGAAATATGAATCACGTATAGGACTGCCAACTGTGACAAATGCAGCACAGTAAGGTAAGAACTTGCCAGGCAAGGGGGTAAGACTACATCCTCTGTACTACCTTCACAACCTTTCTGCAAATCTGAAACTACACTAAGACAAAAAGTGTTTGTTTAAGTGATCAATGAGGAGATTCTAATCTCCTTAAAAAGAACCATGACCAGAGAGGAGCTAAGATGGAGGAGTAGCAGGAGGACCCTAGCTTTGCCTCATCCTCAAACACAGCTAGATAAATACCAAATAAATCTGAATATCCAAGTAATCAATCTGAGGCCTGACAGAACAAAGTACACAACTAGAGAGAGAGAAAGGCCCACATCATGGAAGGTAGAAGGTGCAGAGCATAATTCGGGGGAGAAACAGATCACGGAGCTGCAGAGGGGAGGGAGCCCTGGTCAGAGAGAGAGAGGCAAGAGAAAGAGGAATGCACAGGGGATCACACAAGGAAAACACTTTCCCAAAGCCATTGACTGGGAAAACAAGAAGGGCTGATTTTTTTAGAGTTTTTACAACCACCGGAGCTCAAAGACTGGAGTTTTAGACATGTGTGGCACGGCAAGGGTGCAGCCTGGTAAGCATTCCTGTGCTCCTGTGGAGAAGGAGGGCAGATACCCTGCGAGCAGATCTGAGGATCCCCTGGGAAGCACTGGGAGAGAGAGTTTCCCTTTCTTGGAAATATCTGGGAGAGGTGACTTTGCCTCTCCAGGGACAAGAGAGCTAGTGGGCACCATTTCCCTCCCCTACCCCTCAATATAGGCGCAGAGACACCTGCTGAGGGCAGCTAACCTGGACACCAGCTCTTTGCTGCACTTTACTCCAAACTCCATGCCTCAGTACTTTGGTGCAACTGTCATTCTGAGACAAACCTGCCTCAGTCCCAGAATAGGGACACCCTCCCCCAGAGGACCAGCATGGGCCTGTGCCAGCCAGATCCCTAAAGCTTGTATAGTTTTAAAACTCAGCAGGCTTGCCTGGGATAGAACACAGATGTACTACCCTGCCAGGCAGGAAGGGCGAAGGCAAGGATCTGAGGAATGCCTAAGACACATGAGGGAGAGATTGTTTGTTCTTCTGGGAGGGCTTCCTGGACAGCAGTAGGTGCAAACTCCCCTCTCTGGGGAGTAGGGTGAGGGGCTGACACCACTTTTTACCCCTACCACTCAGCACAAGCTAACTTCAGTAAGCAACACAGCACCAATAGCAGCAGACTAAACCCACTTACAACAAGCCCTGCCTCCCCTGCACTCTGCAGGTGCTGCTTTTGTGGGCAAGTGTGCCTGAGAACCAGAGAACCAGTGTGCCTGACACCTCCCCCAGAAGACCAGCACAAGCTTCCCCACATACACCATGTCTACTGACTACAGAGCACTACACAAAGGTTGAGCTCTAGGGGAAATAGCATCAGGTCTGTTTGAAAAAGCTGCCCAAAGTACACCTAGCTAAAACTCACCACAATCTGGACAGGGTCCAAACACTCCCTCACTGCAGGCAAGGAGAAACTTTGCAGAGGACTGACCTGAGGGAAAGAACAGCCAAAACACAGCAGCACAGTACACACAGCATAGACCAGAGACCCTTCCTGAAGCACCAGGCCCTGAACAGTGTATGACCTCTTCTCCAGAAAGTCATTATTCTTAAGAGCAGAAAACATTAATAGGCTTTCCTAACACACAGAAAAGTCAGAGACCTAGGTAAAATGCCACGATGTAAGAATCCATCCCAAAAGAAATAATAGGAAAAGGTCAGAGCCAGGTATCTAATTGAAACAGATGTGAGTAATATGCCTGATCCAGAATTTAAAGCAACAATCACAAAGATACTAGCTGGGTTTGAGAAAAACACAGAAGACACCAGGGAGTCCCTTACTGCAGAGATAAACAGTCTAAAAACTAGTGAGGCTGAAATAAAAAATGTTAGGAGATGCAAAACTGACTTGATATAATGAACACAAGGATGGAAGAAGCAAAGAACAAGTAATATAGAAGATAAAAATATGAAAAATAATGAAGCTGAAAATAAGAGGAAAAGAAAAATATTGGATCACAAATGTGAATACAGTGGGAATACAGTGACTCCATAAAGCATAATAACATTCATATCATAGAAGTCCCAGAGGAAGAAGAGATGGAAAAAGGGACAAAATTTGAGTAAAGTATAGCTGAAAATTGTCCAAATCTGGGGAAGGAAACAGACAACCAAATCCAGGAACCACAGAGAACTCTCAACAAAATGAACAAAAGCAGGCCAATACCAAGACATATCATAGTTAAATTTGCAAAATATAGAGATTTTAACAGCAATAAGACAAAAGAAGTTCTTAACTTACAAGGGAGGACAAATAAAGCTAGCAACAGTTCTACCCACAGAAACATGGCAGGCCAGAAGACAGTGGCATAATATATTCAATGTGTTAAATGGGAAAAATATGCAGCCAAGAGTACTCTATCCAGCAAGGCTGTCATTCAGAATGAAAGGAGAGATAAAGAGTTTCCCAGTTGAGCAACGTGACCACTAAACCAACCCTGTAAGAAATACTGAAGGGGACTCTTTGAGTGGGAGACAGAGACCAAAAGCAACACGGAGTAGAAAGGAACAGAGAAAATCTTCATAAAAAATTACAAAACAAGAAATAAAATGGCATTAAATTCATATCTATCAATAATCACTCTGAATGTAAATGGACTAAATGCTCCAATAAAAGTCATAGGGTGGGGTGCCTGGATGGTTCAGTTCATTTAGCATCTGTCTTCAGCATGGGTCATGATCTCAGAGTCCTGGGATCGAGCCCCAAAACAGACTCCTTGCTTGGCGGGGAGCCTACTTCCCCTCTGCCCCTTCCCCCTGCTCATTCTCTCTCTCTCTCATGCTGTTTCAAATAAATAAATAAAATCTTTAAAAAAAAGTCACTGGGTGTGAGAATGGATTAAAAAATAAGAGCTATCCATATGTTGCCTATAAGACACTCATTTTAGAACTAAAGAGAGTTGCAGCTTGAAAGTGAGGGTTAAGAGAACCATTTATCATGCTAATGAATATCAAAAGAAAGGTGGAGTAGACATGCTTATATCAGACAAACTAGATTTTAAAACAAGGACTGTTAACAAGAGATGAAGAAGGGCACTATATCATAATAAAGGGATCTATCCAACAGGATATGATCCTCCCAATAGATGTTATATCTTCCAACAGGAAGATATAACAATTATAAATATTTATGCCCTCAAGTTGGGAGCACCTGAATATATAACAATTAATAACAAATATTAAGGAATTTACTGATGATAATAATACAATAATAGTACAGGACTTAAACACCCCATTTACAGCAATGGACAGATCTAAACAGAAAATCAACAAGGAAACAATGGCTTTGAATGACACACTGGACAAGATGGGCTTAACAGATATATTCAGAACATTTCATCCTAAAGCAGCAGAATACAAATTCTTTTTTTATATAATTTTTCAAATTTTTTTATAAACATATAATATATTATTAGCCCCAGGGGTACAGGTCTGTGAATTGCCAGGTTTACACACTTCACAGCACTCACCATAGCACATACCCTCCCCAATGTCCATAACCCCACCACCCTTTCCCGACCCTCCTCCCCGCCCCAGCTACCCTCAGTTTGGTTTGTGAGATTAAGAGTCACTTATGGTTTGTCTCCCTCCTGATCCCATTTTGTTTCATTTATTCTTTTCTTACTCCCCAAACCCCCCACATTGCATCTCCACTTCCTCATATCAGGGAGATCATATGATAGTTGTTTTTCCCCAATTGACTTATTTGGCTAAGCATAATACCCTCTAGTTCCATCCACTTCATCACAAATGGCAAGATTTCATTTCTTTTCATGGTTACATAGTATTCTATTGTATATATATACCATCTCTTCTTTATCCATTCATATGTTGATGGACATCTAGGTTCTTTCCATACTTTGACTATTGTGGACATTGCTGCTATAAACATTTAGGTGCACGTGCCCCTTTGGATCACTACGTTTGTATCTTTAGGGTAAATACCCAATAGTGCAATTGCTGGGTCATAGGGTAGCTCTATTTTCAACTTTTTGAGGGACCTCCATGCTGTTTTCCAGAGTGATTGAACCAGCTTGCATTCCCAACAACAGTGTAGGAGGGTTCCCCTTTCTCCGCATCCTCGCCAGCATCTGTCATTTCCTGACTTGTTAATTTTAGCCATTCTGACTGGTGTGAGGTGATATCTCATTGTGGTTTTGAATTGTATTTCCCTGATGCCGAGTGATATGGAGCACTTTTCCATGTGTCTGTTGGCCATCTGCATGTCTTCTTTGCAGAAATGTCTGTTCATGTCCTCTGCCCATTTCTTGATTGGATTATTTGTTCTTTGGGTGTTGAGTTTGCTAAGTTCTTTATAGATTTTGGACACTAGCCCTTTATCCGATATGTCGTTTGCAAATATTTTCTCCCATTCTGTCAGTTGTCTTTTGGTTTTGTTAACTGTTTCCTT
>NW_019154150.1:14376424-14538488 GCF_002288905.1 Enhydra lutris kenyoni
TTGAGTCTATTTTCGTGTGTGGTGTAAGGAAATGATCCAATTTCATTTTTCTGCATGTGGCTGTCCAATTTTCCCAACACCATTTGTTGAAGAGGCTGTCTTTTTTCCATTGGATATTCTTTCCTGCTTTGTCGAAGATTAGTTGACCATAGAGTTGAGGGTCTATTTCTGGGCTCTCTATTCTGTTCCATTGATCTATGTGTCTGTTTTTGTGCCAGTACCATGCTGTCTTGATGATGACAGCTTTGTAATAGAGCTTGAAGTCCAGAATTGTGATGCCACCAACTTTGGTTTTTTCAATATTCCTTTGGCTATTCGAGGTCTTTTCTGGTTCCATATAAATTTTAGGATTATTTGTTCCATTTCTTTGAAAAAAATGGATGGTACTTTGATAGGAATTGCATTAAATGTGTAGATTGCTTTAGGTAGCATAGACATTTTCACAATATTTATTCTTCCAATCCAGGAGCATGGAACATTTTTCCATTTCTTTGTGTCTTCCTCAATTTCTTTCATGAGTACTTTATAGTTTTCTGTGTATAGATTCTTAGTCTCTTTGGTTAGGTTTATTCCTAGGTATCTTATGGTTTTGGGTGCAATTGTAAATGGGATGGACTCCTTAATTTCTCTTTCTTCTGTCTTGTTGTTGGTGTAGAGAAATGCGACTGATATCTGTGCATTGATTTTATATCCTGACACTTAACTGAATTCCTGTACAAGTTCTAGCAGTTTTGGAGCGGAGTCTTTTGGGTTTTCCACATATAGTATCATATCATCTGCGAAGAGTGATAGTTTGACTTCTTCTTTGCCGATTTGGATGCCTTTAATTTCTTTTTGTTGTCTGATTGCTGAGGCTAGGACTTCTAGTACTATGTTGAATAGCAGTGGTGATAACGGACATCCCTGCCATGTTCCTGACCTTAGTAGAAAAGCTTTCAGTTTGTCTCCATTGAGAATGATATTTGTGGTGGGTTGTTCATAGATGGCTTTGAAAATATTGAGATATGTGCCCTCTATCCCTACACTTTGAAGAGTTTTGATGAGGAAGGGATGCTGTACTTTGTCAAATGCTTTTTCAGCATCTATAGAGAGTATCATATGGTTCTTGTTCTTTTATTACTGTGTTGTATCACATTGATTGATTTGCAGATGTTGAACCAACCTTGCAGCCCTGGAATAAATCCCACTTGGTCATGGTGAATGATCCTTTTAATGTACTGTTGAATCCTATTGGCTAGTATTTTGGTGAGAATTTTTGCATCTGTGTTCATCAAGGATATTGGTCTGTAGTTCTCTTTTTTGATGGGATCCTTGTCTGGTTTGGGGATCAAGGTGATGCTGGCCTCATAAAATGAGTTTGGAAGTTTTCCTTCCATTTCTATTTTTTGGAACAGTTTCAGGAGAATAGGAATTATTTCTTCTTTAAAGGTTTGGTATAATTCCCCCAGGAAGCCGTCTGGCCCTGGGCTTTTGTTTGGAGATTTCTGATGACTGTTTCAATCTCCTTACTGGTTATGGGTCTGTTCAGGCTTTCTATTTCTTCCTGGTTCAGTTGTGGTAGTTTATATGCCTCTAGGAATGCATCCATTTCTTCCAGATTGTCAAATTTGTTGGCCTAGAGCTGCTCATAGTTATGTTCTTATACTTGTATTTCTTTGGTGTTAGTTGTGATCTCTCCTCTTTAATTCATCGTTTTATTTATTTGGGTCCTTTCTCTTTTCTTTTCTTTTTGATATGTCTGGCCAGGGGTTTATCAATCTTATTAATTCTTTCAAAGAACCAGCTCCTAGTTTCGTTGATTTGTTCTATTGTTTTTTTGGTTTCTATTTCATTGATTTCTGCTCTGATCTTTATGATTTCTCTACGCCTGCTGGGTTTAGGGTTTCTTTCTTGATATTTCTCCAGCTCCTTTAGGTGTAGGGTTAGGTTGTGTATTTGAGACCTTTCTTGATTCTTGAGAAAAGCTTGTACCGCTATATATTTTCCTCTCAGGACTGCCTTTGCTGTGATGGTGGACAATCTTTTTAACGTACTGTTGGAGCCTAAGGAGTAAAGAGGTAAAGGAACTACAGAACACTTATGAAAGAAATCAAGGAAGCACAAAAAGATGGAAGACCATTCTATGCTCATGGATCAGAAGACTAAACATTGTTAAAATGTCTATACTGCCTAGAGCAATCCTTACTTTCAATGTCATCCCCATCAAAATTCCACCAGCATTTTTCAAAGAGCTGGAACAAACAATCCTAAAATTTGTATGAAACCAGAAGAGACCCCGAATTGCTAAGGAAATGTTGAAAAAGAAAAACAAAACTGGGGGCATCACATTGCCTTGTTTCAAGCTTTACTACAAAGCTGTCATCACCAAGACAGCATTGGACTACCACAAAAACAGACACATAGATCAGTGGAACAGAGTAGACAGCCCAGATATGGACCCTCAACTCCATGGTCAAATAATCTTTGACAAAGCAGGAATACATATACAGTGGAAAAAAGACAGTCTCTTCAATAAATGGTGCTGAGAAAATTGGACACCTATGGGTAGAAGAATGAAACTCGACCATTCCCTTATACCATACCTGAAGATAAACTCGAAATGGATAAAAGATCTCAATGTGAGGCAGGAATCTATCAAAATTCTAGAGAAGAACACAGGGAGTAATTTCTTCGACATCAGCCACAGCAACATCCTTCAAGATATGTCTCCAAAGGCAAAGGAAACAAAAGCAAAAATGAACTTTTGGGACTTCATCAAAATCAAAAGCTTCTACATAGCAAAGGAAACAGTCTACAAAACAGACAATCCATGGAATGGGAGAAGATATTCACAAATGGCACTACAGACAAAGGCTGATATCCAAGATCTATAAAGAACTCCTCAAACTCAACACCCAAAAAACAGATCGTCATGTCAAAAAATGGGCAGAAGACATGAACAGACACTTCTCCAAAGAAGACATACAAATGGCTAATAGACACATGAAAAAATGTTCATCATCATTAGCCATCAGGGAGACTCAAATCAAAACCACATAGAGACAACCACTTTAAACCAGTTAGAATGGCCAGAATTAACAAGACAGGAAACAACGTGTGTTGGAGAGGATGTGGAGAAAGGGGAACCCTCTTACACTGTTGGTGGGAATGCAAGTTGGTGCAGCCACTTTGGAGAACAGTGTGGAGATTCCTTAAGAAATAAAAATAGAGCTACTCTATGACCCTGCAATTGCACTACTGGGTATTTGCCCCAAGGATACAGACACAGTGAAAAGAAGGGCCATCTGTAAGCTAGTGTTCACAGCAGCAATGGCCACAGTTGCCAAACTGTGGAAAGAGCCAAAATGCCCTTCAATAGACGAATGGATAAAGAAGATATGGTCCATATATACAATGGAGTATTATGCCTCCATCAGGAAGGATGAATACCCAACTTTTGTATCAACATGGACGGGACTGGAAGAGATTATGCTGAGTGAAATAAGTCAAGCAGAGAGAGTCAATTATCACATGGTTTCACTTACTTGTGGAGCATACGGAATAACACGGAGTACATGGGGAGATGGAGAGGAGAAGTGAGTTGGGGGAAATTGGAGGGGGAGACAAACCATGAGAGACTGTGGACTCTGAGAAACAAACTGAGGGTTCTGGAGGGAAGGGGGTGAAGGGTTGGGTGAGTCTGGTGGTGGGTATTATGGAGGGCACATATTGCATGGAGCACTGCATGTGGTGCATAAACAACAAATTTTGGAACACTGAAAAGAAATAAAATAAAATAAAATGAAATGAAAAAAATTTTTAAAGAACTCTATGATCATTTCAATAGATGCAGAAAAAAAATCATCACATTGAAATCTCAGCATACTTGGAATGAACGAAAGAGACTTGTCAGCCTACTAAAGGATTCTACAAAAAACCTATAGCCCATATCAGAGATAATCCTTTCTCCCTAGGATCTGGAAAGAGCCTAGGATGTCTGCTTTCACCACTCTGTACATTGCTACACTGGAGGTCCTAGCCAGTGCAAAAAGGGAAGGAAAACAAAAGACATATAGATTGTAAAAGAAAAAATAATAGTTTTATCTACAAATATCATGATCATTTACATAGAATATTCTAAAGATTCTATCATATAGCTATTAGAAATAAAAAGTGAGTTTGGCTAGGTTGTAGGATACAAGGTCACCACACAAAAATCAATTGTATTTGTATATGCTAGCAATGAACAATTAGAAATGGAAGTTAGGGGTGCCTGGGTGGCTCAGTGGATTAAAGCCTCTGCTTTTGGCTCAGGTCATGATCCCAGGGTCCTGGGATCAAGCCCTGCATCAGGCTCCCTGCTCAGCAGGGAACCTGCTTCTCTTTCTCTCTCTCTCTGCCTGCCTCTCTGCCTACTTGTGATCTCTGCCTGTCAAATAAATAAATAAAATCTTTAAAAGAAAAAAAGAAAAAAGAAAGAAATGGAAATTAAAGAATGCTACTTACAATAGCTTAAATTCCAAGAGTTAAATTTGAGAAAGGTTGTGTATATACCCTTCCTATACAATGAAAACTACAAAATATTGCTGACAGATATCACAGAATATCCAAAAAAAAAAAAAAAAAAGAGAGAGAGAGAGAGAGAGATACCAAGCTCAGGGATCAAAAGACAGTGTTATTGAGATATCCATTCTCCCCAAAATCATGTATAGAGTCCATAAATCAACAGGCATTTTGGGAGAGAAATTGACAAGATGATGCTAAAATCTACATGGAAATGCAAAGGACCTACCCATGTAAAACAATGGAACAAAAGAGAAAGTCCAGAGATCAATTAAAACATAAATGATTAATTCGTTTTTAACCTTTGGTTAAAGATATGGAAGTAATTCAACATGGAAAGGATAATTTTTTCAACAAATGGTGCTGGAACAATTGGATGCCCTGAAGAAAGGAAATAAACCCCAACTCCCACTTCTCATCATATACTCAAATATATTTCAGATTTCAGTGTAAGAGCTACAACTATCAGAGAGGGAGGCAAACCATAAGAGACCCTTAACTCTAGGAAACACACTGAGGGTTGCTGGAGGGGAGGTAAGTGGAGGAATGGGGTAACTGGGTGATAGGCATTAAAGAGGGCACTTGATATAATGAGCACTGGGTGTTATATGCAACTGATGAATCACCAAATTCTACTCCTGAAACTAATAATACAGTATATGTTAACTTACTGAACCTAAATACAAAACAAAACAAAACAAAAAAACAAAGGAAAGCACATAAGCAATTTTATGAACTTGGTTTTGGCAAGTATTTCTTAAATAGGATACAAGAAATATCTAGTATTAAAAAGAAAAAATATTTGGACTTCATCAAAATTGAAAACCTTCAGTCTTCAGAACCTTTAGTATTTTGAATACTTCAATGAAAATAAAAAAGCAACCTACAAGCTGCCATAAAAATACTCAGAATATACAACTGACAAAGTACTTTAGGCAGATACAAAAAAAACTCTTACAGCTCAGTGACAAGAAAACAAACAATAAAAAAATGGGCAGAAGATTTCTATAGATACTTTGTATACATAAAAGATGAAAATATATATATTACACACACACACACACACACACACACACACACAAATGGCAAATAAATCCAACAAAGTAATTAGCAAGGAAATACAAATTAAGCCACACTGATATGCTACCACAACTCCATTAGAATGTCTAAAACAAAAAAGATTAATCAAACCAACTATTAATGAAAATATCAAATAACCACAACTCTCATCCACTGCTAATAGGAATCTAAAAGATTACAGCCATGTTCAAAAATGGTTTTGCAGTTTCTTAAAATGTTAGACATATTTTCACGTGCCTGATTGCCATTTGTACGTTTTCTTTGGAGAGGTGTCTGTTCATGTCTTCTGCCCATTTCTCGACTTGATTATTTGTTTTTTGTGTGTTGAGTTTTTAAGTTATTTACAGTTCTTAGATACCACACCTTTATCTGTAATGTCATTTGCAAATATCTTCTTCCATTCTGTGGGTTGCCTCTTACTTTTGTTGACTGTTTCCTTTGCTGTGCTGAGCTTTTTATCCTGATGAATTCCCAAAAGTTCTAGCCATCAGGGAAATACAAATCAAAATCACAAAGAGATTCCATCTTATACCAGTTAGAATGGCAAAAATTAACAAGACAGGAAACAAATGTTAGTGAAGGTGTGGAGAAAGACTGTTGGTGGGAATGCAAGCTGGTACAGCCACCCTGGAAAACAGTGTGGAGGTTTTCCAACACTTTAAAAATAGAGCTACCCTATGGCCCAGCAACTGTACTACTAGGTATTTACCCCAAAGACATGGATGTAGTGAAAAGAAGGGACACCTGCACCCCAATGTTCATAGCAGCAATGTCCACAATAGCCAAACTATGGAAGGAGCCAAGATGTCCTTCAACAGATGAATGGATAAAGAAGATGTGGTTCATATATACAATGGAACATTACTCAGCCATCAGAAAGGATGAATACCTACCATTTGCAGTAACATGAATGAACCTGGAGGGGATTATGCTAAGTGAAATGAGTCAAGCAGAGAAAGACAATTATCACATGGTTTCACTCATATGTGAAACATAAGGAATAGCACAGAAGACCATAGGGGAAGGGAGGAAAAACTGAATGGGAAGAAATCAGAGAGGGAGACAAACCATGAGAGACTCTGGACTCCTGGAAACAAACTGAGGGTTACAGATGGCAGGGTTTGGGGGATGGGGTCACCAGGTGATGGGTATTAAGGAGGGCAGGGGTTGTCAGGAGCATTGTGTTATAAGCAACTAATGAATCACTGAACACTACATCAAAAACTAATGATGTACTATATGTTGGTTAATTGAACATAATTAAAAAAAAAAAGTTAAACATACACCTAATCTATACACCACCCATTCCTGGGCATTAGCCCCAAAGTGAAAACAACTCAAATGTCCATCAAGAGATGAATGGATCAACAAACTGCAGTATATCCATGCAATGGATAAAGAGTATCCACGTGATGTACGGTTCAAACGGTACAGAAATGTCTAATATAGAATGTGAATATCTTCCATAATATCACACCAGACAGCTTAACATATATTCTTTTTTTAAAGATTTTATTTACTTATTAGAGAGAGAGAGAGAGAGAGAGCAACCAAGGCAGGCGGAGGGAGAGGGAGAAGCAGACTACCCTCCAAGGAGGGAGCCCGATGCGCAGCTTAATGCAATTCTTACTCTTTGCAATGGAACAGTACTCTGCAACAAAAACAAATGAACTACCAATACACACTACAACACTGATGGGCTCAAAATAAGTTTGATCAGTGAAAGAAGACAGGAGTCCATAAAAGAAAAGTCCATATATTATTACTTATTTATATAAAATTCTATACACAAACTATCATATGAAAGCTGATCAATAGTGACTGAAAGTAAATTAATAGTTGCCTGGGACAAGAAGGGGATATAAAGGGATGGATTACAAATAGGAATGCAAAATTTTAGGGGGATGATGGCTAAGTTCATCATCTTGACTGAATATATGTATTTAAAAACTCATCAGGGGCGCCGGGTGGCTCAGTGGGTTAAGCCTCTGCCTTCGGCTCAGGTCATGATCTCAGGGTCCTGGGATCGAGCCCCGCATCGGGCTCTCTACTCAGCAGGGAGCCTGCTTCCCCCTCTCTCTGTGCCTGCCTCTCTGCCTACCTGTGATCTCTCTCTCTCTGTCAAATAAATCTTAAAACAACAACAACAACAAAAAAAAAACTCATCAAATTACACATGCTAGGGGCGCCTGGGTGGCTCAGTGGGTTAAGCCACTGCCTTCGGCTCAGGTCATGATCTCAGAGTCCTGGGATCGAGCCCCGCATCGGGCTCTCTGCTCTCTAGGGGAGCCTGCTTCCTCCTCTCTCTCTGCCTGCCTCTCTGCCTGCTTGTGATCTGTCAAATAAATAAATAAAATCTTTAAAAATAAAAAAAAAATAAAAAAAAAAAAAAAAATTACACATGCTAAATATATGCAGCAAATTGTATGCCCATACAGAAAATAAGTATGTGGAGAGAAATACACAATGTACAATACAATGTACTACAATACAATATAATGTACAAATGTACAATATGTAGAGATCTCGTGAATAAATGATAAATATAATATTTCAAGTCACCATAATGATGAATTACACCAACAAACAGTGTCAGAACAACAACTCAGTGAATGAGAAAGGGAGGTGTGGGGAAGAGAAAAGCTGGATTTGAATTCATTCCTTACAACGAAGTCATTTTAGAGCAAAACTAAAAAATGTAATCGTGACACCATAAATGTACAGAATAAACAATATTATATAAACTGGTTGAGGAGAAGCCCTTGCTCAAGCATGCTGGAAAACACAGAAGCTATAAGCAAGCAAGCAAGAAGGAAAGAAGGAGGGAAGGAGGGAAGAAGGAAGGGACTGAGGAAGGAAAGAAGGAAGGAAGAAAGGAAGGGAGGGATGGAGAGAAAGAGAGAGAGAGGGAGAGGGAGGGAGGGAGGGAGGGAGGGAGGGAGGGAGGAGGGGGGAGGGAAGAAGAGGGGCCACTGGGGGGCTCAGCTGGTTAAGCATCTGCCTTCCTCAGATAGTGATCAGTGGGTCCTGGGATCAACCTGCGTGGGACTCCCTGCTCAGCAGGGAGTCTGCTTCTCCCTCACCCTCTCTGCCCTTCTCCCTCCCCCTGCTAATACGTGTGCACCAACACACACATGCTCTCTAATAAATAAATAAGATCTTTAAAAAAAAAAAAGATCTATTTAACAGATATTAAAAAGCAAACCAGTCAAAACACAAACAACTGACGACTGAATGTACTCAGTGTGAGCATGACATACTTGGTACTATTTTATCCTACTGCTGTGTGGGAAGTTTCATATTAACATTTTTGAGAGTAATATAAAATACAAAAGATGCATATACTTTGGCTTAACAATTCTACTTCTAAGAATTTTGAGAAACAGAAGTGCAAAGATATGACAAAGGTACTCTGTTCAGTGTTGCTCGTATTAGCAAAAAGGCAAGGGAAAAAACTTTAAGTGTCCATCAGTGGGGATTGGCTAAATAAATGATCTTAATACAATGAAATATTATATGGTCATGAAATAGAACAAATAATACATTGGTGCACACATATACACACATCTGCCATGGACACTATAAAGTAAGGCATATACAAAATAGAATATTTAGTATGGTTCTGTTTTTGATTAAAAAAACACATGGGTGGAAAAGAATACAACTATGCATTGAGCTGTGTGGTGTGATATTACGAAAGATCTTCACATTCTATGTTAGACATTTCTGTACTATTTGAACTCTTTACAAGTAGGCACTGATTTTGTTACCAGAAAAAATAAACCTCAAAATCCTATGTAATAATTTGCCCTTACTGGCTTCTCCTCACAGTCCTTCTGCAATTTGGTACCTCTAATAAATCCAAAATGCAATCTCACTTGCTAGTGCTATTTAAAAAGCTTTCCTTTCCCCATAAATCTGTAAACTGCTTCAGTCCATCAGATTTCCTGGCTCAGTATGAAAATCCTTTGCAGCTCCAGGTTGCTCTTTCTTGGTCATCCAAGAAAACAAACACAAAAGCATCAAAAGCAAATGCTAATAGATGTTTGTGGCTTTAATCGAAACTAGTAACTTTTTGCTGACATTTCCACTTTCTTAAAAAGTGGGTATTCTCAGTCGTTTTGTTCATGAGTAAACTTTATCGAATCCTACGCTACTGAAGAAGTTTAAGAAAAAGTAACATTCGGTGGTTACATATGGAGAATGAGTAATCACTGATTTTACACTAAGCCCTTCCAATAAGTCTTTGTATTTACCATGAGTCATTCTACTCTATTCCCATCTTTCTAAGTAGCCTAAATACAGAAGTTTTGGAGTCATGAGACTGGGCAATGCCTAATGACCACTGCAGGCATTTTATTTTTTAACACAAGCCTGAACCAAAAGGTCACCAATGGCCACTGAATGGGCATCCCCAAATGGTTCAGAGTCAGGAAACAAGTAAAATCAAGTGGTGTCACCAGCCAAGGACAAAAGTCAGGGGAGCTACGACCAAACTGCCTTTTGTGAGAATGTCACTTGTAGAACACTGGCCTGTCTTACTATTTCATCTTCCCACCACCATCAACAGGAGAAAGACCAGCTGGTGACCCCAGTCTAGGAAAGAAGGATCTGCATATAACAGCCATGCCTTACATCCCTCACTTGTTCAGGAATGAATCAATACATGCTGAACGGCAAAATGCAGGAGGGCAATGTGAGGGGAAAAATTAGGTTGTACACAGCAGCGGTTCTTCCCTAAGTGAAATTCAACCAGAATCTAACTGAAGAACATAGGAAATCACCTACTACAGCACTATCCAACAGAAACAGAATGCAAACCACATTTTAAATGTTCTGGAAGCTGCAATAAGCAAAAAGAAACAGACGAAATTAATTTAATGATACTTCACTTAGCCTAATATATCCAAAATACTATTTTAACATACAGTCAGTATAAGAAAATTAGCTACTTAACTTCTGTTCCTTGTTTTTGAAATCCAGTATTTGACATTAGAGCACATCCCTGTTCAATGCTCTGCGTGGCTACTGGGTACCACACTTTTTTTTTTTTTTTTCAGCGTAACAGTATTCATTGTTTTTGCACCACACCCAGTGCTCCATGCAATCCGTGCCCTCTCCAATACCCGCCACCTGGTTCCCCCAACCTCCCACCCCCCACCTCTTCAAACCCTCAGATTGTTTTTCAGAGCCATAGTCTATCATGGTTCACCTCCCCTTCCAATTTCCCTCAACTCCCTTCTCCTATCTCCCCTTGTCCTCCATGCTATTTGTTATGCTCCACAAATAAGTGAAACCATATGATAATTGACTCTCTCTGCTTGACTTATTTCACTCAGCATAATCTCTTCCAGTCCCGTCCATGTTGCTACAAAAGTTGGGTATTCATCCTTTCTGATGGAGGCATAATACTCCATAGTGTATATGGACCACATCTTCCTTATCCATTCGTCCGTTGAAGGGCATTTTGGTTCTTTCCACAGTTTGGCGACCGTGACCATTACTGCTATAAACATTGGGGTAGAGATGGCCCTTCTTTTCACTACATCTGTATCTTTAGGGTAAATACCCAGTAGTGCAATTGCAGGGTCATAGGGAAGCTCTATTTTTAATTTCTTGAGGAATCTCCACACTGTTCTCCAAAGTGGCTGTACCAACTTGCATTCCCACCAACAGTGGAAGAGGGTTCCCCTTTCTCCACATCCCCTCCAACACGTGTTGTTTCCTGTCTTGCTAATTTTGGCCATTCTAACTGGTGTAAGGTGGTATCTCAGTGTGGTTTTAATTTGAATCTCCCTGATGGCTAGTGATGATGAACATTTTTTCATGTGTCTGATAGCCATTTGTATGTCTTCATTGGAGAAGTGTCTGTTCATATCTTCTGCCCATTTTTTGATATGATTGTCTGTTTTGTGTGTGTTGAGTTTGAGGAGTTCTTTATAGATCCTGGATATCAACCTTTTGTCTGTACTGTCATTTGCAAATATCTTCTCCCATTCCATGGGTTGCCTTTTTGTTTTGTTGACTGTGTCCTTTGCTGTTCAGAAGCTTTTGATTTTGATGAAGTCCCAAAAGTTCATTTTCACTTTTGTTTCCTTTGCCTTTGGAGACATATCTTGAAAGAAGTTGCTGTGGCTGATATCGAAGAGGTTACTGCCTATATTCTCCTCTAGGATTCTGATGGCTACCACACTTTTTAACTAGACTGTCATCTTAGAGAGAAGGAAGAAGGAATACTGCTTCCTCAAAGTGAAGCCCAGGACCTAGAGCAGAACTAACTAGAAATAAGAATGATGAGAATAAAAGTCAGGATTCCACTGGCTCAGAAGAGGCCATACGTAACACATTCCCAGTGTGTGCCCTGTGATTGGCCAAAGATATCCTCAGCTCTACTTTAGCATTTTTTTCAGTGGACACAATATGTGGTTTTTATCTTAATAGAGTCCATCTTCTTTCAAACCAATTGGGCTAATTATTCAGAAACTAGTTATGCTTTACGCCAAGTTTGCTGATATACGTTTATTTTATTTAGCTTCAACCCATTTATTTGGCCAACCAGATAACAGTATACTGATCAGATTAGTCACCTGTTGAGCAGCGATGTGGGCAACTTCACTGCATTTAATCCTACATCAATAGTTTACACTCTAGCCCTAGAGAGCTAATTTGCAAATATAAATTGACATAAGCTACCAAGGGCAGATGCGTGTGTATCCATTTCCTCCCCCTCACAATAAAAACCAACTCAAAGTATATACCTTAACAACAGTGTGTGAGTAGTGTATATAAAATCAGCTTAGGGTTGATGGGGGGAGGGGGGTTGGGGGGGTGGGGTTATGGACATTGGGGAGGGTATGTGCTATGGTGAGTGCTGTGAAGTATGTAAACCTGGCGATTCACAGACCTGTACCCCTGGGGATAAAAATATATTATATGTTTATAAAAAACAAAATTAAAAAAAAAATTAAAATCAGCTTGTTACACAATAGCAGTTGGGTTATACAGCTCCCTTTTGCAATCTACAGAAATCCTGAATAGTTATTCTTGTAGGTCGAAGAAACAGATTTCTCTTATATCCAGTAAGTGCTTTTTGTATAACTTTGAAAGGATCTTCCTAAGTCAAGCATTTTGAAATTGTAATCAAATCTTGTTTGCGACTTTAGAAACTCATGCCCATGTGCACAGGAGAATCATATTAATGGCATATTGGACACAAATGTGCAGATTCTTAATCTTACAAGGAAATTGTCATTTTAACATACCCTAAAAGAACCCATTCATACCAGATGTGCGGCAACAAGAAAAGAGCAAAGTAAGTTTAAAAGCCTGATGAATGCACAGGACTGAAAACATTTCTTACATGTAAAGTGGCTGCCAGTCTGTACTGTGTTGGTGGCTCCATGATTCAATACTTCAGGCTCCAAGGATCTATAAAGAGACTCTTTTCTAAAGATACCATTGACTTGAAAGATTTACTCAAGCTTGCTTCAGCTGCTATCCTCGAGACTGTTAAAACAATATAATTGTCAAACTAGTGTAATGCTAATCCCATTTTTATTGTTAACATTTGCCACTGAAATTGCTCTTTAATTGTTTGTTTTGGAACAGACACATAAAATATCATGACAGTGATATTTTGGTACATATTGGAAAATCTGCCATGAATAAAGATTTTTTTCCAATTTTTTGCCTATATTACTTGGTATCAAAATGATTTACTGAAGTCGGCCAAAGCAAAAACCACTAAAATAAAATTGAAGAGAGATTAGAGTTATAGCAAATTCCAAAGGCTGATTCATCCAAATTCATACTTAAGACACATTTAAAAGCAACTTCTACTCTTGGAAAAGTGGCAAAAGGGAAAGAAGAATGTCTTCCATCCTGCTCCACTGGCAACTCTGCACTTGAAATCAAGCCACAGGGTCTTTCTGATGGCTCCCATTCTTAGGAACCCACATTTGTTACACAGATCCAGACTGCCTTAGCATGCTAGACCCTGAAGACTGTGCAGAGAAATCCATTTAGCTTAATCCAACACACACTGCCTGAGCCTCCATTCCCCCTCAACACAGCTGCCTTGCAAGGCCCAGGAAAAGGCAGTGCCCTCACCCAGGTGGGCCCTGCCAGAGAAGCAGCCCCCAACTGCTGTGACAGCTCCTTTTTTGTAAGCAATCAGCTACCTGGCTTTCCCTACTCGCTTGGCCGGCCAACAGCTGGGACACTTGCAGCTGGATCTGAAGATTAAAAACATTCTGCCTGCTCTCTGGCCTGAATGTGGTTTTAGAACTCCTGGACCCTTGGATCAAACCTCTGAGACCAACCCTGTGTTTTATGTCTCCTTCCCCATTCTCCCTGTGGCTGATTTCAAAAGCCTCACTGGTGGAGATTCGCAGAGAACTCAATGAATCCAGCCCTCAACCAGTCCCAAGTTTTCCGTATAATCCCCTGACCCTAAGCTTGATTCCCTCCAAGTCCCAACCCCTAGCTGAGCAGCCTACCTCCTCAGCGCACACAGCCCCTGCAGCTAGAAGCTCCAAAAGATTTTCTTTTTTCGAAGTAGAGGATATGATCTGATTTTGAAAAGCATCAACTATGTGCAAAGCCAAACAAATGTGAAACCTCCACAGTATAAAGCCTGCAGGATCTGTGCCCAAACTACCTTCCAGCCTCACTCCCTGCATTTCTCCATGGTCTCTAGTCCAGGCACAGCTAAGTACTCACCATCCCCCATGCTGGAATGTCCCCTCTCCTCATGGCAACTCCCTCAAGACCATGTTCAAAGGTTACTTCTGAGAGACTCCTCTCCTTGTAATGAGTGGTGGGGCCCTCTCACCCCTGGGATCCACAGTATTGTCTCCCTCCCTCCATAAAGCTACTACACTACTGTCCAGTTATGTGCTTGCACATCGTTCTTCTGTATTATGAATCCAGAGGGCCCAGACAGTTAGCCATCCAGACAGGAGGGAACACTGTGCTCCTGAGTAGGCAGTTAAAACTGGAGATTGGGCTTTTTTTCAAAATCATAAAAACTGCTTTCAATTGGTATCTTTAGAAAAGAGTCTCTAAACTCTAAAACTACTTTTTTTTTCAAAATCACAAAAACTACTTTCAATTGGTTTTTCAATCATAAAAACTACTTTCTTTAACCAGTTGTGGTTTTTGTTGTTGTTGTTAGGTTGTTGTTGTTTTTTTTTTCTTTAGTATAGTTGACACACAATGTCACATTAGTTTCAGGTGTACAACACAGGGATTTGACTAGTCTATACATTATCCTCTGATCTCCACCATACAACACTATTGCAATACCATTGACTAGACCCCTTATGCTATCTGTGCCCTTTTTTCCCATGACTTATTCATTCCATAAGTGGAAGTCTGTACCGACCACTCGCCTTCATTCATTTTGCCCAACCCCCTCACCCCTGGCAACCATCAGTTTGTCTCCTATATTTATGGATCTGATTCTGCTTTTTGTTTATTCATTTGTTTTGTTTTTTAGACTCCACAAAGAAGTGAAATCATACAGTATTTGTCTTTCTCTGACTTATTTCACTTAGCATAATATCACCCAGCTCCATCCATGTTGTTGCAAATGTCAAGATTCCATTCTTTCCATGGCTGAGTAATATTCCTGTGTGTGTGTGTGCGTGTGTGCGTGCGTGTTCATTATCCATTCATCTATCACTTGACACTTCCGTATCTTGGCTACTGTGAATAATGCTTCAATAAACACAGCGGTGCATGTATCTTTTCAGAGTGTTTTCTTTTTCTTTGGGTAAATACCAATTAGTGAAATTACTGGATCATATGGTATTTCTATGGTTAATTTTTTTTTTTTTTGAGGAATCTCTACTGTTTTCCACAATGGTTGCACCCATTTACATTTCTGTCAACAGTGCATGAAGGTTGCTTTTTCTCCACATCCTTGCCAACACTTGCTATTTCTTTTCATTCTTGCTGTTCTGACAGGTGTGAGGTGATAACTCATAGTGGTTCTGATTTGCATGTCCCTGATTATTAATGACAACAAGCATCTTTTCATGTGTCTTTTGGCCATCTGTATTTCTTCTTGGAGGAAATGTCTGCTCAGGTCCTCTCCTCAATTTTTTAAATGGATTGTTTGTTTTCTTTTGACGTTGAGTTGTATGAGTTCTTTATATATTCTGAGTATTAACCCCTTATCAGATATATGATTTGCAAATATCTTCTCCCTTTCACTAGGTTGCCTTTCTGTTTTGCTGGTGGTTTCTTTTGCTACATGCAAAGCTTTTTATTTTGGTGTAGTCCATGTAGTTTTTCTTTTGGATTACTTGCCTGAGAAGACATATCTAGAAAAATGTTGCTCTGGCTGATGTCAGAGAAATTACTGTCTGTGTTCTCTTCTAAGAGTTTTATGGTTTCAAGTCTCACAGGTCTTTCATCCATTTTGAATTTATTTTTGTATGAGTATAAGAAAGTGGTCCTGTTTCATTCTTTTGCAGGTAGCTATCCTGTTTTCCCAACATCATTTGTTGAAGAGACTGTTCATTCCCCCATTGTATGTTCTTGCCTCTCTTGTCATAGATTGGCCATAAAAGCATGGATATATTTCTGGGCTTTCTATTCTGTTCCATCGATCTATGTGTCTATTTTTATGACAGTACCAGACTGTTTTGATTACTACAGCTTTGTGCTATATCTTGACCAGTTTGATCCATACTTAAAGCTCTCTGTCCCACCCGCTCTCCTTATGATTTGTGCATGGCTATTTTATATAAACAGGACATCAAATTCACAGTTCTGCTTCTTTCATCTTCACTTCCTTCCAGGCGCACAGAAAAGACACAGAAGCTGCCTGCAATCCCTGCCCATGAGAAGAGAGACATTTGCTTTCTTACTGAAAAACATGCAGGAGAGGATGCACTGCTGGTCAGAGCACATTGTATGAGGACCTCTAGAAAAGGAGGAAGTTATAAAGCCTGTATCAGGCTTTAAGTACATCAAGAGAAGCTGGAAAACAGTTATGGGCTAAGAGGGGAGAACAAAGTCATCAGGAGGCCACCGTGGACCGCCAGCTTTTGCTTTTTTAAAAGGCAGTAGCCAATACGCGGGACCCCGCACCATCTTTTTGTTATGCCTTTTCTGATCAAACTGTTGACAAGAAGCTGCTACATGTATGTAGATGCCACACAGGCCCTTGAGCTTAGAAACCAAACCTAACTACAGTATATACTGTGTTTCCCTGAAACTAGGAATCCCTCAGTTCTAAGATGTACCATTATTTTATTAAACCCTAAGAAAGAAAAATGCTACCAATTAAACTATGACATGATTTCTTATTACTTAGAAAGTTCATTTTATTTTTATTGAAAGAGCTCTTTTAGACATATTCAGACATATATTTTTATAATGCATCACTCTTGGGCACTTATAAAAAAGAAAAAGAAAAGTGAAATGAATTGGTTAAGGCAATGACAACCAGGTCACCTGGCTGAAAGCAATTGTAAAATGCCACTGATTTGGAAAGTACATCCCAGTTTCAGAAATGTTAAAATCTGAAGGGGACAAAAAAGGTGCACCAGAGAATCACTAAAATGCTATATTATGTCTTGCTCGGTGACAAAAATTGAGAAAGGACAAGGTAATTGTTCACAGGATAACTGCTACAAAGACATTCCACTGATTAAAAAATGCATTCATACAGAGGGAAAAAGTTGAGATTATTAAACTCAAGAAAGACAAAAGTAGAAAAGGGATTTAAAAATGTTCTTTAAGGACATCAGAGTCCTATCCCCAAAAAGCAGTGATTTCCAACTGTTTTTTTTTTAATTAATTTATTTATTTGACAGAGAGATCACAAGTAGGCAGAAAGGCAGAGAGAGGAGGAAGCAAGCTCCCTGCTGAGCAGAGAGCTCAAGATGCGGGACTCGATCCCAGGACCCTGAGATCATGACCTGAGCCGAAGGCAGAGGCTTAAACCACTGAGCCACCCAGGTGCCCTGGTTTTTGTTGTTTTTTTTTTTTTAAATTTACCTTTTTTTTAGCCACAGGACCTCTTTTTGAAATATTATCTTACAAGATAATATACCAGAATATGGTATTACTCTGGTATATTATCCTACCAGATATCATCCTACAAGATAATAATACCAGAGTATGGAGCTGTTCTGGTTAGAAGAAAAGCATCATCCTAGACATGGCTGGGAGGTTGCAGGGCTCAGGACCAGCTGAGATCCTCATCTGGAGAGTAGACACCACCTCTACCCACTCTCTATGACAGCTCCAACACATGACAAAGGTCTAAATCATGGCATTAATCAATGAAATATTCACTGTGGTTTGTAAGATATGAAGACTTTTGGGTACCTGGGTGGCTCAGTCTGTTAAGCATCTGCCTTTGGCTCAGGTTATGATCCCAGAGTCCTGGGATAGAGCCCCGGAATCAGCATTGGCTCCTTGCTCAGCAGGAAGTTGGCTTCTCCCTCTGCCCCTCGCCCCCCGCCACCACTCCTGTGCACAGACTGTCTCTCTTGGAAAACAAATAAATAAAATCTTAAAAAATACATAAAGCCTTTCTAGGTGGTCATTATACAAATACTAACCAAGCACAGAGGGATTTGGGTGACCTTCAAGAAGCAATTTCCTAGGTACAAGATTTGAGACCCTGAAGTGATTGCCAAAGGATGGGATGAGAACTTCTCATCAGTCACAAAAGGAGTTTCCACCACCACAAGGGAATGAGTCACATCCCCCCTCCACCCCAAATAAGGCCTGTTCTAGCTCTAGAGGACTCTCCCTGTCTTCAACACTGGTCTCCTCAAATGCAAGCCTGATATGGCTGTTTGGACAGCTTTCGCTCTTGCCCCACGCCCAGCCAAACCCACAGCAGGCGGTTTATTGCACCCACTGTCTGCCAAAACAAATCCAGTCTTGCAACAAATTAGCAAGTCACACATACCCTTACTGAAGATGTGGAGACACATAGGCCACTTGGCAAAGCTTAAAATCCCATTAGACAGCTCTCCATCTCCATGCATCTTCCTGTCATTTTCTCTATTCCTTTTCTCAATACTGCTTATAAAATACCCTTATTATTCAAAGAAATTCAATCCAGTCTCCAACCTTGCACATTCCCCAGCATGGCAGCTCTGTGTCATCTGGTCACTGGAGCATCCTTTGGGAATACCATCCACTGCCACCTCTTATCCCCCATCCAAACCACACAGTTCAGCAAACCCAACCCACTCTCCTAGAAGGACAAGGTTCACCTTGCCACTAATAAAAATAATGTTTTCACCATTTAGCCATATCAACACGCAAACAACTTACAGATTAATATATCAGGATGATTAAAGAAAGCTAATTTTCCATGGGTACAGTTATAAGACTAGGGTTATTGCTCCACTGAAGACCAAGGTAGGTTAGGCTGAGCTGGCTGGGGAGGTGTCCCCTCCTTTGTCCCTTATGCTGTCAGCTCTGTAGGGCAAGCTTTTAGTGAAGGGGGACAGTCAATCCAGGTATAAGAGAACATTTCTTCAGGTAAGGGCACTCTGTTGCTCTAAGTTCCAATTCAAATTCCAGCCTATTCCTCAAACCTGGGATTTATCAGAAGTGAGGAAAGTCAATTCCACAATCTCCTTTTACTCTTTACACATAGGAACCATAGAAGAAAGGTTTCCTTTAACAGATGGCTTTTCAATGGAGTAGCATTCTATGATAGGAAAAAATGATGTATGGAAGTTAAGCTATTCCACATTCAGAAGAACATGACTTTCTGGCCATAAGCACAAAACTCCTGATCTGACCCAATGATTACCAAGTCAGAGGGCTTACCGAGCATCAGAAAATTCACAGTGAAGCCTAATGTTCATCCTTCTGCCCTTCCTCCACAAACCGATCTCATGAAGGATTTGTAAAAAGAAGGCAGGTCAGTAAGCAGTGTTCTATACAATTTCAGAGCTGGACAAGAGTTCAGATAGGGAAACTGAGGCCTGATAAGGTTAAGTGAGATGATGAAGGGCACAGAATCCTTCTGGACAGAGTCAGGGTTAGAACCTAATCCCACAACATGGTCAAAACCTTAATTTTTTTTAAATGTCACTTGAATTTCAGAGACACATTTCCCTTCTTACCAGAATTACTTCAAAAATGAGTGGGATCAGTTTGCTCTCTTCCACAAGTCTGTCGGGGAAAGAAAAAAAAAAGATAAACACACATTAGATAGCTCATATTTAAACTGCCCTGATCAGGAGTACCGCAGCCCCATGTTTTACTGCTTAAATTTTGTGAGCGAGAACCAGATGATTAAATACTCATTTTTAACACATTTAACTATATCCATTAAGTACAAGAAATATGGGGCTCTTGGCAAGTGACTATTAGCTTAGTCTTATTGATCTGTAGCAAGTATAATCTCAAATACACTGACATTAATAAATGTAAAAATTAATTAAAGCTCACAGTTATTATAAAGACTTTGAGAATAGGCAATGACAGCTGAAATCATGTGACCAACCCTCACCGCACAGTTAAATTATAAGCGTGCCACACACAATCTTTCATATATGCCTCATTAGCTATCTTCTCAGCATTAATGAATGAATGTATAATAATTTTTAATCTTCTACTTAAAAAAAAAAAAGAGTAGGCCCCAATCACCCAATAGACTGGGAATTTTCTCTCATCAAAACTAGTTATTATTATCTATTATATTATCTATTGTGCCAAGATTTTTTTCACACCATTGAAGAGAAAATAGCCTCAACCATCCTTACTAAAAACAATACTTCATTCTCTAAATATTCCTTCAGTCCAGGGCAGTCAACTTGTTTCTGTAAAGGGTCAGATGGCCAAGATATTAGGCTTTGGTGGCCACGCGCTCTCTACAGCGACTGCTTAACTCTGTCACTATAATGTAAAAGCAGGCATAAATTATACATAAATGAATAGGCATGGCTGTGTTCCAATAAATTTTATTTACAAAAACAGGTATGTGCCGTATTTGACCCATAAGCTATAATTTGCTGATTCTTGGTTCTATTTTAAAAATAAATCAGAATCCTGGGGAACCTGGGTGGCTCAGTGGGTTAAAGCCTCTGCCTTCGGCTCAGGTCATGGTCCTAGTGTCCTGGGATCGAGCCCCACATCGGGCTCTGTGCTCTGCAGGGAGCCTGCTTCCACCTCTCTCTATCTGTCTGCTTCTCTGCCTACTTGTGATCTCTGTCTGTCAAATAAATAAATAAAATCTTTAAAATAAAATAAAATAAAATAAATCAGAATCCTTCATTTTATTAGTGTTGAGTTCATATGATAAATGACAGCACTTAAGATAAGCATGCTGCCTTCATTGTGGGTATTACAGTTTGTCTATTTCATAGAAGATGCCAGGAGCATAGGAAAGGAATTTATCATCTAGCCTCCCTAGAGCTTGTCTGCCTATGATAATACACTGATAAAAGAAAAGCCTATGAGACTTGCCAAAAAGAGACTGCAGTGTTTATAAATACGTGTTAAGGGAAAGTGAGGCACAGGGAGGAGTCCCAAAGACTGGAGTGAGTACTTAGCGCCTCAGTATCTAGCAGAAATAAATGTAATTATTTCTGTAGTTTTAATATTTTAGGGGATAAGGTTTTGACTATAAATATTAAATTTATTTACAAATATTAAATTTATAAATATTACAAATACTAAATTTATTTATTCACTTTCTGGGGCAACTGAAGGCTTGGATGTGAGGCCAAATCTCCTTACACCATGTCTGGGCAGGATGGGAAATGCACAGACTCAAGACTGAGCACGACCTCAGGCCAGCACATTTCCAGGCTTCTTCCTTGGCTCCCAAGATGTTGACCACCCCTTTCCCTGAATTTATCTTTTTAAATTTTTATGACATATATTTTTATTAGGCCTGGGCTGAAAGAGCAAAGCACATACATCTGAGAGTTGCCCAAGCTCCCAAGCCAAGAAAGTCCTGGGGGCATGGGCTCCACTTCTTCTCCAGTGGTACCCAGAGGTGAGACCTGCTTCTTCAATACTCTCCCCCCAACATTCAGATCCAGAAGCATCCACTCACAACACTGGTGCCCTCATGACAGTACTTTTAAATATACTCTACTGCTAGGACATGACTATAGAAACTACTATAATTCGTTCTGATGAATTACAACTAGTCTTTCTCCAGGCTTCTGCATGAAGAGCAGGCTGGCCTGGACTACCTCTTCAGACCCCTTCAACTCCCAGTTCTAGCATGCCAGGCCTCACATGTTTCTGAATACCACCAAGCAAAACAATTATTCCCTGAATGGACGGACATGATTCAGAACCATGTCTAGCAAATAAAAAGGGAGCTCGAGCTAAATAAAAGCACTTTAAGTTTAAACACACACACACACACACACACACACACACACACACACACACCATTTCTATGAACTTTTCTGTGACTCATGACCTAAACGTAAATTAAAAAAAAAAAAAAAAAAAAAACAACTTTCTAAAGCAAGTACGGAACAAAAGTGGCTGCAAATATTTACGACAATCTCAGGCAGTGTTTTTCCAGACTGTGGGAAGTGGCCAATAAGTGTGCAATAACATGAGTTCACTGACTAGCATTTTCTTTTTTTTTTTTTTCCTTTAAGATTTTATTTATTCATGTGAGAGAAAGAGCAGAGACACACACAGAGAGAGAGAGAGAGAGAGCGCCTATGAACAGTGGGGAGGGACAGTGGGAGAGGGAGAAGCAGGATCCCCACTGAACAGAGAGCCTACATGGGACTCAATCCCGTGAACTGGGCCGAAGGCAGACACGCAACCAAGTGAACCACCCAGGCACCCTGACTAGCATTTTCTTAATTAAAAATAATAAAATGAAATATCCAAAGCTGTCGCACATAATATGGTTCCACAACATTTTTGTTTCAGTTTTAGCCCTATAGGTGCATACTTGGTAGTGACATAAAATGCATTTTTTTTTAATGTGGGTCATAGTTAGACATCTGAAATCCAGAGATTTTAGATTGCTTTAGAGACAATATTTGCCTCCCATACGCTCTTCAACTTTGATTTTTAAAACTGTCTCCTTATTTTAACCACCTCCTCTCATACCACTATAGTGGTACCAATTAGTGGCTCCAGTCTCCAGTGATCAAACCCTTGATGTGCTCTGAGTAATGGAGCAATCTTCTTGGAGCTCTCTTCCTTTGATTTGCACTCTGGAGAGCAGCCCTGGCGCTCAGGCCTCTGTAGAGCAGGAAGGACGAGGCTTACCTCCAAAGAAAGCTGATGTGGCAGTCTCAGGGACTTGTTCAGGCAGTAAGTCTAAATCATCAGAGTAGACTTTTGCAAAAGGCTATCTTATTTTTGGGCTCCATTCAGCGGTTGGCCACCACGATTTTAAATCACCAGTATCATTTTACTACATGAGCCTGTTATATCCTACATTTTAAAATAATAAAATTTCTATGGTTTATAGACAGCTTGAGGACAGGAAGTAAGAAGATTTATCTGGTTTTTTTTTTAAACCAAAAACAAACAAAAAGAGATCTTTCTGAAATTATCCCTAATCTTCAAAGGACTGCAAAGATATTAACTACATCACAGTATACTTTTCTTTATGTTAACCATCCAAGCATATTGTTTTTAAGTAATTCCAGATGAAAACTGAAATATACTGCCCTCCCTGAATCCCAAATGTAGTTCATGGGACCACTTGATATAGTGGTTCTTTTTTTTTTTTTTGGAGGGGTAGGTCTTCTTTGTTTTGTTTCTTCCCCTTAACAGTACAATTTAATAATAGATTATATGGGGTGAAAGAGCTTTCCTTACAAAATTTTGATTCAGAAGATTCACTGGGATTTCCTTTATCTGTGATCTATATTATTAACAAAGAGGGTGTTGTTTGAATTAGAACATTTTGAATAAACTTAGGAACATCTTTAGGATACATTATTTGGCATTTTAACTCCCTCCTGTGCCTAAAGTAATTGTTACTCTTAGTGTTGGGAAAGTTTTTTTGGTAAAGTTGTTTTTTGTTTTGTTTTGTTTTGTTTTGTTTTTTTGAGAAAGAGAATGCTCACCAGTGATGGGTGGTGGGGAGAACAGTTGGGGGGGGGAAGCAGACTCCCCGCTGAGCAGGAGCTGGATCCCAGGACCCTGGGATCATGACCTGAGCCAAAGGCAGAAGCTTAACCAACTGAGCCACCCAGGCGCCCCAGTTTTGGGAAACTTTTTAGAAGTTTTATTTACTGACACATGACAATTCAGACTAAATATAATCTCTAGCAGCAGTTAGATATAAATGACTAAACACAATTTAGGTAGGAAAAGTAGGAAGAGGGAGAGTTCTCTGCTTCTCTTCAGAGAGCTACAGAAATGAGGAAAAATTAATTTTGAACCATTGTTGGCATTTTTTTAACTTTCTTTTGAAACATAAAGACTATCTTGGGATGAACCAAGAACAAGAACTTAAAAAAAAAAAAAAAAGTAACTAAATAAAGTCCCTTGACCTACCCTACCATACTGCTATTTATTCAGAGAAAAGAAGAGCCAGGAGGAGGAGGAGGTCCATGGAGGGGAAGGAAAGGATCTCTGCCTGCTCTGGGCTCAGGTTTGCAAGACAAAGAAAGCAGCCCCAACCATGATTAAATAGGTCTAAGGAGGCACCAGGTTTGGTCACAGAACTGCACTGTCATGTTTGCTTGCTAACTTGCTTGAAGTTTTTATCTGCCCACCAGAGGTAGGGACAATATGCACGAAGCAAGCACCAGAAGCCAAGAGGTCCCCACCAAGGGCTTTTCCATCCATTGTCTCTGCACGTCAACAATTCACGTTGTTGTACTCATCTTATTTATTGCTGCAGATTTTTTTTTTCCTGAAAACTATCTCAGTACTCAAATTATGACTAACCCTATTGAGCATTTGCCATGGGCTACTCTTATGAGCTCAAAATCTGTGCGTTCAAACTTGGGAGTCAAATGGCTTTACAGACACGCTGAACAGCAACCAGAGTTAATTAACTTCTAGCACAGATAAGGGAATCGAACTGGAAAAAGGCCAGCGAGCCCAGGCTGAGGAGAAGAGGTGTTTCACGAGCACTGAAGGAATTGGCCTTTTAAAGTGAAGCGCGCCTACACGGAAAGGGTGAGCAGGAGGAACAGTGCAGTTGGAGTAGTAAAAGGACAATGTGAAAGATGGAGCAGAATGATGCAACCTGGAACTCCGTGCCAAGTCTGGGTTTTACCTACAGGTTACAGGGAGTTGATGAAGGATTTTAAGCAGAAGAATGACGTATAGGATTTGCTGTTCAAACTCTAATCTGACAGCAACGCAAGCAATGACCGGGGGAAGGAGTATAGTCCAGAATATTCCTACTCAAAGAATGGACTACAGACCAGAGCCAGCCTGCAAACTGCCACAGGTCTGTGACAAGACAACTATCCAAATCTGAAAAACTAAGTTTCTGCCTGTTGGTTCTAACAATAAGAAATCTGAACTTTGCAGCAGTTTAAAACATTACCCCACTGAACTATGATGAAAAATGGGATATTTGCACAGCTTCAAAATAGTTCCCCACAAAGAAACCTACAGGAGAGAAATGTGGCAGACACCACCTTAACCAACAGAGCACGTTCCACATCACCAGAAATAAGATGACATCAAATATACGCCCTGATATCGCGCACTGAGGAGGACACACAATTGCTTCTGAGGTACTTTTGCCAAAACTACAAACCTCGATCTAATCACGAAAAAAATGCTACTCAGATTGAGTGGCATCTTACAAAATAACTTCCCAGTGCAATTCTAAAGTGTTAAAGCCAGGGCCTCTGGGAGGCTCAGTCGGTTAAGCATCTGCCTTCAGCTCAGGTCCCAGGATCAAGTCCCACGTCTGGCTCCCTGCTCAGCAGGGAGTCAGCTTCTCTCTCTCCCTCTGCCCCTCCCCCTGCTCCTTCTCTCACTCTCTCAAATAAGTAAGCAAATAAAATCTTTAAAAAAAATTTAAAAGCCATAAAAGACAAGAGTGAGGAGCTGTCCCCAACTTAGGGGGACTCCTACTAGAGAGAAGACTAAATGCAATGTGGGACCCCAGATCAGACCCAGGACTAGAAAAAGCGGCAAAAACTGGCAAAACTCGAATAAGATCTGCAGGTAAGTTAATATGATTATATCATTGTTAATTTCCTGGGTTTTAATAACAGTGCTATTGTTCTGTAAGATGTTGACATTCGTGGAAGCTGGGTGAAAGGCATACATAAATTCCTTGTACTAATTCTGTAACTGTTCCAAAAGCCTAAAATTGTCTCAATATTAAAAGTCTTTTGATGTATGTTTTGTTTGTTTGGGTTGTTTTGTTCTGTGGTTCCCAAATCTTTAACTCTCCTCTCCGAGAAGTGGGATCTGTGTTCACTACCCATGAGTCTAGGCAGGTTTGTAATGGCTTTGACCAACAGTGTAGTCACTGCATGACCTCTGCTTATATTCTGAGTGCATTTTCTAGATTTCAGTTTTATAATATCTTACAAATTATGTATTCTTGTTATCTGTTGCTGCATAACAAACTACCCCAAACTTAGTGTCATAAAACAATAACTACATTATGATGCTAACGACTTCTTTGGATCATGGATTTGGACAGGGCACGCTGAGGATGACCTGTCCTTGCTCTCTGATGTCTGTTCCACGACGTCAGCTGGGAAGACACAAAAGCTGGGGGTGACTAGAACAGCTGAGGGGCTGGAAGCACTGGCAGGCTTCTTCACTCACATGTCACATGGGATGATTCAAGGAAGCCTCAGTTAATTCTGCCCACTGGATCACCTGTTGCTACCCTCTCCAAGTGGCCTAGCCTCTCACAGCATGGCAGACGGATACCAAGAGGGAGCATTCCTAGACAACCAGGTGAAACTGCCCGGGCTTACATGGTATCATTTTCAATGCATTCTAGATGGTTACAAGCCAGTCTTTAAGGTCAACTTAGCCTCAAGTGGAGAATAAATGGTCATCTCCTGATGGTGGAAGTGGGGAAGAGCACATGGGATGGGAGAGATTTCTGTAGCCATCTTCATAAGACTCAGTCTGCCCCAGCATTAGTCCACAACACACAAATTTTAAAAATGGTTTCTTCACCACAGATAGTGTGAGTAACATTAGTTTAGAGCCAGAGAGAACAGTTAACAGTTAATAGAACAGTTAATAGTTAATAGGCTACTACAGCAACCCAAAAGAGTCGTAACTGGGGCCTCGTATTTGATTTCTATTGCTGAATAACAAATCAGCACAAACTCAGTGGCTTAAAGCAATACCCATTCATTGATTCAAAGTCCTGTAGGTCAGAAGCCTAGCTCAGCATGACTAGGGGATCCGCTCAGAGTGCCATAAATCTAGAATTAAGGTGTCAGTGGTGCTAACTTCCCCTTGGGATGCTGGGGACAAGAGGTTATGTTTTCTTTTTCCTTTTTTTAAGATTTATTTATCTGAGAGTGAGTGAGCACGAGAAGGGGAGGGGCAAAGGGAGAAGCAGACTCCCCGCTGAGCATGGAGCCCGATGTGGGACTCAATCCCAGGACCCTGGGATCATGACCTGAGCCGAAGGCAGATGTTTAACTGACTGAGCCACCCAGGCACCCCAGTGGATGTGTTTTCAACTACTCCTTCTTGTTGACAGAGTTCAGTTCCTTGCAGTTGCAGGACTGATGCCCCTCTTTCCTTGTTGGCTACCAGGCACGAGTCCCTCTAAGATCCTACACACCGCTCACATCCATGGTCCATGGATTCCTCTACCTGGAAGACCAGCAAAAGAGGACTCTCTTCATGTCAAATCCTTCTCGAATTCAAATCTCTTTGACTTCCCAGACTCTGACCTCTGGGCCAGATTGAAATGACTCCTATGATGAGTAAGACCCACCTTGATGATCTCCATATTTTAAGGTCAACTAGTTTGGGACCTTAATTACATCTGCAATGCCCCTTCACAGCAACACTAAATTACTGTTTCACTGAGTATCTGGGAGAAAGAGTGTATACACGTGCTGGGAACCTTGAAGTTCACCTGGAAATTCCATCCACTCCAGTGTCACCTCATCCTTGTCTCCTTTTTTAAGGAATAATTCAAACTTAGTTCTTCAAATAAGCTGCCTCTGGTCAACTTATGTAGAAGCCCTAAATAGATGCTAGACTTTTTAAAACTTCAACAATGCTGGTTAGGAGTTTTAGAGTTACTATTTGTTTGAAACTGGGCACTAGACTACAAACAAAGCTTTTTCATTTCTTATGACTTACATAATTTGCCAGCCTAGTTGACCAATACCAGTCATTTTAAATTAAAAAAAAAAAAAAATCTCTAACATCAAGTTGAATTTCAAATTACTGGTCCAGTGAATCAGCTTCAAAAAGAAATAGTTTCATAATGTATAGCTATGGCATGATATTATGTCTAGCATGAAAGCAAGACTCTTTGCAATGTTTCTCCTTGAAATGTTTGCCCTTGCCTGCAATGCTTGCTAATCCTCTTGCACAGAATTGCAGAAGTCTTACCAATAGAGGTACACATCTAAGGAGATACTTTTCACAGGAAAAGGGCAGGGTTGAAATTTTAACAGCTCTAGCACAGAACATTTTTAGATTGGGCCATTTTACAAGGATCTACAGAGTCCTTCGTATGGGCAAGTGTTATACCTCTTCCTTGAAGAAGTTTATACCCCAGAGAGCAAAAAACATATAAAATATAAAGATAACTTAATTGAACTTATAAAGCGAACTGCTTCATTTCCTGAGAAAGTCTCAAAATTAAGTTAGAATACAAGGCTATACCAGAATGCACCTCCCATGTACAGAATCTCCCATTGCCCCAAGGAGCATGAAAAAGATACGAATTTCAGTAAGAAACTATGGCTGAGCAAAAAGCAAGTGTTTTCTAAGAGAAAGAATATTTTATATAGGAATTTTTAAACTGTATGTACATATGTTCCATATGTACAAAATGCTTTTGTACCCACTACCTCAACAGATACCCAGTCCAGGCCTGCAACAACCCACATCTGTTGAACAAGGCCCCAGTCTGTTTCTATCACAGGAAGTACAGCCGGTGAGATGGAGGAGCCGGACTCCAGAGGCTCTCCACACAGTATGTGGACCTCACGTACAAAATCTTCCTGACTCCTCCTAACTCCGAGTGCTATAAGGTGCCTGAAAGTCACATTTTGTCCAGGGCCTTACACTCACTGTCCCCGCACAGGCAACAACATTCTTGTTCACCAACCAAGGGCTTTTGGCCCCTCAGAACATCCTTTCTGTTCTGCCTAGGTCCTGGGCCTTTACCCTCTGTCCTTCTGAACACTGCGGCTCTGTAGCTGGTCTCTTTTCTGTAATAATTCTTAGAATCCTTGGCACTCTCCCCAGGACATGGTTCTCTTCTGGTCACACAGCTCCACATTCACACTCCAGGTGAGAAGCATGTTGCTTCTTGTACCAGAGCTGGGAGGGGACTGAACCGAAAGAGGTGGGCAAAAACACTATAAGTAAGACAAGAAAGATAAAAGGACTGGCAAGAGCACAAAGCAGAGACAAGTCCCGGAGGACCACCAGATTTCACACTCGGCCAGCATCTCCTTTTCCCCTACAGACATAAGCCCAACACTAGGGAAGAGCAATTGTATAAGAGATAATCCTTAAATTCTTTTCAGATTAATGAACCTGCTAATATTCTATGGTCCCTTGTCCTATTACTTAATGAAATGCAAGAGAATTTTGTTTTAATTTACTTAAAGTCAGGCTAAGATCTCTTTTCTTTCACACACTCATTAATATCTACTAGGTACCCATTACATGCCATGCATTGAGCTAAGTTAAAGCTACAGCAAGTACTGTAAGTGCCAAGACAGATGTCTATAAAGGGTACAGAAGGGGGCGCCTGTCTAGCTCAGTTGGTAAAGTGAGCGACTCTTGATCTTGGGTTGTAAGTTCAAGCCCCACATTGGGTATAAAGTTTACTTAAAATCTTAGGAAAAAAAAAAAGTACAGAAGGGACGTTAGAAATACAGTTGACCCTTGACTAACACAGTAAGGATACTGACACCCTGCATAGTTGAAAAATCCATGTGTAACTTCTGACTCCCCCAAAACTTAACTAGTAATAGCCTACTGTTGATCTGAAACCTTACTGATAACATAAACAGCCCATTACCACATACTTTGTATGTTATATAATTATATACTCTATTCTTACAATAAAGTAAGCTAGAAAAAAAAATGTTAAGGAAAGCATAAGGAAGAGAAAATGCATTTACAATACTGTACTGTATTTATCGGAAAAAATCTGCATATGAGTGGGCCTACACAGTTCAAACCCATGTTGTTCAAGGGTCAGCTATAGACTTTTCTATCTGAGGAATATAACAAAGTCTTTGAATTGAAACCTACAGTGACAATAGTAGTAAACACAGAGCGCACAATTACTGTGTGGAACATGTTCCCAAGGCTGTACATGTGGTAATTCACCAGATTCTAACAAAGAAAACGAAAATCCCCCGTGCCTGCCTGACTTGAGCCATGTGTCAGCCAACGATGGTTGCGCTCAGGGTAGGACAACAAAAGTTGGAGTGAGCCCCAGCGTGGGGGACCAGTAGAGGCACTGAATGCTGTGAGGAAAACATAAGATATATATTATTGAAAATATATCATTGAAAAATATTTTAAGGCTCAAGATGGAAAATCATGAACCACATGATACTGTCAAGGAAGACTTAATCTTTAATATCATAACTAGAAAAATTAACCAACTCCCAGAAGCAGAAAGGAATCTGCTTGAACATTGATCAACATATGTTGGACTTAACGCTGGTCTCTGTGGTCTAATAGCAAATAGTCTTTTTTGACACATCTTAAATGTGACACAGGCTTGTACAGCTGCTGGCTTACCAATGGCAATGATCCCATTTTTGATTGCGGACTTATCTTACAAAGGTTTTGTAAGTTTACCTTTGAATACAGGTGATTTGAACTGTGAAACCTGTACCATAACACAGGGTGGACTGGTTGGTCTTGTTTTGGGTGTTCTGTACACTGTTATCTTGGCTATATCTGTGAACTGTGGCCTAGCAGCCAGGTATGAGTAAGCCCCGCTACCAGAGAAAGGAAACATCTTAACTTACTGGACTAGAATTTCTAAGCCTGTCTTTAGAAAGATGTTATTTCCCGTTTTGCTCCAGACTATGTTTGCAGCATACCTTGGATCTAGACAATATAAACTAATTATAAAGGCCCTTCAGTTACCTGAATCTGGCCTAGAAATTCAGTGACTGTTAAACAAACGTGTACACAAAAATAAAATTATAATGTATGAAAAAAAATCCTAGGAGTCAGGTCAGATGATGATATTGATGAATTTTGTTTGTTTGTTTCACATGAGAAACTGAGACATGAGGAAGTAAATTGGTCAAGTGACAAGGAGGGCAGCTTAAATTACACCCCACAGTACAAGTATTACCTGAGCTGAATCTTAAAAGAGGAGTAGGTTATTGACAGGCAGAGAATGGATGAAGCAGGAGGAGGAGGAGGAGGAGGAGGAGGACAGGTAGGGATGAATTATGTCCTGGGCAAAGGGAACAACAGCATAACAAAGGGCAAAATTGGAATGGGCTCATTATAGGCATTGAAAAGCAAGTGAACAAGCACATTTGCTGTAGTAGTAGAAGTAGTAAAGGGAAAATAATAAAAGATCAGGCTGGAGGAATAAACCAGGGCAGATCACAAGAGATCTTACTAGCTATGCCAAGGAGCTTAAACTTTATCCTCTGGGTGGGTTTTGGTAAATTCCAGCCTACAAGCCAAACCCTACTGGTCACCTATTATTTCTATGGCCCACAAGCTACGAATGGTTGTTATGTTTCTAAATAGTTGGGAAAAAAAATCAAAAGAATATTTCATGACATATGAAATTGCATGAAATTCAAATTTCAGTTTTCATAAATAAAGTTTAACTGAAACACAGCCATGCTCATTCATTTACATACTGTCTCTGGTTGCTTTTACACTGCAATGCCAGGGCTGAGTTAGCTGCAACAGAGCCCATATGGCCAGCAATGCCTGAAATATTTACTATCTGGTCTTTTAGAGAAAGCTTGCCAGGCCCTACTCTAGGTAACTAGGAGCTGCTAAGGGGCTGATTAGGCAAAATGGTATCATTACCAGCTTTACAGTTTTACAATGATTATTCAGGCCAGAGTGAAGAGGATGGACTGGAAATAAAAAGGACTGGGAACAGGGGCACCTGGGTGGCTCAGTGGGTTAAAGCCTCTGTCTTCGGCTCAGGTCATGATCCTGGGGTCCTGGGATCGAGCCCCGCATGGGGCTCTCTGCTCAGCGGGGAGCCTGTTTCCCCCTCTCTCTCTGCCTGCTTCTCTACCTACTTGTGATCTCTATCAAATAAATAAATAAAATCTTAAAAAAAAAAAAAAAGAAGGGACGGGGAACAGAAAGATCAGTTAGCTGACAGTGACTATTCTCAACATAAGAGGTGATAAGCACCAACACAGGCAGAAATGGGAAAAGAAAAATGAGAACGATCAATAAGGTTGTATCAATGGGATTTCAAAAATCTACTGGATGCAGAAGAGGAAGAGGAGGGAAGGAATAGAGAATGACTCCAGGTGCGTGATCTGTCCCACCTGGGTTACCACCATGACTAACACCAGAACAATCCCCATCACAACAAGCAACCTCACAGGAACTCCTATGCATCACACACTGGGTGTAATCAGCGCTCTATCTCTCACCCAATCCTTTACCATGATGTAGGAAGGAGTCACCTTGTTCTACAGAGAAAACAAACACTAAACCTTATACAAGGTAACATAGCTAGTTTCTGAGTTCACGATATTAACTGCTCTAAGATACTATGATATATAGAGGGAAAACTTACTTTGGTTAAGAAAATGAATTAAGTTCTGAAAGATGAGTGACAAGTCAACTGAGAGCAGAAACTCAAGGCACACCAACATTTAAAGAGTTGGCAGGAAAAAAAAAAAAAAAAACACCCAATGGTGTCAAGGTTCACAGAATGCAAGAAGCAAGGATGTCAGTGGGGTGGAATGGAAGAGAGTCAAAAAGAACACCTTAACACCCTGCTCAATCTCCTGGATATTCAGATCCTAGGTTCAGCCCCAGTTTCTATAAGTTAAGCTTGTATTATATGGAGTAACTCCCCAAGCTCACTTCAGGAGTCGTTTCTAAGATCAATAAATGATACTACAGTACAAACAAACAAACAAAATAGAGTGATGATCAACTGGAAGCTACTGAACCAAAGACTACGTTGCTGACCTTCAAAACCACAAGATAGGTGATGGATTATCATTCATGTTAATGTTTGATAAGAACCACCAGCCTGGGGGCGCCTGAGTGGCTCAGTCAGGTAAGCAGCTGCCTTCAGTTCAGGTCATGATCCTGGGGTCCTAGGAGAGAGTCCCGCATCTAGCTCCCTGCTGAGTAGAAAGTCTGCTTCTCCTCCTCCCTTTGCCTTCTCCTGCTCGTGCTTGCTCTCTCTCTTTCTCAAGTAAATAAAATCTAAAAAAAAAAAAAAAAAAACTACCAACCTCTATGAGTGTTAACAAATTTTTTCCTGATTATACAAAATAATTATTAAAAATCATATCAAAAATAGGCAAGATCTGGGGTGCCTGGGTAGCTCAGGGGGTTAAGCCTCTGCCTTCGGCTCTGGTCATGATCTCAGGGTCCTGGGATCGAGCCCCGCATCGGGCTCTCTGCTCTGCGGGGAGATTGCTTCCTCCTCTCTCTCTCTCTGCCTGCCTCTCTGCTTACTTGTGGTCTCTCTCTGCCAAATGAATAAATAAAATCTTTTAAAAAAAATAGGCAAGATCTGAATAGACATTTTTCCAAAGAAAACATACAGATGGCCAACAGGTACATGAAAAGATGCTCAACATCATTAATCATCAGGGAAATGCAAATCAAAACCACAATGAGATACCACCTCACACCTGTTAAAATGACTTATCAAAAAGACCAGAAATAACAATGTTGGCGAAGATGTAGAAAAAAAGAGTACCCTTGTGCCCTTTTGATCGGAATATAAATTGGTACAGCCATTGTGGAAAACAACATATTAGTTTCTTGAAAATTAAAAATAGGACATCATATGATTTAACAATTCTACTTATGGGTATTTATCCAAAGAAAACAAAAGCATTAATCTGAAAAGATATATGCACCCTCATGTTCACTGCAGCCTTCTTTAAAAAAGCCAAGCTACAGAAGCAGTCCAAGGTCCACTGATACACCACACACACACACACACACACACACACACACACACAGAGTGCTATATTATGTAGCTATTTAAAAAAAAAATAAAAATCTTGGGGCACCTGGGTGGATCAGTGGGTTAAAATCTCTGCCTTCGGCTCAGGTCATGGCTCAGGTCATGATCTCAGGGTCCTGGGATCAAGCCCCACATTGGGCTCTCTGCTCAGTAGGGAGCCTGCTTCCCTTCCTCCCTCTCTGCCTGCCTCTCTGCCTACTTGTGATCTCTGTCTGTCAAATACAGAAATAAGACCTTTAAAAAAAAAAATCTTGCCATTTCCAACAATACAGATGGACCTTAAAGGCATTACAGTAAGTGAAATAAGGCAGACAAAGACAATTACTATATGATCGCACTTAAATGTAGAATCTAAACAAAACAAATCAACAAACCAAACAAAACCAAGCTCACGGATACAGAGGAAAGACTGGTGGTTGCCAGAGGTGAGGGCTGGGTGGGTGTGGGAGAGAAGTGTGAACTGTTTTGATTTTTTCTTACACTTTAAATAAATTGACTATAAGTAAACGAACAAATGAGAAAAGAACAAGGTAGGCAGATATACTCTATCAGTTACCAACATTTTTTATAAACTTCACTATAATGGAGTATGGTATTAGTTTAAAACCTCCTACAGATCAAATTAGGATGGAGAGAAAAAAATCTTAATTTTACAGACCTATGTATATAAAATTATTTATATAAAATCTAGAAATACAGAAGTATAAAATAATAGTATTTTACTGAATATTACCTTTGGGAAAAACAGAAAAACATTACAATATTGCAATCCCAGTGCTGTAAGAAAATCATTAATAAATTCTGATGTATTATTTACTTGTCTTTCTCTATTCATACAAGGCATAGGGTCCACCTCACCTGGAAAATCTCAGCTACCATTTCTTATGCATGTATTCTGACCCCTGCACAGCCACGCCTCATTTAATGTCTAATGACACTTACAGAGAAGACCCTGAAGCACAGGCTGGTGGGCAATTTTCCCACAGCCACTCACAAGCCAGGAATGGATCTGGGATTAGAACTGGAATCTGCCTAATTTAAGGTGTATTGCATCCAAATAGGGGATGGGAGAAAATGGTCAACTCATACCACATATATGGGGCTTATTAAAAAATCATAGTTTTTTAACCTACAAGGTATTTAGCTAATCCTCTATGGAGTTTTCTAACCTATAAGGTATTTAGCTAATCCTCTATGGATGGATCCTTGTTTTCCACTCTTCTAGTATTCAGTAGGGGGAAAAAAACCCAAATGTAGTGGTTAAGGGATCACTTCAAAGGAGTTCGAATCCTCACTCCATAGTCCTAAACTCTGTGATCCTGGTAAGTGTATCAACTCCAAGCTTACTTTTTCTTTGTATATAATAATAGCACTGTCTACTTCATTTTGTGAGGCTGAAGATTAAATATGGTTGTGCAAATGAGTTATCCAACACTGTCTGGAACATAAGCAGCTCTCTTTGAAGACAGTTACTAGCTGTCTTTACTTTCATTGTTGTTGTTGTTTATTAGAGAGAGAGAGAGGAAGAGAGCATGAGAGTGAGCGGTGGGGGAGGGACAGAGAGAGAAGGAGAGGGAGAATCTTAAGAAGGCTCCATGCCTAGCGCAACACAGAGCCTGACACAGAGCCCAACAGGGGGCTGAACACGGGGTTCAACCCCATGACCCTGAGATCATGACCTGGGCTAAAACCAAGAGTCTGATGCTTAACCGACTGAGCCACCTAGGCACCCCACCTTTCATTGTTGTTTTAAATAATGTATCAATGGACATCCTTGTACACAAATATTTGTGCATATCCTTTACTGTATTTTTAAGTTATATTCTTCGAAGTGGAACCAAAGGACATTTAAGATTTAACACATACTGACAGTCTGCAAGTCACAAAAGATGTACTAACGTAGGAAAGTGCAAGTTTCACTAAACTCTCAACAAGAGCTGTTTAAAAAAAAAAAAACTGCCAATTTGACTTCTTTATTATCTAAATGGAATTTTCTTGATTCCTAATTTAGGGTTACTCTTTTTCATATTTATTGTGAGAAATGCCCTTTTCATGCCCTTTGTCCATTTTCCCTTTGAGCTACCTTACTTTAGAATTTCAAAATAACTAATGAAGTCTGTCCCTAAAAGCTGACCATTTTGTTTAGTTTGTCACAGTTGGGTTAAGCTGGATTTATGACTTCAAGCAGACAGAAGAAATGCACACACACACAAAATGGTACATTTTGAGGGTATGAGGTGTCTCAGAGGCATTTACCTCATTGAAGAGCCATGGTTAGTCTCCTTCACAGCCGGGGTTTTTTTTCCTATGTAATACTCTATGGCAAAGAATCTTAAGTGATAACACATGTTCAAGATGGCAATAAAACTGTGCCAGGAAAGTCACAGAACATTTGAAACTCAGACCACTGTTTAGTCTGGCAGCTCTGTGGTCTTTAATTATATCACAAAGGCCCCATCTGTACAGCAAACACTGTAATATATTCTGACCAATAACTGTCATCACATAAAATCAGAAGACTTGATAAGGAGGAGGATTTGGTGTTGAGAGTCTGTGCTTTATGCCTCATGCTACATTCCGTTCAGTTGGGCTTCGCTGTTCTACGGAGTTGACAGTGACAGGTGTACTCAATATATTCACAGACAATGCATGGCTTTGTCAAGAGCAGATCAACAACAACAAAAATGAGTCTGTAGCACATGTACTATACTCTTTCTGAAATGGTAAACTACCTTGGAAAATCCCCGAAAGAGAGTACAAACATTAAAAGAGAACTCTGATGCTAAAATCGGCCGAATAGTAGCAAAGGATTTATTCTTTAAGACTTTAGGAGGTACACTGATCACACCAAGAGACTTTGTTTAGCTATTATTTCTACACTAGAATGCAATGATGGTTTATCTGGCTGTAAAAACCAAACAAAAAAGGCCTATAAATTAACTGTATGATTAAAAAAGAGACCCAATAACCATATAAACACAAAATATAAGGGCACCATAGAAATGCTTAACAGCAAGACAATGGTATCTTCGCCCTTTGCCACTGTCTTCAATGCTACACATTTTAACACCATCCAGAAGCAAAATAAATTTGTTTTACAAGTACAAAATAACCAAAAGGCATTAACTGATGAGTCAAAAATCAAAGAGGTCAATAAGGAAAGTTGGAAACTCCCACCAAGCAAAAAATAAATAAATATATCAGTCCAAATAAACACACCTGACATTAATATTCTAGTCCAAGCCAATTGGCTCAACTGTCATCTCTACATATTCCTTAATGAACTGATGAAGATGTTAGTCTGATGTTAAACAGATAAGAAATTTAAAGACTTCTCCTTTTAAATCCTTAAGATAATGATGCCTATGCTGGCTGGCTGAAGAAATGGAAACCTGTTTAAAATGACAGAAAATAAAGTCGATTGCTTTGTTGCCACCCCCAATGTGTTCGTGAGACACCAAGTATCGCACTGAAGGGTAATCCATGTTTCAACGGCTAATGGCCTTGAGAGCTTTGAAGGTCGGGTTTTCCCAACACCATCTTAACAGCCATCTCCTCGTGGGCCCTGCCACTCCCACCCTGAAACAGCATTTCCACTAGCACACAGGCCACTTGGAGCTTTCACCTCCCCCACTGAATTAGCTGGAAAATCTCACTATGCACTCACACACACAACACTGTCTGCACAAGCCCCACAGAAAGGTTGCTCTCTACAGCTCAAGTCATTTCTCGGTAATTCCTACACAATGGAAGAGCCAGCTGCCAAACTAGGCCCAACACCTAACAGCTTAGGTGCGTGATCTAGCCCTGGAATTTACATCACATTCTGACAGTGCTGGCCAGACCTCTGCCCATCAAGGAATGATGGAATTTGAGCACCATGATTGTCATGATGCTGCCGTGCACCCCAACAATGGCCACAGAGTTTGCAGAAGAGTCTCTGGCTCTGTCCGGAGGTCTAGCAAGCCTAGGGCTGTTGACGTTGAGGAACCAAGGAGAAGATGACTAGGGATGTGGGGTCTGCATGCACTGCTCACTTGTCCAGGGCTCCAGCTTTGCTAGGAAACACATGGAGAATCACCAGCCCCAAACCCTGGCCCCAAAAGCTCTAAATCTGGGCAAATAATGAGCGGGTGATAAAATACGACCAAGGGCATGGTACATCTGACATTTAACCCACATTTGGAGTTTATTTGTAGCAAGGAACCTGGATGATACTCACTTTATGCAGGAGTCCAGTAAGAATGTGTAGGAACGCTCCAATAATCTATCCAACCCTTAACTCCTAAAAACCACTGCCCCTGAAGCCTACAACACCCAGGCTTAAACCTACCTTACAAGGGTTCCAGAGAGAATTACCTAAGAAGGGTTCAGAGAAGGGCTCCACCCCCAGAGAGGTGAGTCCCTCTATCCCAACTGAAAGGGCTAAAAATAAAGAGTAATTCCGAACTGGCTTAAATGGTTTATTAAGAAAAATGTAACGCTTTTTTCCGCAGGCAAAATAAGTATTACTTCATTATTTTTAAAGGCTAATATAGAAAGAGGAACTCATAAAAATAATCACTACAATAACGATCACCATTTTTCAGTGACTGCAATACCACTCTTACTATCTGTCTTAAAGGAGGAAACAAAGGATAATAACAAATGACAATAGCCTCAAAAAGAAACACATGTGGCGCCTGGGTGGCTCAGTGGGTTAAGCCTCTGCCTTTAGCTCAGGTCATGATCTCAGGGTCCTGGGATCAAGCCCCACATCAGGCTCTCTGCTCAGTGGGGAGCCTGCTTCCCCCTCTCTCTCTGCCTGCCTCTCTGTCTACTTGTGATCTCTGTCAAATAAATAAGAAAAAAATCTTAAAAGCACACACACACACACATAAACAAGTCTTTAGTAAAGTGCTAGTATTGTTTTCATAAGTATTCTACAAATGGAAATATATAATCTAGTTTCCAATTATCCAAATAGAAATGCAATACCTTGACCTGACAATTCATGGACCTCGTGGTTTCCAAACACTTTTCTTACTCTGTCCTCATGCACCCAATTTCTACAGGTTTAGGACCACTAATGGCACCTTTCACTTCAAAAGTCTCATTTGAAATCTTCCCAAAAGCAAAATACCACTTCCTAACTTCCCAGTTCAATGGTCCCTCCATGCATGCAGGAGTTCCAACTCTTCTCCCTTAAAGAATACTGTAAGGGACACCCCCTAGGGGACAAGACATCAGTCTAGCAAACCACCCCTCACCCTCTTGCTTCAGTGGTTTTGCCCTCTCTCCAAAATCAAGAGTTAGGCAACTTTTCTAGTAAAGGATCAGAAGTAAATACTTTTGGCTTTGCATGCCATATGGTCTCTTTCAAAATGACTCAGCTGTGCCACTGTAATGCAAAAGCAGCCACAGACCATAAACAAATCCATGGGGCTGTGCTCTGATAATATTATATTGACAAAAGCAGGTGGGCTGGATTTGCCCCGTAAACTGTAGGTAATCAACCTCTGTACTAGATCATTCTCGTCAACATAGAAATGTCTCTAAAATATCGCTCATCCTGAAAAAAAAAAAAAAAAAAAAAAAAAAAAAAAAAGAAATGCCTGTGACCCCATATCTCCTTCTAGCTCCCCATTTTTCAGCTCTCCTTTAGTGGAAAACTCTCTCTAGATTTACTGGGGTTCCCTGTCTCCACCTCATCATTCCCTCTGCAATGAACCCCACAAGACTCTTGCCCCACATGCTTGTGAAAATAACCCTTCAAGAAATTACTCCTGTTGCCACTATAACCATTACTTCTCCATCCTCATCTTAGGGATACTCTCAAGAGCATCTGATGCTGTGAGTACTTCCCTCCCTCTTCAAACCCTGAAAATCAGAGGCTTGCTTCTTTACTTATGAAGCTAGCATTCACGCAGCCAGTCAACTCTGCCACCTTCCCAGGGAAACTCTGAGCACCCTCTCGAAAACAGTGGGCCCCAATCCATCACTCCCCATTCTCTAACCCTGCTCTCTGTACTTTACAGCACTAAATGAAATTCAGACTTTTTTTTTTAATCAATTTCCCTGTTTATTGTCTATGATCCCCTCAGAATCATAAGCTTCATGAAAACCAGGACCGTGTCTGTTCTATCTCAGTGAACACAACTCTTTGTTGGGTGACTCAAGGAATGAATGAATAATATTAACTTTTCTTGCAGGTAGAAAATTATCAAAGCTCACTCTGTTCTGAAGGTCCATAATCCTATGATGGAAATAAACTGTAAAACTTCAAGAGCTTCTGTAGAGAACGGAAAAGAAGCAAACGAAATTTCCTGTGGGCAAGAAAGGAAATACTTCAGGGGAAAATGGTAAGTATCATTTTGTTAAAGATGATGGTATCTCTGAATGTCTAGTTAAATACAGGAGGAGGCACCTGTGAATTATTGTTGATTGGAGCCCCCAAAATACCAGGGCCTGCTCTGACTAAATACATCCACTAAATGCTGGTTTCTGACGTGACATTTGGTGAGCTGCTCAAGTCACCGCATGGAGGACTCCCAGCCAGGCGCTGCCTGCCACTCCACTCCCTAAAGAGAGCTGTCACTGAGCCCACATGAGTCAGAAGAGGAAAACTGAAATGACCAAGCATATAGGCTGTTATGAGAATATTAAAAGATTAATTTGTTTCTGACAAGAGATCCAAACTGTCTCCAGGGAGCCAACTGAACCCCATACAGTAAGGATAGGCAATGAAATGCTTACCAGCTCACCATGAACTTGGAGAAAAACTCCATGACAGTAAGCAAGATAATGGAAGAAAATAATCAGAAGCGTGTATTTCCACTAGTAGCAGGCAGAAACCATGTTAAGAGTTGTTGGTTTTTGTTCTGTTTTGTTTTTTTCGGAAAACATTACGTTGAAACAGATTTCAATTACCATTTATTTTCCTCACACATCATTTAGGAAAAGAGAATGCCCTCGATCAGTTCCTAAGGTTTTAGGTGGGTGTCCTTCCATAATTCTATCAGAAACAGAATGCTGGGGTGGAAGGAGAGAATTAATTGAATGCTTACTCCATGAGTGCTTACATAACACTTACATTTTCCCTATAGGAAACACTGAGATGAATTATAGCATGATTAACGTAATAAGGAGGGATTTCAACCCAACTGGTGTGCTCTAAGTCATAAGCACAGGAGGGTCCCAAACCTGGGAAGATGAGGTAAGGAAGAGGTTCCATGGAACCAGGAACCACGATATTATTAACCACATTTGTGCCAGGAGCTGCCACAGTGATAGAAATCAAAGAACAATGGTGCCAGAACCTAGTGATGATGGCAGAGGGACACAAAGGACAATCATTTGCTTTTAACAGATCCACGTGACAGTGAAGTTGACTGTGTTGAGGAACTGGACCACTCTTCTAAATAAACATGAGGCAATGAAACTGAAAACAAGAGGACTCTGAAGTCCACTGTGATATCCTCTTGGGTTTGTTTTTTAAAAAGTGGCTCTGCTGGGTAGTACAAAGAACAACAGACCAGTAGTCTGATCCAAAGCCTGATCTTCAAACTGACTTGATGTTTGGGGCACACCAATTCCCTCTGGGACTTCATTTTCCCTGTGTATAAAATGAAGACATTAGCCCAGTGTACTAATCATGTCTTTTTATACTGTATTTTTGTCTCTTTAACATCTTGAGGACTTGCTAACTCTGGAGGGAATGCCCCTCCCAGAGCCATCTGATTCTTAGAGATAGCAAACAACTCTCCTTTGAGCTTGTCTTTCCTGTGCAAACCAACCAACCCAGAGCCATAACCCCAACGGCCTCCTTTATGGCACTTTCTACTCCCAAGTGGGGCCCACACCCCAGGGCCAGGTACCAGACCAGAGCTGGCCCCTACTTACCCCAGGGGCAGGTACCAGATGACTAGAGACAGCCCTTATACTTCCACAACCCCGTGAAATTATTCAAACTAGTCAAGCCTAAATCTGCTCAGCCATTCCTTCCTTTGTAAACTACAATAAGGGCTCTGGTCCACATTTGCCTCTCACTTCCTCTGCCTCTTGACTGACCCTGCTGCTTCTTCATGTGGCCACCTTTGGCATGGTATGCCCCCTCCTCTTTGGATCTGTGAGTATAACAAGCTTTCTTTTCCAGGACAGTTTTCACCTGATCTACTGAACTCACCACACTACACCTCACCACATCAATATAAAAAAATCTACATTTTATAACACCAAGATAATCTCTAAAGTTCCCTAACAGCTCAAAAATTCTAATATTTTTACATTCTCATGAATAAAGATTTAAAAAAAAAAGAGTTCTGTTCCTTTAGATCAGGGTTCAGGAAACACTGTGTGAAAAGGGCTAGAAAGTAAATATATCAGGCTTTGCTGGACCCAAGGTCTGACTCAGATGCATCTATGTGTTTGTAAATTTTACGACTCTTTAAATATGTCAATATCACTCTTACCTTACAGACCATGCAAAAACAGGCTGCAAGCCAGCTGGCTCTGTGGACCACAGTTTGCCAGTCTCTTTAGATGACAAGGGTAAGTCAACAGACCTGAGGACATCTTGTGAAACACAAAAAGCTTTACTGAATCCCCACTCAGACTAAATATGGCCCTACGACACACAACTGGGAAAGCACTATTTGCCAAGGTGTACAATGAACTCTAAGTGCTTTCTTTCAATGTAAATGTCACAGCAAAAAAAGTCAACTGAGACCATCCACTCTGACCTAGAAATAGCTTTCGATTGCAAGGTACTATTCTACTCAGTTTTCAAAGACAGTTAACCTAGCAGCTGAAGAACTTCCCTGGAAAAAAAATAAAATGCTGAACTTCTCTGAGAGCAAAACAACACTTCTAACTCTTAAAAGGATAATCTCAATGGAAGTACACAAAATACCCCAGCAAAGTGGATCAAAGTGGATTAAATTTTCATTTAATTTAATTTCCAAATTCTTCTCAATATTTAAGGACCAAAGATGTACGTGTTGAACAAGGGTGCAGTACAATAATCCCAAATCAAGGCAGAGAGAAAAAAAAAAACAAAAATAGGTAAATAAATGAAGTTTTTGGTTCAAGGAACTGATGAAAGGTACAAATCCAAAATCATTCAGTATTTTTAATCTTTTATGCTTGCTTTATCCCCTGAAATGACTGTACTTTAGTAAGAAGTGTAGATATGTGCCCAGTTTGAACAAGCGGCTAGGAACACTCGAACATGGGCTATGTCCATGAGAGGAAAGAGAAGGTAAAAAATAGATGCTCAAAGGCTCGGCACCTATTGGAAAAACCTTGTGTTTTATTCTGCAAGTGCTCTTAAAGAATAAATGGGGAAGCCACAGAAGAGTGACCCTAGAATAGAAATGGGAGCTGCAAAGACTCAGAGACTGACTTGCTCCTCATGATGGGGCTTTTTGATATCCACAAGCAACCTGAGAAGCAGCAAACCATTTCTGGAGAAATCAATTCGTTCTAACAATAAAGTGTTACCATATTACATAGTTATTTCGCTCACAGATTTCATCAGAGGAAATATTTAGCTGGGTAAGCTCAGCGAACTGAAGGGGTAAAAACACCTAACTGGCTTATTTTAATGACAGGGAACCCCTCTCAAACATCTCTAACATTTCTGATAATTTGGGCTTTTAGCTTCACCAGGCTACAAAATTTAAATAAAATATAACAGAATATGTCAAAACCAAATGTTACGAAGAATATAAATTAAAAGGCAAGTGTGTATGGCAGGTATCTTGTGTGGGGGATGTTCTCAATGGTTCCCCCAGTTCTGTTATGTACAAACTAATAAGACCACACCATGCAGTTTGTTTCTGTTATTGAAAACCTGAGGGTTTTCTCCCAATTCCTTGTAGGGTGTTAGAGCTCTGGTTTCAGTTGGTGTCACCAAACATTTCTTTCTACTGTCAAAGAGGATACCTCTTCTGGAATACTTCCTTTGCTAGTTCTTCCTCTAATCATATGAAAAAGAGGAGGAGTAGTGAGATAAACTGTGGGGGAAGGAAGAAAGGGAAGCATTTTCTGCGGACCAGATGCTATTTCCCGACGAGGAAACTTAGGTACAGAGAGGCTAAGAAACTTGGCCAAAATCATACAACTACTTGGTTTAAATTCCTTTAGGTGCTCCCATAACCTTCTAGACAGACTGTACCTTTGAAATTATTACACTGTTTTACAGGAACCTATTGATAAATGTCTCCTCCACTAAATCCTTAGCACCTCGAGGGGAAGACCTTTAACTGCCTTTTATCCTTGTATCATTCAGTGGTTGCTAATTAGTTGAATGAATGAATGGGCGAACGAATCAATGAACGAATGAACCAAAAACCAATGAGGGAAGTCAGCTGAAGTCTAGTAACTGTAAAGGCAGAAGTATTTTTCACTGAAGGCTATACAGTGGATTCACCATGAATTTCATTTAAGAGATCATTAAAATTTTATTCTTCAAAGGCATTTCTGTGAATCTTGCTGTAAAACAAACAGCTCTAACATTTTTTGAGTGAACTAAAATGATAATCCTTAGATATGGAGCATAAACAACCTTTTGCAATTCACAGTAAGAGGTAAAATTTGCTCCAAAAGAACTCAAGAAGTTAAAATTCAATTTGTTTGCTAATGAAGATTTGCTGAAACCTAATTAGCTCTTAATGGAAACAAGCTCCTGGGGTACAGCTCTCCCTGAGAACAATGGTTCAGAGCAACCTACTGTAAAATTAAGAAGAGAGAAAAGGGCAGAGCTCAGAGGAGTGAACACATCCCTTCTGATAGTAACATTGGACCAACACGGTAAACAATTTACTTTTCTGCTATAAACCCAGTCAGAAACTAGATTCACCAAGGCAGTGGGCTTAAAAAAAAAAAAAAAAAAAATCCCAGTCAGATACAATGTAGATTAGATAGTGCTCTTCCCTCGTTTGAGGGAACAATAAATTTGCAATTATACTTTAAGTTTTGAGGATTTCTTTACCCATTCAGAATCCTCTAAAATAAGAATAAACACGATGAAATAATGTTGCACTTGGCATAGGATGATTTACTGTTCCAGTGGTTATTATATGGTACTCTAAACTCTTAATGCAGTTGACCCTTGAACAACACTGGTTTAAACTACATGGGTCTGCTTATACATGGATTTTTTTTTTTTAATAAATACAGTGCAGTACTATAAATGTCATCTCTTCTTATGATTTTATTAACAACATTTTCTTTTCTCTAGCTTACCTTATGTTTGTATATAATACATATAACATAGAAAATATGTGGCGATTGACTGTTTATGTTATCAGCAAAGCCTCCAGTCAATACTAGGCTACTAGTAGTTAAGTTCTGGGGGAGTCAGAATATATGTAGAGTTTTTACCATGGCCTTAACCCCCACATTGTTCAAGGGTCAATTATATATATAAGCTCAAATGCTATACTTTAAAGAACATGATGCAGATGGAGCCAATAAATAAGCTAAATTTCTAATAAATGGTTCATGTTTATTTTATATTAGTAGAAATCTATCTGTACATAAAAATTAAGACATCCTACACTTGATATACACTTATAATCAGCATTTTGCCTAAAAGTCACTGCTACCAAGTGACTGGGGACAATCTCCTAAGTTAATGAGTTACCATTTTAAGACAATGGGCCAAAGTCAGGGATGGGTGACATTAAAACTTTGTTTTAGTTATAGTCAGCAGCTAAACATAAAACATTCACCAAAATTGACCTATTATATCACAAATGAAATCAAATAAAAATTAGCAAAAAAAAAAAATATGGTCTGATCACAAAGCAAGAAAACTAGAAATCAGGAACGAAGAGGGAATAGTCAACCTGTCACAATGGCAAAGGTCACACACATATACGCACTGATAGGGTAAAGTTCTGGCACACATACAGGCACTCTCATACACTGCTAGTTGAGAATAAACAGGCACAACCTTGGTGGGGGGCAACTGGGCAACACTTTTCAAAATACAAACGCTTAGACCCGTTGTTTCCACGCTTGCCTGCACATTGTAATCACCTAGCGAGAGTCAACAATTACTGGTATCTATGTCCAGCCATGGAGATTTTTATTTAGCTGGGCTGGGCTGTGGCCAGTCTTCAGACTTTTTAAAAGATTCCCCAGATGACATTAATGTGCAGATAAGTTTGGGAATCACTGGTTTATGTACCCTTTGATGAAGTAATTCCACTTTTCCTTACTTCTCCTACACATATATATTCACACACATAATGAATGGCCTATGACATTAATTATAGCTTTGTTTTATGATACCAAAAGTTTAGAAAAACATAAATTAAATATTCACCAAAAGGGAACTTGTTAAGTAAATATGGAGCATCCATAAAATGCAATGCTTATGCATCTGTTAAAAAGAAGTACAGATGGTATGTGAATTATATCCCAATAAAGCTGTTGTATGTATTTTTAAAAAGAAGTGCAGAATGGTGCATACAGCATACTACCAACCACCACACACACACACACACACACACACACACACATACAGATAAGAGTGGCTTTCTCCTTGGGTAAAAATATGCTTTTCTCTGCATACTCTTCCAAATACTGAAATTTGTAAGGTGTTATATATTAACTCCTAAAAAATCTCTTTTTCTTTTTTTTAAAGATTTATTTATTTAGGGGTACTTGGGTGGCTCAGTCATTAAGTGTCTGCCTTCAGCTCAAGTCATGATCCAAGGGTCCTGGGATCAAGCCCCGCATCAGGCTCCCCACTCAGCAGAAAGCCTGCTTCTTCCTCTCCCACTACCCCTGCTTGTGCTCTCACTCGCTGTGTCTCTCTCTGTCAAATAAATAAATAAAATCTTTAAAAAAATTATTTATATGAGAGAGAGCATGTGTGTGCACATGTGCAAGTGGGAGGAGGAGCAGAAGCAGAGAGAGAATCAGGAGGCCTCCATCTCACAACCCTGAAATCATGACCGGAGCTGGAACCAAGAGTCAGATGCCTAACCAACTGAGCCACCAAGGCACCCCTTAAAATATAAATTTTAAAAATTAAAATAAAATATAAAATCAATCTGGTTGTATCACTCTCCAAGCAAACAGAATCTGTATAAGCTACTATTCAAAGGGACATGAGAATATTTTGGAGTGATGGAAATACTCTGTCTTAATAGAGGCAGTAGTTGCACAGTTGCCCATGTTTCTCAAAACTCAGAAAACTGTATAGCCAAAACAAGTGAATTGTAGCCTATATAAACTGTCCCTCAATAAACCAGACTTAAAAAAATTTTTTTCAAAGCTTGTATGACAACCGAACAACACCAGTAGGAATGCAAATTGCCACAATGAATCTGGAAAACCGCTTGGCAGTATCTACTCAATCTGGGCGAGCACCAGCTCTGTGAGCTAGGACTTCCGCTCCAGCCTGGGTACCCAATAAAGGCACGTGCATGGATTCACCAAGGAGCATGCAAGAGGAAACTCACTGGCCAAACTATTCAAGATGGTGAAAAATAGGAAAGTTGTTCAAAGTAAAATGAACTAGCAGACTACGGTGTATGTGTGCAATGGAAAGCCAGGCAGGAGGTGATTCACTTTGAGGAGTGGCATTGCCAAGACCAAGGAACGGTTTTCAAAGAGCATGAGCAAAAAAATACAAATGCCCCAACAATAGAGATATTCAACCTCACTCATGATGAGAGAAATGTGAATTAAAATTACTCCAAGATAATCTATCTCATCACACTGGAAAAATTCCAGTTTAATGACACATCCTGATGGCAAAGCTGAAAGGAAACAGGCATCCTCAAATATGTTCCTTGGAGATGTAAAATGGTAAAATTCCATGTAAGACAGTTTGGCCATACCTTAAAAAAGTTTTTTCAAATGCATTTATCCTTTGAAACTTAAATACCAGCTTGAGGAATGTATCCCATAAGATGTACAAGATGCATACAAGATGATAGAGATTATTCATTGTTTGCAATATCGCAAGATTACAACTCAAGTCTATCCACTGGACACTAATTAGATGAACTATGATATATCATCCATACAATGTAAGATTCTGTAACTACAAAACCTAACAGGGAAGCTCTTTATATATCGCTATGGAAACAAATGTTAGGGATATAATGTTAAGTGAAAAAAATCAAGTGGCAGAAAAACATACATAATATGCTACTTGTGTGTAAAAGGGAGAAATGAAAAAATACATATGCACATTAGTTTGCATTAGGACACAACATAAACAAAAGTGGTTAGCTATTTGTGATAACAGGAAGCTGAAGTAAGAACAGAATGGATAGAGGAAGGAAAAAGACTTCTCGGTATCTATCTTTTCATAGATATATCTATCTATATATATGCATACATATATATATCTTTTATCTCTTTATCTGTATCTGTCTATATAAATAATATATATGTATATATATATATATATATATATATATATATATATGTGATGTATATGTGCATATAGATAGATAGATGTATTTCCCCCAACAGAAATCTATTTCCAATTCCAAAATGTTACACTTTTTAAAAACTCCAGTTAGGGAGGGGCACCTGGGTGGCTCAGTGGGTTACGCCTCTGCCTTCGGCTCAGGTCATGATCTCAGGGTCCTGGGATCAAGCCCTACATCAGGCTCTCTGCTCATCGGGGAGCCTGCTTCCCCTGCTCTCTCTGCCTGCCTCTCTGGCAAATAAATAAAAATAAAATCTTTAAAAAAAAAAAAACTCCAGTTAGGGAAATAAAAACAAACTCCAAAGTCTAACTACATATTACTTTCCCTCCCCTATCCCTCCCATCAAGAGGTGTGAGTAGACTTTGCAAGTTGCACACAGGTTGCTACAGCCTGTGGGCCTAGGACCTCCCTCTCAAAGTGTGGTGTTGGGAGAGGGTGGGTGGATGGCGATAGGCTTTTAATGCTTTGTTCCACACCTCTGGAGCCTCAGTCAAAACTGTTTGCCTCATTTATAAGAAAAAGCAAACAAACTGTGTGGCTGGTGTCTCAGTCAGTTAAGCGTCTGCCTTTAGCTCCGGTCATGATCTCAGGGTCCTGGGATCAAGCCCCACACTGGGCTCACTTCTCACCAGGGAGCCTGCTTCTCCCTCTCCCTCTGCCCCTCACCCTACTTGTGTTCTCCTTGCACATGCTCTCTCTCAAATAAAATTTAAAAAAAGAAAAGCAAACAGAAGAGTGAATCCAGAAAGAGACCTTATATATAGCAAAGGTGGCATTTAAATGGGTGCTGGAGGGTCATAGGTAGTTTCAGGTATCAAAATTATTTAGATATCTTTGTATTCAATTTTATCTTGTCGATTTAAACTGTTACACAGTATTGTATATTATGGTTATAGTATAATTTAAAAATTATTTTTCTCATCTTAAAAATCATGTGCCTAAGTGGAAATCTTTGTATATATAGGATTTTTTTTCCTCTACAAGAGATACTTTGAAGTAGAACTAAAGATTGAAGGCTATACACCTTTTATAATTTAATTAAATATAGTAAATAAACATTAAGTGGTTCAACATTATCAGTAGGTAAATAAATGCAAAATGAAATCTCATTTTCATACATTAGCAAAGATATCACCAAGAGTATGAATAAATACTGATGTAAAAAATCTTCTAACAATTTTGATAAATAAAAAGGCAAATTCCAGAAAAATACATAGTGATACTACCTCTGATTTTTTTTAAATCAACAACCAGAAACCAAAGTCATTTATTCCTGTATATGCATATTGAACTTAAAAACCCAGAAAAGATTCAGGACAGATACACACCAAAACAACAACTATTACCCCTGGGACAGAGACCTGTGTATGGCAGTGTGAGAGGGAACAAGGAAGCCTAGAGGACCTCTTGATTTTACTGCTGGATTATAATGCACACACAATACATTCAGATGTTACTTGTCAAACTAAAGCAAAGAAAAACATTTATAAAAATTGTTCATTGAATTCTGCTTGTAAACTTAAAAAAAAATAAAGTGTCTTCCAAGACTACTCATTTTCAAAATAAAAAGACTGTATATAGGTCATCGACTTCACTAGGTTCTTCCCCTCAATGTGAGGAAATTCACATGAATTTCACAGCGAGCTGGCAAGAAGAGAAAGGATTCTAGAAAGCATGCAACATGAGTGAGCAAGAGTCAGCACTAAAAAAGTAAATGCAACCTGCCCCATCTAATGGAAGGATACAGTTAGCATACAGTATTAGTGCCTGGTATCAAAACTCCAGTAAAGAAGTAACTATATGAATTTATATTTGACTTCTAATACAAATACACTCTATAATGAAATTTCTTCTGTAGGAAGAGAAAACAGTACCTTTGAGTGACAAGTCTGGAGGGCTCATTGGTCAGGCTTTTAAAGGGCTATACAGACACAGGATTTAGAATTGGCAAGGGGAAATGCTCCCCAAATTCTTTTGCAACATGACATTGAGAGTACAAGGTAGTATTTCTATGTCGCTATCTGGAAACGAATGAGGCTGCTCAGAGCACAGGAAACGGGCCTGAAATTACTTTAGCGTCAGCCCTGCAGATGATCCAAAGCCCAAGAGCACCTTGGCAGCCCAGGGACACAGTCATGACATGCCACCAGAAAGGTTGCGGTTCAGCCTTTCACCCATAACAGGTGTTTACTACTAACACTGAATGTGGCTCATCACTACACAATACCTTCCATGGCAGTACAACAGAGCAGATGAAAACAAGATGGTTGGGGCTGTGTGACTTAGTTCTTTCCTAAAGACCAACCATAGAGGTGTCCAAACCCAAAGGTTCTCGGCCATCACCTAACAACTACAACTAGCTTTCCTGACGGAAAGCAAGGAGGGCCTCCTCTTCTCTGCCCCTTCTATGGACCTGGGGCTCTCTCTGACCAACTCTCCTGTCCCAGACTGAAAGCAGTTGCCACTCTTCTAGAAAATAGCTCTAAAATATTTGGCAACATCACACATAGTATCTTCTATAGAGGCAAAAGCTCTCCCCTGCTGAATAAAAGCAGGCCAGTTTAACAAAATGGTAGAAAATAGGAGTCTATAAATACTAGACAGATTGAATAAACAACTGCTCAGTACAACAGGAAGCCCCAATTGACACTTTAAAGTATGTGTTATTTTTTCTTTTTTTAAAAAAAGATTTTATTTATTTATTTGACACAGAGAGAGATCACAAGTAGGCAGAGAGGCAGGCAGAGAGAGAGGGAGAAGCAGGCCCCCCGCTGAGCAGAGAGCTCGATGTGGGGCTCGATCCAGGACCCTGAGATCATGACCTGAGCCGAAGGCAGAGGCTTAACCCTCTGAGCCACCCAGGTGCCCCTAGTTTTTTCTCTTTAAAGAATTTATAATTTTTTAAAATATTTTATTTATTTGACAGAGAGAGTGAGAAAGCATAAGCAGGGGGAGCAGCAGAGCGAGAGGGAGAAACTGGCTCCCCGCGGGACTCAATTCAGAACTTTGGAATCATGACCTGAGCTGAAGGCAGACACTTAACTAATTGAGCCACCCAGGCACCCCAACAATTTATAATTTTAAAGCATCATGAATTCCAGAGTATGCAAACTCTAGTAAGGGATAAAAATATAAGAATAAGACCCAAAATCTCATAAAAGAAAGGTAACACAAACCATCAAACATGAGAAATGACCACTTTGGTGACTCAAATGTTACTCTTTCAGAAACTCATCATCTCTAGCATTTTTAGACCATATAAAATTCATTTTACAGCTGAAAAACAGGCAAAAGAAAGCTGGAGCTATAGTACCTGGTGAAAGTTGGGTTGTGTTCTGTCATCGCAACTAGCAATTTCAGAGCATATGCTGGGACTGGGTCAGGCTCTATGAGGATGTGCTCATACCTGCAATGATAAAGTGATTACAAACGGATTCAGTGGTTTTCTTCACTTCATGTCTCCTCTGAACAACAGAAGCCATACACCATAAAGTGCAAACATAGAGATACCAGAATAAACATATGAGCAATAGGACCTGGTAAGGGATACTTAACCTAATGGAACTTCGAAGAGCTTCACTCGGCCACAGGGCTTGAGGACACCAACCTGCCTCACAGAGGTCTGTTTGGGGAAGAGTTAATGAGACAATCCAGTAAAAGGATTAGTATTGGGCTGCACACATGGTAAAAGATAGAAGGAAAAGGAAGCATTTGTGGCAGGGTCCCCAAGAGCACCTTCAAATTCAGAGATGCGCTCATGATGGAGACTCAGTAGGGCTACATGGCTAGGATACACAGATGAATCCTAGAGGAGAAGGACACAGGTGGAGACTGGAGGATTCTGTGCACAGGCTTCCTTATGCTCTCTCCCTCCCATAAGAGGTCAATCAGAGAATAATCTTGTCCCCAGCAACAAAAATGCAACACATGCATGTGATGTTTCTGCCCATCAGAGACTCAAGTGACCAAGGCTCTTCTTGGGGGCTGGACACATTAGCAACTTCTAACAAGAGTCAAAATCGCTCCTAAGAGGAAAGCTGGCATTCAGCATAAACCCTGCCATCTGCACAAGAGACCAGGCAGCCTGAACTACTCCCAGCAGTTAAATGGGGCTGGAAACACTCTGAGCACCAAGTTCTAAGTCGCCATCCTGCCAAGGTCCAGCCTCTCGTCCAGCAAGCGGTCGTTCCTAAGGGGAGCAGTCGCAGACCTGCTACGTTCACTCTTTTCTACATAATATTCTTCTTATGAAAACTTTAAAATCTGAAACAATTATTGCCAGAAAGAATAAAACTTAAAAATAAATGAAAAAAAGGTCTCTATTATTATTAACTAAAAGTTTCAGCAACACAGTTCAGACGGTGCCCGCATGTTATCTGTGAGGCAGACGCTGGTTTGCAGGGGCGTCTCACCTACTCAAGTTCAGCTATCTGGTCTACAGCACCGCGGAGGTGCTCAAGATAGAAGTGTCAGATGAAGGGATGTACAGACAGTTGGAGAAATGGATGGACATATGAACAAACAAACCAATTAACTTTTTGACTCTACTCTCTGGAACATCCAACAACTAAAAAGGGAGTAATCTATCTCCTCAAACCCAAAATGTATATTTAAAAATCCATGACATGAAGCGGATGCTTTTCATCTGGCGAATAGGGCCCCAGGCTCTTACTCAGAGCCTATTTACTCTCATTTTGGAAATCATTATATAACCAGCTTAATTATGTAGCCTCTAATCCCACAGCCATTAAAAAGGAGCCAAGTAAAGGGAAGACAGGGACTATTACAGAATGAAGTGGGACTTGAAGGCATAGGAAAAAAAAAAAAAAAAAAAAAGCAAACCCACAAACTCCAAACAGAGAGAAGTCTGGGGAGCATTTAACGTAGAAACAGCAGCTGCTCGTACCTCAATGGGACCAGAGGGCCCATTACACACCATAATGCTCAAAATGGGGGTAGTGAGTCAAGAAAATGTTCAACTGGGTAGAGTGCTCTGTTTAAGGAGGCAGGAAGTACCATATTTTAGAAAGATTTCTTATAAAATATTTTTAAATTATAGCAATTAAAAGTTTTGCTCAGGTATGACAAAGATAAAAGTCAAAATGCCAATCACTCATAATAAAATCATAAATGTTAATAAATCAAAGAGAATGGCATGTTAAAAAACAGTACGGCACAACCTAAGCATCAGTAATTTCAGGAGTGAAAAAAATCAAATTTAGGAAAACAATATGTTTTATCATCTGAATAAAACAAAATGCAAGGAAACACCTTTAGAGGTGATAAAAATTTAACATCCAGGTTGAACTCTTTCTAAAACAGGAACAATTCAGCATATTAGAGAGAAATCATTATTCCTTTCTAGAAGAGTCTTGTAAAATAAAAAGCTCTTACATCCTAAGTTGGGGGCACCCAAGAATGGTTTGCTAGAAAGACTTACAGAAAAGCTGTTAAGCTAATAATTATGGTGTGTTACAGTGAATACCAGTGTAGATGAAAGGCTCATAGGGCAGAGTTCAGGTGGGACCAGGAGCAAGCTGTCAGCTGTCCTTTCCTAATGGAGGCGGCTGGACAGAGCTGACCCTCCAAGCAACACTGTGGACAACACACGGGCTGTACTGCCAGGTAGGGAAGCTCTCTAGAGCACTAGTGTCCAAAGTTGCATTAGAGGTCAGTCACATGGGTACGGCCATGTGTCTGCATGCTAACCTTAGTTGCTCAGTCTCCAGCCCCTCCAGGGGTCAAGTTGATATGCTATAGCCCAAGGCCTCCACCAAAATTCACATTGTTAGCATAAATATCTGGCACAGCTCAAGGACTCCTGTATACAGAGACTCTCTTATCAAGCAGGATAGTCCAAAGGCTCAGAAGTTATCTCCCAGAAGAAGGTCAAGGGTCAGTCTCTCTTTAACTTGTAGGGCTTGAACACTCCACATTTCCTAAGTTAGCTCTTCAGGGCACACGTCCTGAAAAAGGAAACTGAGGCACTGAGTTTAAAGTGAGGCATTAAGTCAGATAAGAGAAGGATGTACCCTTCTGCTGCCAACCAGTATTTGGAAATTGTCAGCCAGAGAATTTCAATGGAAATGGAAATGGGAGGCTTCTGATGAGTCACACAAACAGGATGGATGACGCCCCCCCGCACCCCATCCTCATTCCCAGACTTAGCTGAATCACTGAGGAAAGGACCACAAGCCTATAAATTTACAAAAGCTTCCCATGTAATCTTCTGTACTTTTCTTGTGGAAAGTACAAGAGAAAATGTGGACAACTGGTTAGAAATGTAATAAACAATCCCAAGAAGACTGAGAAGACACAAACTATTTTAAAATAGAACTAATAGGAATATGTAGAATCTACATTTAAAAAGAACACAAGGATGAAGCTTCACTGACTGAAATTCAAATGTCTTAAGCTGTTTGAGGTCATCTAACCTGGAAATGGGAGGGAGAGATGAATCTTGTACCGGCCTGTGCATGAGAATGTTCCCAAAAAATACTGTTATGTTTTTCTACCCTTAGGGAAAAAAAGAAAAAAGGTAAGAGTCATAATAAATATGTTTAGAATACAAATACTGAATACATTGAATATACTTTCATTTCATCAAAGATAGGTTTGTAATGGTCAGCAAGAACTAGCCAGAAGAATGCTGTGATTTATTAAGCTTGTCTTCTAAACAGAGATAAAGCATCTGAGCTGATGGTCATTGGATCTTGCACTCCTCTGAATGTGACTTGGCAGGAAACAAAGAGTGATGAGTCCGGACTCCTGAAAAGGCCTGGAAGGAGACTGAACAGGGGAGAGCTGGCCCATTCTGATGGACAGGGGCTGGAGAGGAGTGCTCCATGTGCCTTGAGCCTGGATACAGACTGAGATCGCTAACAACATAAGCCCCTACTCTTCTAGTTCTAGAATCCTCCCAAATAAGGGGTCTTTTCCAGGTCCCAAACAGCTGGAACCCAGGCAGGAAAAGCCCTTTGTACTAAATCCACATCAACCCCAAAGGAGAGAACACACTTCTAAAACTTCTAAAAATCATATATTTAGAGATCCAAGGGATGTTCTCTTCCCTATCTTGCTAAGTGCCTGTGAAACTGGAGCCCAATTAGGTAAGCTGTCAGGAAGTGGAAACAGGCTATCAGAGTAACTCTGCATCATTGGGAGAAGTTACTCTGGAAAAGTGAGCAAAGATCTGACCAAGTGGAAAGAAGAATCTGTTCCGCTGGGGGTAAGGGGAGGCCCATATCTTGAAGAGGACCACTCTGCTTGGAGTAAGCCACAAATTCACATTTCTACGTCTCAGTGGGGTGGGCTCTGAGAATTTTAGGGGAAAGAAGGATTCAAGAATAGAATATCCAAGGAACTTTAGAAGGAAGCACAATGAGGAAGATCCTGCTAAATGAAAAGCTGAATTACTTTATAAAATCTTAATAATTATTAAGTGTTGTGAGATCAAGAACATACATTTAAACTAAGGAAAGAAAGGTGACATACATTGGACAAGAAAGAGTGATCTTAGAAAAGGGGTTAGAATGGTTAGGACATATCTTATGAAAATATATCACCAATAAATTAAGAATTAAAAAATTTTAACTTCCACTAAAATACTAACATGAGTAAATATTCACATAATCTTGAGTGAAGCACTTTGAAGCATGACAAAAGAAATGAATCAAAAAATATTTATAGCTTTAAAGTTTTTAAGTAGTATTTCTCAGTGGCAAAACCTCCATAAATGAATCAAATGAGGGGAAAATTTGCAGAATGTTGGCAGAACAGAGTGGATAGTCTTAATATATAAAAGGCTATTGCAAACCAATAAATATCCAACCAAAAAAAAATAGTGGACAAAATACATCCAGGAAGAATATAAATGGCCAAGAAGCATGGAGGGAAATGGCCAACTTCACTAACATCTAAAGGAATTCAAGAGATAACAAGAGTACAGCAAAATAAGTTCATAAAAGGAAGCTGGTAATATAAACTCTTCATCATCTCTGAAAAAAAATTTGCCAAAACCTATCAAATGCCCTTAAAAATGTATTTAGTATTATAGTGATTCTAACCCTAGAGATTCAACAAAAAGAAAAGTATGTACCCAAAGATGTAGCCCAAAAAGTGGCTCTTTGCTGCAGTATATATAATTATGAAACACTGGGAAAATCCTAGATATTCAGTAACTGGAAATTGTTCAAATCATTTTTAGTACATTTATAAATGTAGATAAGTAGAATACAAGGCAGTAATCCACTTATATTGGGATAGACAGAGATATTCACAGTATGGTATGTGGGAATTGGCAGGAAAGACAGGTTCTAAGGAGGAAATTTCAGAAAATACTAAGTAAATCTTACCACAAACAGAGAAACCATATTGAAAAGCAGGCAGATATTAACATAAAATGGTAGGCGAGAGACAAAATGTGAAAAGCCTTGAATGGCTGGGTAATGTGAATGTTACTTTCTACAATGCAAAGGTTTCTGAGCAAGGGACAATATGTGTTTAAAGGCATATCTAACAGAATACAAGATGGATTCAAAGCTTGGAGCATAGAGGAAAGAAATGTGTGGGGTTAGCTCAAGAGAAGACTGCCAAACAGCAAAGGCATGAAGGTGAAACCTGCCTGTGGAGAAGGCTGAGGACCTCCCCACCAGATGGCTGTGAAAGGAGTAGAGAAACTACTCTTAGATATTTTCTGTACAGTTTTGTCCAAAAATTGATCTTGGTGCTATCTTGAGTCAACTCCAAAATTTTATAAACTGAGAAAGGTATGAACCAAATAAAGAGTTGACATCTTGAGAATTTTTCAGTCTTGTGATTTTTATGTGACCTGATATTCTGTTGTCTTGCATGGAGGCATAGATATTTAAGTATATCAGAAGTTAAACAGATACATAAGTAGGTGGAGAAACAGGAAAATGGTATATACAAACATATATATTTATATATTTTAATATTTTTAAGTGAAAGAAAGGTATGACTTCAAAATAAGTGTTAAATATAATTTCAGAGAGTAAACCCTCAGCTCTTCTGGATCTCTTCAACAAAACCAACAGCAAATTTTTATTACAAAGCCCTGAAAGGCTTTAAAAAAAAAAAAGGCTTCAATAAAGCAACACTCAAAGTTAACCAAATATTATCCAAAGGACTGGAGCATTAGAATTATCCTGATTCAGAAGGATACAAGAATATCTGTCCTTACTTTAACTCTGAGATTATCCTACTTTAGATTCCTAGAGGTTGTATCGCAGGAGGGATCACTGTACCTCAATGCACTGCTTTAGGAAGACACTCAAAACATAGAAGGATTAAGTAAAAGGAACAAAGTAGAACATTATGATGCTTCTTTAGGCTATAAAAATAGTTGTGATTCAAATTTTATCTATAAAATAAAATTATCTGAGAGAAAGCTAAAACTGAAATACTCTGTTCTGATTTCCATCAGAGATGGCCAGGTTCACATCTATTTTAACATAGGATATTTGTGGTTAAGGGAGACAAAGGCACAATAAAGAACCATCTGGATGCCCGTTAAGTCACCAACACATAAGCCAGGTAGTCAAACTCACGACTTTTACTAGATATTATTTCAAATCCAGATAAAGAGCTCTACAGTGTATTGCCACTAATGGAATCCACTTACAAATTCCAATTTCTAAGAGAAAATACAATTCTAATTTGTAAAAAATATAGCTCTTTCTGAGATTCTAAAAAACAAAGTCTTAATAATTTATGAAGTCATTATGGCCCTGATGATTGCACAGGTCACAAGAGAATTATAAAGAAGAAAGGCAATACCCATTTTCCCCAGGAGAGAAATGCTGAATGCCATATTGTCATAAAAACACTGTAAGCACATTTATATCAGCATGATCTCTTTTCAAAACACACAAAGCTAAAAGAAAATATGAAAACTAAAATACATGTTGGTAAAGTACTTCCAGCCTAGCAAAGGCAAATTCCATAGAGATTTTCCCCATGGCTTGCTACCTGGCATAAAGCTTTTCCTGACTATTCTACCTAAAACAACCCCTTCCTCTTTCTCCTTATGATCATTCTCTATCCCCTGACACTGTTTTATGTTTTGTTTTTCTTTACAGTGCTCAAAATTAACTGCAATCATCTTATTTATCTGTTTACTGCTTTGTCTCACCCACTAGAATGTAATTGCACTGAGGGGCAGGGATCCAATCTTACCCACCATAGCATCCCCAGTGCCTGGCATGTGGAAGTCACTCAAAATATATTTATTGAGGGGAGGGAAGGAGAGAGGGCTTTAAACCTCATATACACAATCACAAAATGTAGTACAAATGACATGATCTACCTTTGTATGAATATTAAAATTTCCTCTTTCCCAAGAAGAGCAATGGTGTCTTTCCTGAGTGAACCAGATCTAGTCCCATTTATGGCTAAATACTGAAAGAGCAATGTCCTCACCTTGTGGAGCAAGTCTTGGGGGAAAAAACAGTCAGAAGAAGACTACTTTCGATACTACAAGTCCATTGATAATGAATTTGATATTAAACTTCTGAGAGGTGTCAATTTTAATTGATGGAGTCACTCTGGACTCAAGTTTCATTAAATATTGCCTCTTCTGCATGAACCTTTCAAATCAAATCTTGTCTCTCTGCTGAAGGAAATCATAGCAATTTCCTGAGTATATATGGTTATCTTTCTTCCCAGGAAAAAACTTTTTCTCGTGAATCAGTTACATTAGTGGCATTCCAACCATCTCAGAGCGGGTGAGACTGAAAGAGGGAAGGAGAGGAGCAAGAAGTAAGAGCACATGCACCAAGTGTGGCAGAACCAAGATTTCATCGCAAGTTTATTCTAATCACAAGACCCAGACTACCAAAGGCCAACATCACCAACTTTAGCATGCAGAGTCTTCTCCAACTGGTGGCAGGGAGACAAGGAACTCAGAAAGGCTGCAAGCACAAGGGAGGTTTGACAATTGTTGCTGACGTAAAGATGGAGGGAACAGTGAGAAGAAATGTGGGCACGCTAACGGAACACAAGGCAGCACAGAAACAAGGACTCTGGTCCTATGACTGTGTACTGAGGTGAATAATGGGCCCAAATCCGTCCATGTCCTAACCCCCAGTACCTGTGAATATGACTTTATTTGGAAGAAGCCATGCAGATGTGGTTAAGGATCTCAAGATAATTTAAGGTAGGCCTTAAACATAATGACAGATATCCTTATATGAGAAAAGGAGAGACAAACTCAAGGCGGACACAGGGGAGAAGGCCACGTGAAAAAAAGAGGCAGAGATTGGAGTGGACGTAGCTATAAACCCAAGACTGTTGGCAGCCATCAGAAGCCAGGAGAGAGGCATGGTTTCTCCCTCAGAGCATCCAAAAGGAAACTAACACTGCCAAGACTTTGAATTTGAACTTCTGACCTCCTGAACTATCAAAAATAAATTTCTCTTGTTTTAAGCCAGTCAGTGTGTGGTAATTCAGCCTTAAGAAATGAATGCAAACTATGAGAAACTGAATTCTGCCAACAACCTGACCGAGCCCAGAAGCAGGTTTCTCTCATAGTCTCCAGGCAAGGACTCAGACCAGGGACACCTGACTTCAGGGGTGTGAGATCCAGGACAGAGATCCCAGTCACGCTTTGTCAGACTTCCCACCTACAGAACTAAGTAGATGTTGGTTTAAGCCACTCAGTGTGTGATAATTTGTTATGCACCAATACAGAGCTAATGGAAAATTCAGAGTTTAATATTCTTGTGTTATTACATTAGTTAATTCTCATGATGCAACGTTACAAGGAAGTTTTGATGGTGAGCATCTTTTTCTTGTTCCTGATTTTAATGGAAAAGCCTTTGAGTAGTATTTCAAAACTGTGATCAAAAGAGTTCTGGGAGATGGTAATAGATAAGCCATAGGAAATAGTGTCTTAAGGTCATAAAATGTTGAGAAACACTGAGCTTCAGAAAGTTAAATGGGTGAATTGTGAAATTCAAAAGCCAAGGGATAGTAAACACACAAAATGTTTCAGAAAGAACATGTGTTCTGTGGCAGGTCTATGAACATTACACAGGCACACTGTTGAAGGAAGTTGGCTTCAACATTTAATTTATACTTAACTAAACATTTTTATTTGCAGGACTTACAGACTTGTTCAGTTAAAAAGTATTAATGTCTGAAATATTTGGCTCTACCACACAGTACACGTTCCAAAAAGGCTGTGCCTGTCTTGGTCGTTATTATATTCCCAGAAACTAGAAATATGCCTATATAGTAAGATGTACTCAATTAGTGCCAATGAATAAATAAGCTGATTGGGAGAAAAAACATTCTCTCTCCAGCTCACTTCATGTAACTATCCCATGCAGCTGTCCACTGGAAACAAGCTGGCCTGTTTACCACTCACTACTCTGTGCATTCCACACCTTTGCATAACCCAATCTTGCCTAGAAGACCTACTGTTTTTCTATGCAACCCTACCTAGATTTCAAAATCTAACTGAAATACCACCTCTCTATCAGTGGTATTATAATTTTCCACACAGAAAAGGCACTAAACCAATACTTACAACTAAAGTTCCATCTCTTCAGAAAGCAAAGCATGTACACGGCAAAGAGGTAACACTTCTTTTATATTAATACATGAATTTATATAGAAAGCAATCCATCCAGGATATTTATGATAGATGAGGTGATGGTTAATTTTATGTGTTAACTTGACTGGGCCACATGAGCACAGTTATTTGGTCAAACATCATTCTGGGTCTGTCTGGATGAGATTAACATTTGAGTCAGTAAACTAAGTAAAGCAGATTGCCCTCCCTCATGTGGGTGGGCCTCATCTAATCAGTTCAAGACCTGGGTAAAACAAAAAGGCCGAGTGAAAGAGAACACCTCTGTTCTACTGCACTGAGCTGGGACATTGTTCTTCAGCCACCTTTGGACTGGAAGCATCGGCTCTTCTTCAGTCTCCAGCCTGTCAGCTTTCAGACTGGTATATACCCTACCAGCTGGCCTGGTTCTCAGGCCTTCGGACTCAAGCCAGAACTACACCATAGGCTCTCTGGGTCTCTAGCCTGCAGACTGCTGATCTTGGGCCGTCTCAGCCTCTATAGTCATGTGAGCAAATTACCTTATTGTAAATCTCTTTCTTTATATACATACATCCTACCGGTTCTATTTTTCTGAGAACCATAACTAATATTTAATAAGATATTTATTCTTACAACTGAGTTTTCATTCATATCACTAGCAGTTCTGATAAGCACCGGAACACAGGTATTACATGGTATTTAACAAGATTAAATTACTGTGCTCCCTGAACATTTTGTTAAGGTTTTTAGAAGAGACATCCACTCTTTCCAGAGGATCAACACCCAGGAACCATTTAACCACCAAGTAGAAAGAGCCTTTCTGAGAACAAAGCCACATAGCTGTAGACACAAACACACAGGAATGTCGACATCACTCACACCCCTGAATCCAGCTATATTTGATGCCAGCACAAGCTCATAATGTGAGCACAGAGTATTTTCCAAATTAGTTTGAGTGTTACTGTTTGCAAATAAAAGTCCTAACGTAACACTTCCGTGTAAAAACTGGAAAGCCTACTGTATATGTGCATGAAAAGCCTATCCTCTTGGCTTTAGCCAAAGTATTAAAGTCAAAGAAAGATTAAAACTTTTTTTCTTGAAAGATTTTATTTATTTATTTGACAAAGAGAGACACAGTGAGACAGGGAACACAAGCTGGGGTAGTGGGAGAGGAGGAAGCAGGCTTCCTGCTGAGCAGGGAGTCCAACATTGGGCTCAATCCCAGGACCCTGGGATTATGACCTTAGCCGAAGGCTGATGCTCAACAACTGAGCCACCCAGGCACCCCGAAAGTAAGATTAAAACTTTAACAAAATTATGGGGCACCTAGGTGGCTTAGTCAGTTAAACGTCTGCCTTCAGCTCAGGTCATGATCCCAGGGTCCTGGGATGGAACCCCACATAGTACTCCCTGTTCAGGAGAGAGCCTGCCTCTCTCTCCCTCTGCTGCTCCCACTGCTGGTGCTGTCAAATACATAAATAAAATCTTTTTAAAAAAATTTCAACAAAATTAAAAATATGGATATTAGTATGTATATTTGACAAGCCGAAGCCAATGCCATGTCACTCTTATAAACTGTAGAAACTTCACTATTCTTTCACTAACATACAAGAGACATACAAGATTTTATTAGTTTCAGGTGCACATCATGGGATTCGATATTTTTGTACATTATAAAATGATCCCTATGATAAGTCTAGTTACCGTTATCTGTCACTGTATGGTACAATATTATTGATGTTGGGTAAGCTGCACGTAACATCCCTCAACTTATTTATTTTATAACTGCAAGCTTATACTTTTTAAAATTATTTTTATTATTATTTTATTAACATACAATGTATTATGTATGTTGTATGTACAACATAACAATGTATTATTTACCCCAGGGGTACAGGTATATGAATCATCAGGCTTACATACTTCACAGCACTCACCATATCACATACCCTCCCCAATGTCCATAACCAACAAGCTTATACCCTTAACCCCCTTCACCTATTTCACCAGCCTCCCGCATTCCCCCCACCACCCTCTTCAGGTAACCAACAGTTTATTTCCTGTATCTATGAGGCTGTTTTTGTTTTAATTGTTTTGTTTTTTTAGATTTCACATACAAGTGAAACCATATGGTACTTGTCATTCTCTGTCTGCTTTATTTCACTTAGCATAATATCCTCTAGGTCCATTCACGTTGTCACAAATGGCAAGATTTCTCATCATTCTTAAGTCATATATTCACCTACTCAGTGAAGAATATGAATTTTCTTTGATTAGCATTTCTAAACTTACAATCACTAAGAGCTGTCATCAAAGACCAAACTCCTTGCCAAGATTTCTAGTTTTCCAGAATCAAGGTTAAATGAATACATTAGATTTCATTTTTAAGTTTTTATTTAACATTTACTGAGCCCTTACTATACATGCTGGCTAGGCACATTCAGCAATACCTATTTTAATGGCTATTTCACCTCTTTGAAGTATGTGCTATTACTATTATTATTGTTCTATCACAATCTTCCTTTTAAAGGTTACTAAGGTAAGGTTATAATAAATGTACCAGAGCTATTATTGTCAAGAGTGTACCGTGCCCCACACACTATACTAAGCTTCACAAGACGTATCCTATTTAATCCCCACAACTATCTTCTGAGGTAGATACTACTGCCCCCATTCTGGGAGATTAGAAAACAAGGCCAAAAGAACAAAATGTAGAGCCAAGATCTATGCATCACATCAGAGTCAGTCCACAAGCTTTGAAAACAACTTGTACTATATTCCAATCAATTCTGTAATATTATCCAAAGTAGATTTCAAATTGCTTAATGAACACCTGAACTCATCTACATTACTTCTGTTCTTGAGTTGTCATGTGGTTTTATTTGTATTTTCCTCCATAATTCCTCAACTCTGGAAAAAGATACACATTATAGGAAGTGCATACTATTTATTCCAAATCAGATGAGTAAAACAAAAGTGTGGAATTATAGATTTAACACTTTTTATTTTACAAACTCTTCCAAAAGTGGGCAAACTCCAGATAGGAAGAAATTTTATTTCATATTTGCATGGGTGTTAACCAGCTTTGGTAACCTGTGAGGTCCTCACCAATCAGAATGGCTAAAATTAACAAGTCGGGAAACAACAGATGTTGGCGAGGATGTGGAGAAAGGAGAACCCTCCCCTACACTCTTGGTGGGAATGCAAGCTGGTGCAGCCACTCTGGAAAACAGTATGGAAGTTCCTGAAAAGTTGAAAATAGAACTACCCTATGAGCCAGCAGCTGCACTACTGGGAATTTACCCGAAAGGTACAAGTGTAGTGATGCGAAGGGGCACAATGTTTACAGCAGCAATGTCCACAATAGCCAAACTATGAAAAGAACCCAGATGTCCATTGACCAAGAAATGGATAAAGAATATATGGTACATTAATTTATACAATGGAATACTACTCAGGCATCAGAAAAAAAAAAAACAAAACAAAACCAAAATCTTGCCATTTGCAACAATGTGGATGGATCTAGAGGTATTACACTAAGTGAAATAAGTCAATCAGAAAAAGACAATTATCATATGATGTCACTGATATGTGGAATTTAAGAAACAAAACAGAGGATCACAGGGGAAGAGAAGAAAAAATAAGAAATTAGAGAGGGAGACAAACCATCAGAGACTCATAAGCATAGGAAACAAACTGAGGGCTGTTGGAGGGGTGGAGGGTGGGGGGATAGGCATTAGGATGAAGGCACGGGATATAATGAGCCACTGGGTATTATATAAGACTAATGAACCACTGACCTCTACCTCCAAAACCAATAACACATTGTATGTTAATTGAACTTAAATAAAAATAAATCAATTTCTTAAAAAAAAAAATAACCTGTGAAGCCCTGTTAAAGAAAATCCTGTCCCTACTGTGGAGGGCACATCTCAGGTCCTGAGAAATGCTTCTCTACAAGGTGTTAGACAGCAGATAGCCAAAGCAAATCTTTCAAAAATTACACTTTTCACAAAAAAATAAAAAATCTTTTGGGGCATTTTCTTATCAGAAAGATGTAAATAATTACATATGGTTTAGAAGTGTAAGATGGCACTGAAAGAAAGAATTAATCCCGTGAGAGAAGGTTCTAATCTTATATTTACCCACAGGAGTACAAACATACACACTCAGAGATAACAAATGGAACCAAAAATACATTTACTGATCGTTTCTCACATGAGAAAGTTTAACAGTGTTTCTTCCTATAGATAGCCACGTTCTTACTTTGGGTATCAAACGTATTCTAACAGTATATATTCATTATCAGGAGTCTCCCTGAAACCACCTGCAGCAGTGCAGAAATAAAAGAAACAGTCTGGCTCTATAAACCAAGCTATTACAGATCCAGCTCCAAGCAGTCGAGACAGGCCCCTCTGCCAGGAAGAGGTTCATACACACTGGCCACGCGCTTCATAAGATGAACCTTCCTAAACCAATGATGGGGGTTGAATGCTTCAGAATATGATCAGATCTGGCATCTATATAGTGTGGAAATGAGTTTTTTCTTACATGAGCACCGGTGATCTGGAAAAGTGGGACAAACTGATGGGGACATTTGGTGAAACTGCCACTCCTGAAAACCTGTCGAGCTCAGACAGCCGGGACCCTGAGGAAGCCTGTGCCTGTGAGCAGGCAGGCACACCAATGCAGGACATGCAATCTGGCCTCTGTTGAATTCTGTTATCTTTCTTGAACAGTGATATCTGGCATATGTTTCTCAGCTCTAGTTCCAGCATACAGTGGGGTTTTGTGGGTTACCTTCCAGACCACCACAGCAAAGCAAATGCGGCAACGAAACAGGTCAAAGGAACTCTGTGGTTTTCCAGCTCATATAAAAGTTCATTTACACTGTACTAAATAGTCTAGTAAGTGTGCAACAGCATTATGTCTAAAAACATGCATGTACCTTGGCTTAAAAAAACTTTATTACTAAAAAAGGCTAACACCACCTGAGCTTTCAGCAAGTCATGATCACTGATCACAGATCAATGTAACAAATACAATAATAATAAAGTCTGAAACAATGTGAGGATTACCAAAATGTAACCCAGAGACATGAGGTGAACAAATATTACTGGAAAGACTTGCTCGACAGAGGGTTGACCTTCAATTGTGAAAGATGCAACATCTCTGAAGCATACTAAAGGAAAGAATAATAAAACCAGGCAGCCCTGTCCTTCTGTTTGATAAGACTCACAGTAGGGGGGAAAAAAACTTCAGTGTCCCTCAATTATAAGATGTCATTTTAGAGTTTCACATGTTGGCCTTGGGTCCTCTCAGTTGTCATCCTCCTGTATGTTTCTATGTGCACCATGGAGTCAAAGGAAAAAAATAACCCCCTCCTGTTCGTTAGTAGTAGAACATTACTTGTTCTAGCACCACCTCCACTCCACTCCTCCCCCAAAATACCCTGTTTGTAAATAAGTTTCATTTCCATTCCAAGAGTTTGGGGTGAAGGAAGATTTCTTTCCATCTCTATTATTTCAGAGCAGAGCCAGGAAACGTCCTGATTCCATGTTTCCAAGAGTCTTACAGTGTTGACCTTGAATAATAAACTTTATCCCTCTGGCCACAAACACCTGTAAGTCTGCATAACCTCAGAGTCCTGTGCCTTAGGGAAAACAGGGAAGGCTCTAAATGGATTCTCCTGGGTTCCACGCAGTGTAGTAGCATAGGACACAGAGCCCAACCCCAGCATTGGCCCTCATTTGACAGAAGCAACCTGGACATCCTACACTTCTCTGCGTGAATGCAGCATGTGGGACTTACTGGGGAAGTAAGACGTCTCTAATGAGAGCTAGCAGATTGCTGTCAAAGTCGACATTCGCCTCCTTCTTGTCATCCCGAACCTCCTGGTTCACGAGTAGAGATGTGGTTTCTGAGAGTAACCGCAAGCTGAAGAGTCTCCACTCCACTTGAAAGAAAAAAAAACAAAAACAAAACCACTAAGAATATGAGTACATGGAGAGATATGAAAACTGAATGTGTACCTAATGGCATTCTCGCTGATGTGGTCACACTTACCATTTTGGCTCTGAACCAAGGAGATCAAGGGTGGCAGGATATAGTCAACAACCTTAAAGAAAAGACATAAAAGATTTGGTTCCAATCTTTTTAACCACAAAACTGGTATTAACTACTATCAGTACTTTTCACACTGACAGAATCACTAATCAAAAGAGGGGGGAAAATCAAAAGCTAAATTTATCCTGGATTTAAACTCTGCATGACATTTAATAAACCACCAAGCTCATTTAACTCTGAAAAATTCCTCAGGTCAAAATGACATTATGATCATCAAAATGGTAATTTATCAAACCTTCAGAGTTTACAAAAGAAACTTTACTATATAACACAAAATCTGGTTGGCATGGGTTAACTAAATCACCAAATTAACATATATAAGCTGGTGATCATTACTCAAATTTAAACTACACAATCAAAATATTGGAAGAAAAAGGAGATACCCAATCCTCATGCTTTATTAAATACATCGAAGAGCCATGACAAGTTAACCTTGGGTGTTTTTAGAAACTGATTCAAAAGTTATAAATCCACTCCACAAACCACCTCTAGGACTTCCTCGTAGTTTCAGACAGAGCACAATCAAATATGGTTTGAAACCTACTCCAAAATAACAAAATTATTCCCCTGGATGAAAATGAAAAATGAAGAAGGACAAGTCATTTCCACATCTAATTTGGAAACCTACTCCCTCATTTGATGAACTATTTTGGCAACAATAAACAAAATTCCTGTTGTTTACAACTGAATTTATTCCAGACCCTGAGATATGTATTTGTTCTATCTACACTGGAAAAAAAAAAAAAAAAAAAAAAAAGAATTTTTTTCTCTCTACACTGAAAAAAGGGCAGGAGAAACTGGTCACACCCCAACAATATCATCTTGCTGTCCAAACCAAGGAAAGGAAGCTCTGCACAGATAAAGATCTCCACACATGGGGAGTAGACCATCAGTATGAACCTACTCTAGCTCCACTTTATATAAAAAAAGTTTATATATGATAGTATATCTTGATATTTGTGCAAGAACCCTAAGAACTAGAGATGTTTTGTTTATCCTCTTCCATTAAGTGATGTCACGTCACTGAAAGCCTCGATATCCTGCTCCACTAAGGAATCTTGACAGCTCTAAATTTGCAGTTATGTCAAAAACAAAAACCATGCAAAGGAAAGAAATATATCCTACTTTTAACACCTATTAACATGATCAACACTTACCTTAAAGGCTTTAGAGAAGTGGGACTGACATAAATGATCTAAGTGTCCAAGTTTAAAGAACAGTTAAGCATGGTCAAAAAGCAAGATCATCAGAAGATGAAGAGACAAAAATTAGTATTCCTATATGCCTACAATATAACCAATCAAATGACATAATTAAGATACAATCTACAACAACAAATAAAATTCTGAAGTATCTATGATATTACGACTTCTACAGAAAAAAATGTAGAAAGTATTTATAGGTATGATTGCTATTGATAGACTTCTGAAAAAACCTTCTGTCACAACCATCCTTAGAACAAGAAAAGTGCTAAACCAACAAAATCAACAGGTCTTTGTAGACCTGATCAGAGAATTGATGTCATGGAACAAACTCCTGCCCCAAATGCTTAAGAGCCAGGCAAATACAGAGAATCACAGCTTAATGGGAACATGAATCACCACTGGAGCTGGCAACTGATGAAAAACAGGAAGGGTAACTATAATCACTGGAGCCTGAGGTTGGGGGATAAAAACTCCTAGAGCCCAGCCTCAGTGGAACCCAACACTCCCATGAGTTTAACTTCCCAGAATCCCCACTAGATTCTCTGGGTGAAAATCGAAGAAACACCCCCGTCCCTATGCTTCAGGCAGAAAGAAGAAAAATTAACCATTGTGAAACATGCTCAGAGCATTCTTTTCTCCTCAACAAAGGTCTGGACACAGGGAACACTATTTCACCAGAACCTAACCGATCTAGGTAGGACAAACCCAACTCCAGCACCCTCTAAGCCTTCCTGTCTCCTCTGTGGGGGGAAATAACTGAGAAGTACTTCTGAAGGTCATAGACCAAAGGCACAGGCTCACAGAAAGAATCCTAACCATAGGACTGTTGGATGCTTCCCCTCCCACAACAATATCAACAGAGAGCTCCAGTATAATAACACAGATTACAACTGAGACAGTTCCAAGACACAGTATGTCAGAAGGAGTTATTAGGAAAACCCAAACAACAGGAGTAACAAAAACAAGGATGCTGCAGGGAATTTTAACCTCTGAAACAACAGGTTCAGCAAACAGTGAACATAACCTGGCTTCAAGCCATATACATGTACATTCTCACACTAATGACTCATTTATCTCAGTTCATTCTACCTGACAGGTCAGGTTGGAGTGAAATATTCAAAGTGTTAAGAGAAAAAAACCACCAGCTTCGACTTCTGAGTGAAACTATCCCTCAAAAGTAAAAGGAGAAATAAAATTTTTTCACACAAACAAAAATGGAAGAAATTTTCTGTCAACAGACCTGCCTTACAAGAAATATTTTTAAAAAGTTTTTCAGAGAGAGCCACCCAGTTGGCTCAGTCAGAGGAGCATGCAACTCTTGATCTTGGGGTTGTGAGTTCAAGCCCCACACTGGGTGTAAAGATTACTTGAAAATAAAATCTTTTGAAAATAAAAAGGTCTTCAGAGAGAAGAAAAAATGATACAGGTCAGAAACTCGTATTTCTGTGTCAGAGAAGAAATAAATGAAAGTAACACATAGTCATTGATGAGAAGACTCAGAGAGGTTAACTCTCCTCAGAATTAACCCCTAATTCCAATGTATATTCCAAGGAGGTTTTCATGAACTCCTCATATTGATTCCATAGTGTATTTGGAAAGTAGTGACATTGCTATAGAAACAGAAAGAAGGATGGAAATTAAGAGGGACACACTAGGGACGCCTGGGTGTCTCAGTTGGTTGGACAACTGCCTTCTGCCCAGGTCATGATCCTGGAGTCCCAGGATCGAGTCCCGCATCGGGCTCCCAGCTCCACAGGGAGTCTGCTTCTCTCTCTGCCCTTCTCCTCACTCATGCTCTCTCTCACTGTCTCTCTCTCAAATAAATAAATAAAATATTTAAAAAAAAAAAAAGAGGGACACACTAGTTCTTGAGCAAGGCTTGACTTTGAATAAATATTCCTCTTCCTTATTCTTGAAGCCTTTCCTTCCCTGTCACTTGTTTTTCTGTAGAATCCTTTGTCCCAGGAACTCAGTATCAATACTGACATCTTGCTGAACCCCACATATACTTAATAATCGAGACTCGGATGGCCACATCAGTGCAAGTCATGAGACCACCTCAAAGACATGAAGAAGACAGCTGGCAAGACATGTTTCAGATTCCTATCAGAACCACCCAGATCCTGTATTTTCCTATATAACCCCTCGGCCTTTTACCCCAGGCAGGCTTGCAGTCTTGGAGGCATTAGCCTGCTGCAGACTTCTTTCTCTGGCAAAGTAATAAACTGACTTCCTTCATTATACACCAACTCTGTCTTTGACTATTCATCTAAGGGTATAGGTTCAGTTAGCTATCTATTTGGTTAAAAAAAAAATACCAGAAAATACTTTAAAAACATGATTATAGGGGGATTAAAGATCCAACAGTTAAAAAGAAAGGCTTTTAAAGGAAAATAAGACAGCACAGTTTTGTGACTTCTTAAATAACATCTAAAAAGTACAAGCTGAAATTAAAAAAAAAAAATTTGTAGGATTCCCCACATAAACAAAATGAGAAGAAAAGCCACTAGCTAGAAGAAAGTTCTGCAATCTCCATACTTGACAATGGATTAATACATGGAATACAAGGGGGAAAAAATGAATGGGAAAAAGATGAACAATCCCTGAAACTAGATAAAGTGGTTCCCAAAAGAGAATACCCAAATAGCCAACAAACATGTGAGAACTACCCAAACCCAATAATGATCACAGAAATGAAAATCAGAACACTGAGATACATATCAACACATATCCAGTTAGGAAATCACATTAATACCAAGAACTTGCAAAACTTGGGGTAGGGGGAACAGGTAGTCACATTCCACAGTAAATCAGTAAATTGGTACAACAACTTGGATAAAGGATTTCACAACACCAACCAAAGCTGAAGATGAACACACCCTACAACCCAGCAATTCCACATCTATGTGACACATTCAAAGATCCTCACTGAAGATCTGATTTCAAGAGTTCAAAAATAGAATGCATAAATCTCTCATCATTATATTTCATAAACACAATCAACCTGCAAAAAGATCTGGACAGCATAACACTAGATAGCCTGAAACAATACCTTAAAAACAATAAAAACAATACCTTAAATACAATACAACCTTAAATACATCCTAAATGTAAATTTCAGTATTAAAAATACATTTCATCAGTTTTAAAAGAAGAAATCTAGTTCATTAAAAAATTAGATGATATTATAATTAATGGTTTTCCTTTGAATGACTGAAGGCAAATACAATTGCATCCCAGGATGATACAGATTTAATCCTTCCAATTGAGAATAATCCTTTAGAAGGAATAACAGGTAGAGGATGGTAATGAAGAAATAAAATGCTTGCTATAATATGTAAATGAAAACTACAGGACAATTCAGAAGATTATCTGACTATTCAACTTTAATTCACATTTTTGCTGAACAAGACAGCTGATTACATTATCAAATGAAAACTACCCCTAAAGACATGAAACAATAAATAAAAATAAAATTACACTGAAAATGTCTGGATGCTTAGCAATTCGAGCAAGGCAAGGGAGATAAAAACTGAAAAACAGTTTTATCTGTTTTATTTACATTCTATTCAATAACTACATAAATCAAAATAATAAATGGTTTTCAGGAAAATATCACTGGTTTTCAAATCCTAACAAGGAAAAGGACCACATACCTTTGGCAAAATGCTCACTTAAAATATACAATGATTCGAGCAAAAAAGAACAGATGAAAATTAAAATTTTTAGATGTTAGTTACTTTAGAGCATAGAACAGTGAAACATATTTAGATCTTAGAGTAGAATTTAGCAGAAAATATGAAGAAAATTTAACAACAAAAATCTAAGAAAATAAAACATTTAGATCTCTTCCCATTCAAATCAGAAGGGTTACTGAATCTACTCTCAACAAAATGCAAGAAAAAAAATCTGTAGAACTGATACATCTCAACATTTCTACAAATATTAAGTATAAGTAGACCTATATACACACACACATGCACGCTCGCGTGCGCGCACACAGAAATAATTTCAGTGAGCTCACCGTATGTAGGTATGGGTATTTTTATCACCACCACTATCAAAACTTAATAGCTACTAAGGGCTAGAAGGGAAACAAACACAAATGTACAATAACTAACATTACATAAATTGGAATGTGCGGGTGAGCCAGAGCTTCCTGGCACAGCGGAGGTGCATCTTGTTGCTGCCACTGGTCTTGAAATAAATAACTGCCAAGACTTAGATTTAAAGGCCAAGAAGTCCACCCATATGATGACTTGGGCCTTTTTTTTTTCTTTTTCTTTTTGAGATATTTAGACTAATTTACTCTGAATTTATTTTGAAAACATCCAGATGAACTATAAAACAATTACGGATAGGTAACCCACAAGATAGCAGCCAGAGAGGAGAAAGAAACTCCAAACTGAGAGAGATTGGCTCATGATGACAAATTGAATAAAATTCTAGCCTCTGGCCCCAAATCCCTGGAGTCACATGGTCACTCATGCGAGAGGGACAGAGGGGGACTCCTGTAAAATAAAAGACCACAGCTCCAAGGGTGCTCAAAGTGAATCAGCAGAGAATGTTGGAAAAACAGAAAAGGCTCTTGGAAACACAGGACTGAGGATTACTTGGGCCCAGCAGCAGGGCGAATTTGTTCTTTTTTAAAAATATCTTGATATCTGTATTTCAGTACAAATGGCTTCCAATATATCCCTATGCAGTTTATTTATTTTGCCTTATGCATTTAAAAACATCTTGAGAATGAATTCACAGACTTCCCCAGACTGCTAAAGGCTTCCACTGTACAAAACTCAGGAACAAACCAGATTCAGACGCCAAAAACGCCACCCTGCTGGGCTCACCTGGTTCTCGTACCCTTCCAACGGTGGGCCATTTGCCCATTACTTCCAGCCAATGCACATATCTTTAAAAATGGACCCATTTCACCTAAGAAAAAATCCTAACAGAAGCGTCATCAAGATAAAGACCCTTCACAGGTGTGAACTTCTGATTAGAGTCTTTCAAATGCTAACCAACCACCTCTCTAGGGTGCGTTCGTGAGAGCATGTCACACACAAACTAACCTTTACTGGGGCAAACATTAAAAAAGACTCAAGCATAGAATTTTATACCTCTATGATTAAGTATTTTCAAGTAAATTACCCTAAGTATCTCAAAATAATACAGGGAGAAACCTTAAAATGACTCATGAAATTATTTCACACTTCTCTGCCTATAATGCCCACTCCTCACCCAGGCACCCACTCAGGAGTTAATGCCTACCTGTCTTCAAGATTTAGTTCAAGAATAAAATCATCCCCTCTAAAAATAATCTCCAGACCCTCTCAACTGAATAGGATTCTTGGCTATACCCCCATGCAAACCACCAATGCAGCACTCTTCAAACCATACGTGGTCCAATCTTAATTTTTCCCATTGGTCTCTTCCAACCAAAACTGAACCTATTCAGAGCAGGGTCTGATTCCAGCTCACCAGTGTATTCTTGGTGCTTCGTTTTTAAAAGGTGGTTTACAAAACGTACTTACTATAAACATATGAGTGATAAATACGTAAGTATACCAAAAACTTAAAAGTTTTTTGGGGTCCACTCATTACATGGCTGCTATAACTCTATTCATATTAATCCATCCTATTAATATGAATAGGATTTAAAAAACATTTTGAAACCCAAAAGGTATTTGTTCAGGCACCTCAATGGCTCAGACAGTTAAGAGTCTGCCTTCAGCTCAGGTCATGATCCCAAGGGCCTGGGATCAAGTCCTGCATTGGGCTCCCTGCTCCACAGGGAGTCTGCCTCTCCCTCTGCCCTTCCCCCCACTCGTTTGCTCTCACTCACTCTCTCTCAAATAAATAAATGAAATCTTTTAAAAAATAAAATAAAAAGTATTCATTCTACACAATGGCAATTTCTTTTTAAAAAGAAAAAGAAGAAAAGGAAAACCTAATATGATTTTGTATGCTAGTTGTCAGCTGAGGTGACCCCAAACTTTAATTTTAAATAAAACTCTCAGGCCTGAATTCTATAAGAAATCTCTGGTCCTTTCCCAGATTTCTAGGAATGTACAGTGGTTTATTTACTTTCCCGTGCTTCACTGCTGACTCTGAGATTTTTACTTACTCCGGTATTTTTTTTTTAAGATTTTAGTTATTTATTTGAGAGAGAGAGAGAGCACAAGCAGGGGGGTAGCAGGCAGAGGGAGTGTGAGAAGCAGGCTCCCCACTGAGCAGAGAGCCCAATGTGGGGCTCAATCCTAGGGCCCTGAGATCATGACCTGAGCCACCCAGGCACCCCTGTACTCTAGTGTTTTATTAGCTTGTCACCTTCTCCTGCTGTGTGCTTCAGGGACACAATGATACAAATGAACGGTGGTCAGACTATCTGTCACAATTAGGACCCTGCCCCACAGCCTCCGCAGGAAGTGGGCGGGAAAGCCAAATCACACCTGCTGCAATCAGCTCGGGATGGTCAGGGCATGGTGGATGACGGCCAGCTCCACTGTGTTTGGCACCATGCGCCACTCCCAACTCAAGACTGGCCAGAGAAAGCCAAATATGCTCCCCTAAGCAATCCCACAGGAGACCCTGTCATTAGCCTGTCTCCAGCTCCCCCGTGCCAACCAAGATATGCCTTCAGCCTTCCCTTTTTTTTTCATCCTAAAGTTTTTTTTTTCTTAAAGATTTTATTTATTTAACAGAGATCACAAGTAGGCAGAGAGAGAGAGAGAAAGAGAGAGAGAGAGAGAAGAGGAAGCAGGCTCCCCGCCAAGCAGAGAGCCTGATGCGGGAGTCGATCCCAGGACGCTGAGATCATGACCTGAGCTGAAGGCAGAGGCTTAACCCACTGAGCCACCCAGGCGCCCTCTTCCCAGTATACTTTTAAACACCAGTCATGTGTTATTTTCATCCTTAACACCACCTGATTTTTATTAAGTTTTTAATTTTAATTCCAGTGTAGTTAACATACAGTGTTATATTAGTTTCAGGTGTACGACATAATGATTCAATAATTTTGTACATAGCACGCCTTGATTTTTATCTAAAACTGGGGCTAAGTTCTGTTAGAACCAGAGAAATTCAAAGCCCGTATCATACCAACACCAAGAATGATTACTGGTTAATCATATTACAGAGCGCTTCTTGATTTTAAAATCATATATGGGGAATGCAGTCCGACTCAGGATAAAACTGAATCTGCAGTTTGAAGAGTCACATTATAAAGGTATGCTTTCATGACAATCCAATGCCAAATGGCAATAATGCAGCAGGGTAATAAAGAAGTGAGGAAAAGGGCAAAAACCTAAAAACCCTCTTCACCAAATCACTGTCAGGGCACAGTGAGGCAACCATGAGAACAAGATCAGACCTTGTGTATGACAAAGAAAGTGTTCTACACCTTCAGTTGGCATGGCTTTGTTCACTGGTACAAGGTCTCCCTATTAAAACAAGAGACTGAACCATCGGAGACAATACACAGTGAGTACCTTTTGCCACTGTGAAGTTAGATGGTTTGTTCATCAGTGCTCTCCTCTTCTAGAATCTTGATAAATAACATATACAGAATTGATAAATAATATATACACCATCTAAGTAAATACCACTACAACTCTAATCATGCTCCCCTGAACTAATGACTTCTATTGTAAAATTCCACCATTCATTACCTATTTTAGTTGTAGAGATAATACACTTGGGTATAGAGCAATCCAAGGAATTTTAATATTTAATTAATGGCTGCAGCATTGCTTTCTTAAACAAAGACGTTCATCTGTGGTAGAGGTCATTGAAGGACATGTCCTAAAACCAGAGTTTATTTCCCCTTTTTAAAAAAATGCAGATTCCCAAAGCTATGGACTTTTTATTTCTTTGCTCAAAAAGCAGGCAAAACCCCATATTCAAAAACTCTGTGTGCATGTTTGCACATCAGTTGCTGCTGATGATCATCCTCAGTGTCCCAAAAGAAATGAATGCCTATGACTTAGAGATGCTACTGACAGCTCTGGGACACATAAGCTAAACAATCACAAAGGCACCGAAATATGTAAATAACATTCCCACGGCTAACCCTTACTCCAGTTGTTCTTAAAGCCAATGACATCTGAAATGATACTTTAACATTTAAGAGACTTATTTTCCATTTTAAGAAATGATGAACATGAAGCTTAGCAGTTTTAAACTGTAAACAGAAATGTAACCATACTCAAATTTTCTTCTTTTCACAGAGGAAAAAGCAACAATTTCACCTACGTAAAGTATATTTCTGAAATAATCATTTATGATGAAAGTAAACTTTATACTGTTATTTCTGTAGAGGGGTGTTTTTCCTTTTTTTTTTTATTTTATAGATGAAAGTATATCATTTGAAAAGTGAAGTTTTACTATTCTAGATACTCGATTAAAATTCTTATCCTACATTTGAAAATTAATCACCACTTCCTTCATTGCAGCAGGCCTTGGAAAATCTGGTATCTCTGACAGCACAGTAATTAACATGTTCACACCAACTGCCAGTCCCCTTTCCTCCACACAAAGTAACATCAGATATACAGAGAACACATGCCTAAGACATGAATTCTACCTCTGCTAATGGCAGAGTGGGTCATACAGAACACCCCTTTTGAGGAGAACAACTAAGAAAACTAGCCACAACTTGCTTAAATCTTCTTTACAATATTAAATACCTAAAAAGATGTTAAGAAATTCCCACGGCACAAGAGAGGGGCAGAATTTCAGAAGACTGGCATTTGCTCTTGGCAATACCAGGACTGGGAGACACAGGAACTCTCATATACTACTTGGGGGGAAGCAAAACAGTAAACCCTAGGCATTTATCCTTTGATCCCACAATCACTGTTCTGAAAATGGGCCCTGAAGTTACCCCTCCAGCAACAGGAAACTGCATATGCATGAGGCTATTTGTTTATAACTGAAAAACATTAGATACTACATGTCCCAACACAGGAGATGGGTTGAATAACCTACGATCCATATACACACCATGGAGTACTATACTGCTCTGATGAAGAAACAGAGTTCTAGGAACTGAAATGGAGTAATTTCCAACATCCATTATGAAACAAAAGAGCAAAGTGCAAAAGAGTAGAGTGTGTTGCCTTTTATACAAGAAAGAGGCAGAAATAAGACATCTGTTCTCTTCACCAAAAAGAAACACTGAAGGAGAAACCAGAAAACAAGGAGGCCAGCTACCTGTAAGAGTAGGCAAGATGTGCTGGAGCCAGGACAGGGTAGAAGGGATCTATGCCCAGGGGAAGGAAGTGACACTGCTCTGAATACATCTGTTTTCTATGGCTTTGGATTTTGGAAGCATGTTAATCTTATAGGTATTCAAAAAATAAAATCAAAAAAGGATAGGAAGTAGAAAAGAAAACCTACAATTGAAAGCAAACTAAAAACAAATCAACTGCATTTCAGATCAGTATGATAACCACACTGAAAGGGGAGGAAGGGAACCAACCCCAGTACCATATGAACACAGCATTGAGTATGCAGCCCCCGTCTTGCTTGGGTTACATCTGGGAGGCAGAGAAGAGGGAAGAATTCCCTTCCTGATTCCCTGATTTCATTGTTTGTTTTTGTATTGGTGAGGGTAAAGCAATTCTGTAACAATTTCAGATGCCTTATACAATTAAGCAAATGAGAGAATGTGATGTTGCTGGAAGCCAGAATTTTTACAAAGGAAAGAAGGGACACATAAATATGAAATGGGGAAAGGCAAAAAAGGACCATGTGGACAAGGACTGGATTTGAAGGTTTTAATGTGAACTCACGATTCAAAATACATATACGTGTGTGTGTGCATAGGTACAGGCATATGCAAGCATGCATATGAGTGTGTCCTACGTGTTCCTATGTGTATATACATGTATCCACTTCCTAGCTCTGTTTTATGTATACATTTCCTAGAATCCAAGACATCCTAGGAAGGAAGAGCACACTTGGGGCCCTAACTAATGCCACCTCCCATGAAAAGGAGCCCAGGCTCCTCATAGAATTGACCGGGAAATGACTGAGCCAAGGCAGGGAAGCTAGAAGCTGAAGCAAGAAGATCTTGTTGTGCCAGAAAGTTAGGGGAAAAAATCACTCAAAGAGTGATAGGGTATGTCACAAGGACACAGGAGCCAACTTGAAAGGCTTTATGTTGGCCAAGTCTGGTGTAATTTGAGCACCAAAATAAATCTAGCAATGAAGCTGCTGATAAAAATAGGAATCGGTGGTACACAGAATGATGGCAGACAGAAAGATGTCCACCATCCTTATTCCCGAAACCTGGTAATTCCTTATCTTACACAGCAAAAGTGATTTTGTCGATATGATTCCATCAAGGATCTCAAGATGAGGTGTTTATCTTGGATCAGACAGGTGGGCCGAATGTAAAAACAAGACCTCCTTATAAGAGATGAGGGTCAGAGTGAGAGAAGGAGGTGTGTCAACAAAAGCAGAGGTCAGTGGGGCACCTGGGTGGCTCAGTTAGTTAAGCATCTGACTCTTGGTTTTGGCTCAGGGTTGTGAGATCGAGCCCAGCATCAGGCTCCTTACCAGGCATAGAGCCTGCTCAAGGTTCTCTCAGGGTGGGGGGAGGGGGGAAGCAGAGGTCAGAGAGAGAGATCTGAACGTGTTACACTGCCACCTTTGAAGACGGAAGAAGGGACCATAAGCCAAGGAATACGGATAGCCCCTGGAAGCTGGAAAAGACAAGGAAAAAGAATTTTTCCCTTATTGCTTCCAAAAGGAGCACAGGTATGCTGACACCTTTATTTTAACCTCACAGACCCATTTTGTACCCATTTTGTACTTCTGACCTCCAAAACCCTAACATAATAAATTTGTGTTGTTTTAAGCCACTAAAATTTTGATAATTTATTACAGAAACAATAGGAAACTACTATAGAATACAAGTCCATACCGGTGATTGATTAATAGATATGCTCATTCATATCAGTTACTTTGCAAAAAAAAAAAAAAAAAAGTCTTATTTAACCATGATATAAACACTTTTTAACTTATTGATGAAAAAAAATTTTTTATATTTATGCAACCTTTTTAAATTTCAGCATAACATTCATACAGAAAGGTACACTAATCCCAGGCATATGTCTCAGTTAACTTTCACAAGATGAACAGACTCATGTCTGCACCTGGATCAAAATAAGACTTTACCAGTACATTGCAAAGTCCCCTTGTAGCCTCCTTCCAGTCACCACCTGCCCCAGGAATAACCACTATCCTAGCTTGTAATAGACAAACCTGTTTTCAAATTTAATGCAACTGTATAATATTTTGTATTTGCCATCTTTGTCTCAGTATTAACTTTGCGAGATTTATCCATGTTCTTAAATAAATAAATCATTCACTTTCTTTGCTACATAGTACTCCATCACAGGACAAAACCATAATTTGTTTATCCATCAGATTGTTGATGATGGACATTTGAAGAGTTTCCCATTTGGAGTTATGAGCATCCTTCTATGTGTATTTTAGTGAACATATGCTCACATTTCTATTGAATGTATATTTAGAGGTGAAACTGCTGACACATGTATATACTATGTTTGGCTTCAATAGCTACTACCCGGTTTCCAAAGTATCTGTACCAACTTATATTCCCACTACAAGTTTTTGAGAGTTCCATGCTCTACATCCTCACCAACTCTTAATCCAAAAATCTTATTTAAAGATAAATTACTCAGTATACGTTAGCCTCCTGGCTTTAGCTTAAAAATTTACAAAAAGGCAAGATTTCGTTTAAAATAAGGGGTGGGGGGAGATTATGACTTGGCTTAGTTTTTTAGTAAAAGAAACTGAAATATATTTTAGGTGACTTATGTATATTATTGCCATAATTTTCCAATTAAGAATCATCTTTATTTTTTTCTTTGCTATTAGAAACATTTTTTTTGGAAACCACCATGAATGGGAACAAATTCTTTGTACAATCCCAATCATTATGTATTTCTGACTGCTCTGTAGGCCACACTGTTGATTTCCAACTCTGAGGAACAAAGTGGTCTAAACTCTAGGAAGAATCTGAGTTAAGCAATTGTGCTCATCAAGAATTAAATGCATGTAATCACTTCCATATAATAAAGTATTGATCAGCAGCCTTGAACACAGTTTGTGTTAGCATTTCAAACAATGTTATGCTCCTGGGAGTGCTGGATCTTCAATTTCATGTATTCCAGTCATGCTCAGGAAGAGATAATCAGAAGATTTCCCATGGGTTATAGCATTAAAAAATATTTTTTTATGAAGCCCATTTTGTGAAGCAATGGTACCTTTCCTATCATAATATGGGCTGTAGTTATTATGATGGCATTTCCTGTCTTGTAAATAAACTAATTAAATGCCTACATACATGTAAGTACAGATACATGTAAATACTGGATCTTAACAAATTCTCCATGGGATTATTGTCCACTAGGATAAAGAATCAATAAGCAACACTGGAGCAAGTAAGAGCTCAATGAAATCATTGCTGAGAAAGCGACCATCACAGAGTTTCACGTAATAGTGGGTATGATTATTTGGATTAACCCTCTCACTGAAAACAGTGTACGATGCCAGATAAAATATAAATGAACAAAATCTTCAAAGTATTTGAGATCTGAAAAAGACAGTGGCAGAACTTTCAGACCAATTTCTTGAATGAAAGTCTTACCTAGAGAGTGGAGTAGACCACATGAGCACATACCTGATTGTGCCACAGAGATGCCTACCAGTAATGCAAACACAGGCTTCAGTGGCATTGGGGGGTACCGAGAGGGGTGGTGCGCACCCGAGCCAGGGAGAAAGGTGTAAGTTTGGGACTTCCCAGCATACCCAGTTTTGTATCGTCTCTTACCCTCAGCTGGGCACTGAGGAGGGGGGATTATGCTCTCAGAGTAATGCAGAAACCATTCCAGTGATCTAGTCACCAACCCTTCCACACACATTCACACTCCTGGGAACTGCTGAGGAGGTTGCCCTGGGAACTTACAATCTCAGACCTATAACCTGTATTTTACTTAAAGGTCTGATATGTTACTTAAAGAGAGCTTTTTTTAAGTTCAGCTTTTAATAAGTTAATACGCATAATGTAAATTTTACGGTAAGCGGTAAAAGAACAGGGAGTACCTAAATACTACATTCCTACGGAGAAAAAATGAAAAAAAAGTCATTAAGAAGAGAAATGAAAGATGAGAAAAGAGAGAATATGAATGACAAAGTCTGAAAGAAGACGGTACAATGAAGCCCAATATACTAACAACTACAGTAAATGTAAATGGAGTACATGTTCCAGTGAAAAGCTAAATATTGGTCAAATTAAATTTTTAAAAAATACTATACAGTATTTACTATGAAACAGACCTAAAATGTAAGGATAGAGAGCTGTTGGAAGGGAAAAAATGAAAAAGATATATCAACAAATATTAAGCAAAAGAAAGTATGTGTGGTTATATTAAATGAGACACAATAGGCCTTACAGCAAAAAGCATTACTAGAAAGAAAAGTCACTTGGCAAAAAAAGAGATCAATTTCATAAAATGACACCAAAATTTAAATTTTCATGCACCTAATAACATGGCCTCAAAATACATAAAACAAAAACAGAATTACACAAGGAGAAATAAATCCATAAGCCTTAAAGGAGACTTATTCACACTTCTCTCAGTAAGTTATAGACAAATGATACAACAGTCAAAATCAAAATCACAGAAATACCTGGACAAGCATTTCATAAAAGAATATTCTCAAGTAGCCAATAAACATTTGAAAAATAACTCAGCCTCATTTAGTAGTCTTGATCCTACCATTCAAAACTAAGGTAAAATATCGCTATATATTCATTCATTAAAAAGCCTGAGATAACAGGAGTTGAGTAGAATGTGGGGATGGGTACTGCACTGCTGGTGTGAATACAAGTTAGTACCACCTCTTTGGAAAACACTATGGCATTTTCTAGATAAAATGAGTTTGCAAGTATTCCATAACCACTAATTTCACTCCAAAGTATGTATCCTAGGAATACTGCATGCTTATGTGGTACGAAATACAAAAACAAGAATCTCCACAGCAATATTTTGTGTAAATGCCAAAAACAAGGAAGAGCCTAATGCCTATCGAGAAAAAAAAATAAGTAAATTGTGATATCTGCATATACTCATATTTCAAATTAGGATACAATACACTAATGAAAAACTAAACCATAAAGATACTTAACAACACAGATATCCTACAAACACTGAGCATTAAAGGGAAGGGTCACAAATGAACACGTATAGTATTGATACACAGTATAAAGGCAGGCAAAACCAATCTATATCGTTTCGGGATGCATACACAGGCCTACAAAGGAATACATGGGAATGATTACCATGAAAGTCTCTCCCAGGAGGAAAGGAATCCTGATTGAGGGGAATTCAGGGCTATAGTCACGGTTTTTCAACAGAGTGGCAATTTCTCAAGCACTGGTTTTGCAACAATTTGTTAAACTACACACGTTTTAAGGCACTTTTAAAGAGGAGGAGGAGAAAGAGGAAATAGAGGAGAAGAAAACAACCATCAAGAATTGGTAGAAATTTTCTACCCCCAAAAAATAATTACCCCCACTCTCTTGAAACATGTGTCCTCCAAGTCCCTAGATGCCATGTAAGAACTCAGGCCACCCTGAAGTCACTCTGCTGGAGAGACCACACAGAGGATGGAGAGAGTGCCTGAAGAGTCCCAGCTGGAGGCAGATATGTGAGCAAATGAGCCTTAGATGATTCCAGTCCCAGGCACCACTGACTACCAGCACTTAAAAGACCCCAAGTTAGAATTGCCTTACTGAGTTCAGATTGACTGAACCATTAGAGAGAAAATAGGAAAATGATAACTAGGGTACTCATCTTACCTGGCTTCTTTTCTTGATGCTTCCTGTGGGTGAGAATGAAATCACATAGCCTCTCCACCCTCCTCTAAAGTCAGCCAGCGCTCAACTCGGCTAAGGATCCCTCAGGCAGAGGTTCTAAAATGGATGCAATTTCACAGTCCAGAAGACATCTGGCAACTAGTAAAGACCTTTCTGTTTGTCACTAAAGGGGGAAGCAGTGGGTGCTACCCAAATCTAGTGGGTAGAGGCCAGAGACACTCCAAAACATCCTACAATGCCCAGGACAGCCATCACAACAAGGAACAGTCCATCCCCAAATGCTCACAGTGCCAAGACTGAGAAACCCTGCCGTAAGAGTTTATGCAGTTGGGTACAACAAATAACCAGGAAAGAAGCAAGGAGCAGCAATCTGGGGGTAAGGTGTGGACCAGAAGGGAAACAGAATAATGAGAACCGGTAATCCCGAAGAAATCAATGAGGGAAGACACTTCTATGTTCATCTCGTCAGGGGGCAGCTTTTCTGAACGGTTATTTCATATGAGGAACATATATGAACCAAACATATGTAAGTAACTCTCTTTATATACAGAAATACCAAGCAAACAAAAAAAATCTTTCTCACAAGCTGCCGGAACTGACCGTAGAGCAATAGTCTTTCAACAAAATAGGATACTGTATTATTGCTTCAAAAGCCGACAATGTGATCTTGATAAATTCTTCTGATGCCATCAGTCCTAGGAATACAGGTAATTATTACAGATGTTTATTTTCATGTGCAAAATCACAACATCGAAGTACCTCAAACAAAGATGCAAAATGTTCCATGGTCTACTCACCTATAGCTCCATCTATGTTAGTTTCTCCTGAGTCTACAGATTTAATATGACTCTGTAAAAAAATAAAAATTAGTAAGTGAAGATATCAAAATAACTCTGAAAGAAAATAGAGATAATATTTTCCCCAAAACTGCACCCATCATTCTTACTGAAATCATTCCTGGAAGGTATTACATACCATATGCAATTTATAAACACTACAATCATCATCTTAAAATAGGATGATGTGAAATAATATATACATTGTAAACCATAGTCATTTTTAAACACAGATCACCACCCATGAGATTTAATGTTGGAATAAATGCCATAGCAATAAAAGCACAGAAAGGTCAACCTATAAAAGTGAGGATAATCCAATTAATACATAACCATTTCCAATATGCTACACTTAATCCCTACCTTGGAAGTTAGTACAGATGCACGTAACTGGGTGAAACAAACCTCTTGCAGGAAGGTCAAGCCTTGTCTACCCTTGACTGCACTTAGCACCGAGAGACAGCAGTTCAAGCATGGCCTTCAAAGTTCACCACTGTTCTTAGTCCCTCTTATATATGTGCTACCCCAACCCCAACCGAAGCCCTGTGCCTCCATGCACGATGACCCCCAACACTGTTCTAGAGGCAAGCCTATGATCTCCCTGTGTGAATTTCCTTCCCAGTCCCCAGCTAAAGGCCCCACAGAGAAGAGGTACTCTGTGAACACAAGATCTGAATGCAACAGTAATAATAACCAACATGGCCATGATGATGACGTGTGGAAGCACCACAACGGAGTTCTGGACCTTGGCACACAAAAGAATACATATATAACATTTTGTATATAACAAATACCAAATAAAGTATAAGATTACCATGGTATTAAAAAAAAAATTAAGCAATTAGTCTGGAGGGAAAATGAGTCCAATGGTTCCTCTTAAAATACTTGGTAATATAAACAAGCATATATAGCATATATAAAAGAACGTATGTACAGGTTTTTGCACTATAAAAGGAAAGAAAATCCTTAAACCCGTATTTGAGTTAAGAACTAAGACATTCCTGGGGTGCCTGGGTGGCTCAGTGGGTTAAAGCCTCTGCCTTCGGCTCAGGTCATGACCTCAGGGTCCTGGGATTCAGCCCCACATCGGGCTCTCTGCTCAGCAGGGAGCCTGCTCCGCCCCCCCTCTCCCTGCCTCTCTGCCTGCTTGTAATCTCTGTCAAATAAATAAATAAAATCTTTTAAAAAAAATAATAAAATAAAATGATTTAAAAAAAAAAAAGAACTAAGACATTCCAGGGTCACCTGGGTTGCTAAGTCGGTTGAGTATCCGACTTTTGATCTTAGCTCAGGTCTTGATCTCAGGATTGTGAGCTCAAGCCCCATATGGGGCTCCCCATGTTCAGCAGGGAGTTTACTTCCTCTATCCCTCTGCTCCTCCCCCTGCGTGCTCTCTCTGTCTAATAAAATCTTTAAGAAGTTAAATAGAAAAAAGAATAAAAATCTAATTATATATATACACACAGCATAATCTCAATCACATATCAGTGTAAGTCATATATGTATATATGTGTATGCATACATATATATACACATTACACATACAGTTTTCCACACACAGATACATATATGTGAATTGAAACACGCTAAGTAAACAACATGTTAACAATGGGGTTGTTTCTGAAACTGGTGGAGTTATGGGTGAATTTTTCCTTCAAATCTCACAATAATTTTCTACATTTTCTTGAATGAGCACATATTTTATAATTTAAATAAATAAGCACAAATTGCCTTTAAGACAAAATTTCAAAGACATAAGATTTTTGAAAGCTGAACATATGAGATACTTTAAATTGTTTTTTTAGTCTGTGACTACAAAAACCAAAAAACTAAAAAAGAAATAATATAATAAATAATTTTAAATAGGCAACATAAGCCTGTCATAATAATTTGATTGAAATAATTTCACAAAATTCCAAAATGGGCACATAACTTTTGCCGAGTTAAATATGATGTTGAATAAAATACTCAGAGAAAGATGTCTTTTGACTTAAATAAATCTATTTAAAGGTCTATGAATTACTTAGTAAAGAAAGAAGGCACAGCACAGTGTTTATACTGTGATCTTTCCTATGTATATTTTTTTAAATATAGATAATACACAAACACAGATGAGAACAAAAATTTTCAAGCAAGAATCACAAGAAACCACCAGCAGAGGTTTCCTTTAGGAAGACAGAATGCGAGCCTAGGAGATGGGCTTTCACATTTCATTTTCTGCCCTTCTGCACTGTTGGAACTTTCTAGCCATATATGTGTATTAATGTTTTTTCTTTTCTAATGTCAAGAAGGGTTATCTAGACAGTGAAATTATGGGATTCTTTAAACTTATTCTCTTCCTTATGCTTCCTGCTTAATTTTAAAAAATCCCTCCTGAATGTTTCATTGATTTACCAATTTTAATGCCTTTTGATACATTTCTTCTTCTAGTAAGCATGAAGGTGTGTAAATTAGGAAAATACCTAGACAGGCCAGTGTGCAGAGAGAGGGCTCACTTGAGATGAGCAGTCATGAATTTAAAGTGAGACCAGTTACAAAAAAATAAAGAAAAAAATAAAGTGAGACCAGTTACTTCATTGAGTTTTTTTCTAGCCATATTAGCCACTCAAAGCAGGAGGTGGAGAATTACATAGAACCAGAGCTAGGGTCCGCCAGAGGAGGACACTGGAGGAAGAAAGCAAAGGGAATTACAGGTTTGTGTAAGGCAATAATGGGGACTGAACAAGGGACTCGAAGCTGGGTGAAGAGAAAATTGACATTGTTATCCCTTGGCAGGACAGTACGGTAAGTGGAAAGTGCTAAGACCAATTTAAGTCTCAGAGGAATCGAAGGGCTGTTGGGCATGGGGAGCAGAGGAAGTGAGGTGAGAATCAGGGGTGGTGGCCAGACAGTTTGGTCCTGGAAATGTCATGGGCGCAGGCAGCTGAGAGAAGGAAGACAAACTCCTGAGGGAAGAGGTGGTGGAGAGGCTGAGAGGCTGAGGTGTTGCAAGGATGGTCCAAGTGAGGTTTGGTTTTCCAAGAACATGGACAGATACAGCATGGAGACACTAGCAGTGAGCTCAATGCTGGAAGATTCTGAGGCATGAGGGGCAATGATCCAGGAATCTTGTATGAGCACAGCACAGGGTGTAACAAAGGCCACCTTCTGAGGGCACAAGCTTCGAAGCTGGGAGTTTTCGCAGAGGAGCAGAGAGGATAGATTCCTGTCCAACAGCCAGGCTCCCAGTGTGGAGGAATGGGGACCCAAAAATGGTACCATCTAGAAGGAAAAGCAGCACCTCAAGGGCAGGCCAGTGCTCTGCAGTATCATTCAGTACTTCAAAGAAGCTGGGAATGAGCTACTGCAGCAAACTATGTATATAAATTAACTTGCAGTTCATAAAAGGCAGGGGGTCATAACAGGAACATCTGTGTAGCAGTGACCAAGTACATAGTACCATATTTTTAAAAATGTAAGAGTGCACTCTCTCTGCTCTATCTACTGCAGCTGAGGTCATACCTACCAACAAACCAGCATTCACTTAAAATAAAAATCTATAGAAGGCAGGAAGTACATCTCTTTTCAAATAATTATCTCAATGCTCAGGATAAGTAAAGATTTACTAATAAAGGAGATTATAATTATACTTTTCTATAAAAATTTTACCAGAATAATTTTATCATTTCTTGTATTTGAAAATTAGAAGTGTGTGGTCTTTTTTTAGGAGAAAACGATAGCCACCACACTGCTATTGCTGCACTTTATGAGGCTAGGACTTTAAAAAAAAAAAAAAAAAACACAGCAAAACCCTCTTCCTCAGCTCATTAATCAAGAGCATTTTCAAAAGGACACAAGAAACACAGTGAACATTAGGTTAATACACATCATGAGTTCCCGAGCGCATTTCCTTAATGTCATTGCTTCCTATTTCCCAGCCCAGTTCAATGGAGGCCCCACAGAACTATGGTATTCACCAGAGAATCTCCCCACAGCACTTCCCCAGAGGCTCACATCATCCCTAGATACTTTTTTTTTTAAAACTGGAGAGAAATGCGGGTATGATGACACACCGCTTCTGTTAATCAGAAGGGAAAATAGCAATTACCAGCTATGTAGTCCTCTTTTGCCTGGACCCTTTGAAAGCTTATTAATGGTTTAAAGGTGCCCTGCTAAATTGTTTCCAAATACTCACCCGTTTAAAACATAAGATGACCAAAACTTCACTTTAGTTGGGAAAAATATGTTTACAAAATGTTAATTGCTATACTCGTATGTCCATATATTAGAAGTCCTGAATTTTCCTACCCCCCCACCAAAAAAAAATAAATAAATAAAAGAGGTCTATGGGTCAAATAGGCAAACCATGCCTGGTGCTAGCATGAGAAGTGAGACCAACAGGAAGCACAATGCCACCGCTCCCTCCAGTCCAGCTCCTTCAGGACCCTTCTCACGAGTGGCCACCACACCAGCCTGACTGCTGTCTCCACAGTTGTGAAAGGCAGGCCGGCAGCTCCTGGAGAGCTGCTTTAGAGGAAGCCCAGAAAGCTCTGGACAGCAACTTGCTGCCATTGGATATAGCTACTGAAGATGAACCAGGCTAGAGTAGCTCAAATGAAGGCAAACTAAGCTATTCTACCAGATATATTTCGAAAAAAATACTAAAAATAATATTTAACTCCAGATGGAACAATAAGGCTTTCAGAGCACAGTACTAAATACACACACCAGATTGACCCCCTCAGGCCACCAGGACAGAAAGTGCCCCGCACTCTGGACAGTTTCTACAGGACTGCTACATACAGCTGTGCAGCCCCCTTCTCTCCACACACACACACACACACGGACACGGACACGGACACACACGCACGTGCACATGCACACAAAACCAACAAACAAAACATCTTCCCAAAAAAGAGGAAACCTCTACCAAAACAAAATTTAAAAGAATTATTTCAAAGCACAAAACTCAAGAGGCTTTAATATGCTAATCTGCGCTGTGAATTTCTGTGAAGCTGGAGGATGTTGGTTGAGTTGACTTCGCCTGGTGACATCAGTAGGGCACAGTGACTTTGATAATACCTTTGGCACCCTCTGGATAGATTATGAGTCAGTTCGCAGAAGTAACAACCAACTCTCAATAGTTCATAATAAATGCATAAGAACTCTGTAGATAAGTAAATCTAGGTCCTTCATTTTAGTCAATGCCTCTTCCCCTTTACTAGCTTTTCATCAAAGCCATCCACACTGAGTAAAAGAAGAATGAACACACAGCTAAGGCCAAATAACATATGAGATGAGGAAAATGATGAAAAAATTCTGGGACTGGTCATGATCCAAACTAGGAAAACATCATGGAGAAAGCCAAAAGATCTTTTCCATTTTACTTGCCTAAACTCCCTCTACCTGAGTGACATTATCTGGTGGTGGGGGGGGGACTGCTAAAGATTTTTCCACTATCCTAACTACCTTTCAACCAAGAATTTTCCATTCCCTAAAAGGGCCTATATTAAGAGGACCCTACAGACTACCTCCTAATCCACACAAAGTTCACCCATCCTTGGGAGAAAATGAGGAGGTCCCTCCTTGGTGTGGCCTCCTCCCTTGTCTGGAGCATAGCATTAGATGGAGCAGATATGTTCTCCCCAAAATACACACACATAATTCCTGAAGTTCATAAAGACTTTTAGTTGGAGACACTTGCCAGTTCCTTGAAAACCTAAACTATAGTCAGTTAATGTACACAGAGAAAAGCACTCCATAGGAGAAAAAAATAAGAGAGCAAACAAGGACAACTATCGGCCTCCCAAATAAACATCATGTCAAATGATTCCAAGATGGCTACAAGGGCAAAACTACCATTTCCAGGCAACGATAGCTCAGTGCAAAAGGATAAAGGAATTACCGCATGCCAAAATGATACTATATAATACTTAAAAACAGATTAAAAGGCAAATTAAAGAAGGTAGCAAATGCAAATTCTAATAATTTGCAAATCCATGAATGTACAACAACAAAATTACATACTTTGCAAAATTTAAGATTCAAGGCACTTAAGATAATAAAGATTTGAAGTTAGGTACAAAAGGACCCTAACTACATTGCTTGAACACACTTCTTAAAAAAATCAGTGATCTCTACGCAACTTCAAAACTTCATTATTTTACTCTATGATGAACTTTCTAGAAAACTACACTCCCACTTGCGGAGGACAGTCATTTTTTTGTATTCCAAACTTGGGATAATATAGAGATGTTTACCTCATTTTAACTAGAAACCTCTATGGCATTTTGAAAATCTCAATTGAGTGTTTGTTATTAATATCAAAGTAGGACTGGAGATGGCATGTGACAAATACCTCAGCTTCCCCTTTGTGTAGGTCCCCATTTTATCAACAATATATAACTATTCCAGGCTAGAAAAAAAGATAATATGATTCATGAGCCACAACCTGAACAAAAAGACTATTTTTTGTGAACAAAAATGAAGTGAAAAGTAGGACAATGATTTGCTTTTCATTGTTACCCATCTCATCAACATTAAAGAAAAAGTTAAATTGAGCTTAACTTAGAGAAATGCCATCATAAAAAGAGACACTGCATGTAACTGGACAACATAAGCCAAAGTAAATAATGATGATAATATATTCCCAGCATTCTATTCTCTCCAGGTTGACTATTTTAAATTTTTTCACAACGTTTAATACCAAAATCTATGAAGTGTTTTCTATGGACTTATTTTACCCTACTTGGGCGGTATCTGAACAAAATACATTATCAGGAGAGAATGTATTTTTCTCCAAATGTCAAATTTTATTACAGTCAACAGATAAAAATATAAAAAGGTCACATCCCTAGAGTCAAATAAATACCACAAGGATTTTAAAATTACTTCATTCTGACACCAAATTCCACAGACAGTAGAGACAACCACATTTTTATTAGGAACGTTAAAAATTCAGTGTTACTCACAAGAATAGTTCCATAACTGAAAAGGAATTCTTCTGTTACAACTTGAGGTCGAAATACCTGTGTGATGAGAGTTTCCACAGATTAAATCCTGAAAGCCATGTGTATGAAAACAAAATAAAAATGTTTTGTCTGAGTTGCTGTCTCTAAAACTCAGTTTAACCAAAAAGGGAGTCACTTTTACATTATTTTTTTTGCTAATAAGATAGTACCTGAGAAGTTACGAGGTGAAGCACGATAGGCATCAGGGGTAGATACAGCTTCAGCTGCTTCGCTTGCACTGTTGACGGGTGTTTGCGCCCAGAAACATTAGCCAAGGCATTAAGAATGTCACCTGCAAAGCACATCCCAGAGCACACATGAAGGTTACAGACCACAAATACTTCAGGACCACCAGTCACTGCTAGAACACTCATGGGGCTGCTGCGATAATTACTTTCCAAATAAAAGAAGTGGGTAGGAGCTGTGTTATTTTATTCACAAATATTGAGATTATAATAGAAAGCTGTGGCCTCTGGAGACAGAATGGATATAAGTTTGATCTTTCATCTAGCAATTTTAAACAGAGTTTATAGTAGTGGTTTTCGACATGATGATTACTCTTTGTTTTTTTGGTCTTTTCCAAATTTTAACCATAAGCACTTTTCACTTCTGTAAACAGAAAAAATTTATTTAAAAAATTAAAAATGAATCTTGGAACACTGGAAAAATAAATAAATAAATAAATAATAAAATAAATTTAAAAATTAAAAATTAAAAATGGGGGCTCCTGGGTGGTTCAGTCATTTAAGCACCCAACTCTCGATCTCAGCTCAGGTCTTGATCTCAAGAGTCATGAGTTCAAGCCCCATGTTGGGTTCCATGCCCAGCCTACTTAAAAAATATGTAAGTGAACAGATTACAGACTGCAATTTTTAAATAACAGAATAGGATGGAAGGAAAAGGATCAATTCCTAAAACTTTCCATTGGATGATAAGTCCAATCATAAATAAAACTTGTATTATGGACATCTGAATCTTAGCATCACATCCTAAAACGGGATGAGTTTGGCACTAAGAAACTCAACTACCAATTGACCAGACTGTAGTCTTCAGGTTGAAATCTTATAAAAGGTTACAATCCCCCCCCCAAAAATTTGAAATGTTCTATTTTCAGTCATTAACAGGCAAAAAAAAAAAAAAAAAAAAACCTCTCAAAGTATAAGTAAGGACCAAAAGGATACTATCAATCAGCCATGAAGATATTTTCATTATTCTGATTTAATACGCAACACTTCTGAGTCTAAGTATATTTTACCATAAGAGACTGGATCAAATTTCACATATAAACATTTCTGGTTTATAGCTACATCTGCTGGAAAAGCATGGAATGGGATTTAAATAAAATGTATGCATTCCTTAGATTATTTTAGTTTCTTCAAATAACAATGAATAAGAGATTAACTGGGATAGACATCTTTTGCAAATTTTTATGTGATATGTTTATTTAAATTTCTTCAAACTCCAGAAGTTTCTAAACTTTGAACTTCAAAATTAAAATTCTTTAATATCTATACATTAATGTCTATGCATTTTAAAATTCTTTTGACAGTAAATAAATGTGTGGCTGTAACCTGAAGGAAAATTTTTTTTCTTCAGAATTAGGCAGAGAGAAATCTCGAGAAAGCCTAAGTTCAATTTTAAGCTCTTAAGAGGCTTTCCTTTTGTTGATTTTCCAAAATTGCCCGTTCACCACAGAGAACACCTCAGTGCGACCTTTAGCCTGCTCATTGCCTCAGTCACATCACTGATTCAAAATAACTATAAAACAGATAAAGCAAATCTTGAATTGAAATCTTGAAATGACACAACCAAGAAAAGGTGTCACTGTACTCGCCTGTGATAAGCGAGAGGCAAGACTAAAAAAGAGGCACAACCGAAAAGCCCATGCGCAGAAAGGCAATCAGCATGGGGCCGGCGGAGGAGCCCCCGATTTACCTAGGATACGTGGCAGTTCCTGCACGATGTGATGGATGAGAAGGTCCAGGCATCTGGACAGGTATTCATTGCTGCTTTCCTGCTCCTTGCCTGGAGTGGTCTTTCTGCTGTCTCTCTCGATGTACATCACCAGTCTACATACAGGAAAGTGCAAAAGATTACCTCTCGTGATAGAACAGTTGATAGCATCTGTCTGAAAATGCTGCCAAGGCAAGTGTTTCCAGGGGGCACAGTCCCAATCATGCTGACATTTGGATTTGTAGCTATTTGTCAGGCACAGTCTATTTTTGCCTTAGAAAAATCTAAACGTTTATGCAGTAAGAAAATAAGGCAACTTAGAATGTATCTGCCAACATATTACAAAATAATGCCCTGATTTCATTTAGCCTTGGCCCGGGAAAAGAAACCGCATTTTTCAGATGACAGATGAAAGGCAGAAAAAGGCGTCTGGGCAGAAGAGCGCTCTTGGAGTTTCAAAGATTCAAAGTGGAACCACAAGTTGTCTGCACTTCTGTTGGTCATCAGTACTAAATTTGCTTGGAACCTCAGGCAAGTCCCATGAATTCCAGCTCCTTCACTAATTGTGTACATAAATCCAAAGAAAGAGTTTCATTTCAACATTGGATGATACGGATAGCAGATACTATATCAAAACATCTGCATTTCACATGTCCCTTTTCCCCTAGTTTTATGATCTCTGTCCTTTAACAAACACAGGACTTCTTCAACCTACTGGCATTTAGTACATCAATCTCTGACCAAGTGTGCCCAGCCCAGACCCAAGGAACATACCGGGCCATTACTCCAGACACTGAAGGTAAGATTGAAAACTTTTAGGCTCATGTTTCATCCCCTTTGCTGAACCCACCAGGCACATTCCCAAATACCCACTCCTCTTGTTTCTTGAATGGGCAGTGAGTTCACTGATTTTGTTGCATGAAAGTCCCTTTATATTCCCCATGCCATCATCCCTCATCATTCCTTTTCTCAGTTCCCTTGCTCTCACTCATATCACCCAATTTTTACTTCCCAGAGAGAACTTCCAACCAACTCCTATTGTCAACTGGAAAGAGGGGGGTTTGTACATAACACATGTAGATATAAAGAATACTGAAATCGTAACGCTTAGCATTCATGTAGCTCTCTTCGTAGATCTGGTCAGGCTTTTTGCTATTTTTGCTCACTATTACTTGGAGCTCTACGTGAACACACGCGGGCAACACTGAATCAAAAGTCTGTTTCCATCAGCCAGTTAGTATCTTCTGCTCAAGTCACTGATGACAGTGCTGGCCACACTCTAACAAGCACATGACATTCATTAAAATCAGGGAAAACACTCATGAATCACCAGCAGTGTATCACTACTACTTAAAGAATTCACAGGACAAAACTTCCTGATGACAAGTAAACCACAGAAATGAGACCCTGAGACTTCATGATAAATGGACTTTAAGAGTTTCAGGAGATGTGATACAGTGCATGGGGACAGCCTGCTCAGCCAGCCAGCCTGGAGCTTCCAAAACACATGCCACCACACACTGTTGTTATGGCCGGAAGCTTCTGAGACAAGAGCAGCAACTTTAAGAATCTCTTGATTAGTTGGCACTGTTCCCTCAGCCCAACCCAAGGAGAGGGACCTGAAAATACCAAGGAGGGGGGAAACTAATCTTCCTTTTCTGCTCCCCAAAAGGGGTTGCCTGACATCTCCCTGCCCAGCCTTAGCCATCTACCCAACAGCTTTTCTGAAGTGAAAGAATACGTTGTCTCCTCCAAGATGAGTATTTCAAACACACCCTCTAACCATAATCTGCTCTTGATCCTACTTGCACACTCTTCTACTGTGACCAATCCTCAATTTTAGGAAACTTCTCCTAATTGAATCCATGACGTTTTCTCCCAATCCACCAAGACTTCTCTCTTCTTCACTTACTTCCTGCTTTGATTATATCCCATTATCTATCATTTCGATACCCTCTTGTCCCCTATCTTTTCTTTGGGCCCATCTAGCCAAACGTACTCTGGATAAGTCCAAAGATCAGCTTTCTGGATGCCTGCAAAGAAGGCTGCTGAAGCTCAACTCCACCATAAATGTGTGACACCACTACTGAACAGCCCAGAGCAGTAGCAGCAATCTGAATATCTCATTGGTCAATGTATGTCAGTCTATTTTCAAATTGTTCTTCTCTTCAAACCCCTAAGGGTCCACCCTACAATGAGACTCTCACTGAGTGATTCTGCCTATTGTACAGAGAAAATAGGAAGCATCATGAAGGAACTGTCCTTCCTAAGTCTCAACATGCACACCTCCTGTGAATCAAATCCTAGCCACCTTTCCTCCCATCACAACAGAGGACCTATCTCTCCTTTGTTCTTTGCTTTAGCTCTCATTCTCCCCTACCTTCTCAGAACCTTAAAACTGCCAATTACTCATTTTCCCTTTTATATATTTACTTTCGGCCACTTAACATAATTTTCATAATTCTTCTAACAACTTCCTCATTGCTTCTCTCAGTCCCTTCTCGCCAAACCTCTTAAAACAGAAATCTATACCTAGCACCTCCACAGTTCCTCCTACATGTTCCTCAACCCACCCCAGTCTCACTCACGGTCATCACTCACTTGAAGGTCACTGACATCAAATCAAGTGGGCATGTGTCAGCAGTGTTCAACACTGTTGTCACCCCTCCTACTCCTCTATATATCATAACACCATACCTTCCTAGTGTTCTTCTCCAGTTTCTTTAGTTGGTCCTTCTCTATGTCTTTTGTTGATTCATGCTTCTAAATGCTCAAGTTTATCAAGACTCAGTTCTAGATCTACTGCTCTTTTCCTACTACCATTTGACCCAGGTGATCTCATCTCCATCAATGATTTGAATTCCACAATATACACCCGTGTATATTCCAATTCCAGAGCTACAGCCCAAACCTGGTCTCTATATTCCACTGCTGATTTGACTTCTGCTTTTCTTTGTCTCAAAGGCATTTCAAAATCTACATATCCCAGGTAAACATGATTATCCCAACAAACCTGTGATCTTTCAGAATATAATGTCCCTTTGTAAGACATCACTCTCTACCTTATTAATACAAACCAGAAGCCTAAGAGTCATCCTTATCACCTCCTTTTCTCTTACTTCCCACAGCACATCAATCATTAAATGTTTCCCAAACCCTTACACTTTTCTGCTCCCAATCAAGTGCAAGCTTCCATATTACCTTCTTCCACACAACTACAATAGCCTCCTAGCTGGTGTATGTCCTTCTACTCTGTCATTTTAATCCTTACACACCCTACATCTATGTGGATCTTGTCCATCAGGTTCCTCCTGTTCTTAAAATCCTTCAGTGGAATCCCACTATCCTTAACATGGGAGTACTTTTTTTTTTTAGATTTTATTTATTTATTTGACAGAGATCACAAGTAGGCAGAGAGGCAGGCTCCCTGCGGAGCAGAGAGCCCAATGCAGGGCTCAATCCCAGGACCCTGGGATCATGACCTGAGCCAAAGGCAGAGACTTTAACCCACTGAGCCACCCAGGCACCCCAACATGGGAGTTCTTAAAAGTCCCTATCATGGGGGCGCCTGGGTGGCTCAGTGGGTTAAGCCTCTGCCTTCAGCTCGGGTCATGATCTCAGGGTCCTGGGATCAAGTCCCGCATCAGGCTCTCTGCTCGGCAGGGAGCCTGCTTCCTCCTCTCTCTCTCTCTCTGCCTGCCTCTCTGCCTACTTGTGATCTCTCTCTCTGTCAAATAAATAAATAAAATATTTTTTTAAAAATAAAATAAATAAATAAATAAAGTCCCTATCATGACCTGCAAGGCCTATAGGGTCTGGCCCCCAACAGCATCTCCAGTTTTGGTTTGCTTTCTTTTCCTCTGGTTACACTGTTCCAGCCCCTCTCACCTTCCCCAGCAACAAGGTATTGCCTCTCTGCCTGCATGGCTCTTCTCTTCTCTCCTGGTCAGTGAGATGTTACAATTTTCATACATTTTATAATGTATTTTTTATCACTTTTATAATGTATTTTTGATTATCTGATAGTTTGCATCCCAGGAAATTTAAAAATACCACAGGGCAAGAACCATATCTGATTTTGCTCACCCCATCTTTCTACTTCTGAGTACAGTTCCTGACATGAAGTAAGTGCCTGATAAATATTAGCTGACTAGACACATATTGCTGTTGAAACTGCCCTAAGACTTTACCTAGTTCTCTGAAGCAATTCCTTGGTCCTTACTTTTCCCAAGGTCTTTTTCTTAATTCTACTGTTTGATGTGTTTGGCATTTATATTGCTGGGTTATATAAGGAAGGGAGGGAGAAAGGGAGGGAGAAAGGGAGGGAGAAAGGGAGGGAGGGAAGGAGGGAGGAAAGGAAAGGGAAGAGAGGGGAGGGGAGAGAGGAAGAAGGAAGGAGGGAATAAAAGTTCTAAGAAAAGCTTTTTCTAAGGAAGAGATACCATAAGTAAAATCAAAAAACAAATGGAGGAAAAATATTTTCTCCATTTGGTTCATCAAGTGATGAATAGATAAAGATGATGTGGTATACAAATACAATGGAGTATTATGCAGCATGTCAAAGGAAATCCTGCCATTTGAGACAACATGGATGGATTTTAAGGGCACTGTGCTAAGTCAAGCAAGCCAAGAAGTCAAATACTACATGGTAGCATTTCTGTGTGGAATCTAAAAAAAAAAAAGAAGAAGAAGAAGAAGAAGAAGAAGAAGAAGAAGAAGGAAAGAAAAGTCAAACTCATAGAAACAGAGTAAAAAAGTAGTTGCCAGATGCTGAGGGTGGGGAGAATAAAGAGAGGTAGATAAGATGGTTCAACTTTCTGTGATAGGAGCAATAAGGTCAGAGGATCTAATGTAAAACATAATGACTTCTTAATTGTGGCCATTCTAACTGGTGTAAGGTGGTATCTGAATGTGGTTTTGATTTGCAATCTCCCTGATGGCTAATGATAATGAATATTTTTTCATGTGTCTGTTAGCCATTTGTATGTCTTCTTTGGAGAAGTGTTTGTTCATGTCTTCTGCCCATTTTGTGACATGATTATCTGTTTTTTGGGTGTTGAGTTTGAAGAGTTCTTTATAGATCTTGGATATCAGCCCTTTGTCTGTAGTGTCATTTGTGAATATCTTCTCCCATTCTGTGGGTTGCCTATTTGTTTTGTTGACTGTTTCCTTTGCTGTGCAGAAGCTTTCGATCTTGATGAAGTCCCTAAAGTTCATTTTTGCTTTTGTTTCCTTTGCCTTTGGAGACATATCTTGAAAAAAGTTGCTGTAGCGGATGTTGAAAATGTTACTGCTTATGTTCTCCTCTAGGATTTTGATAGATTCCTGCCTCATGTTGAGGTCTTTTAACCATTTCGAGCTTATCTTTGTGTGTGGTGTAAGAGAATGGGCAAGTTTCATTCTTCTATACATAGCTGTCCAATTTTCCCAGCACCATTTATTGAAGAGACTGTCTTTTTTCCACTGTATACGTATTTCTGCTTTGTTGAAGATTATTTGACCATAGAGTTGTGGGTCCATATCTGGGCTCTCTAAACAACAAGTGTTGGAGAGGATGTGGGGAAACGGCACCCCTCGTACACTGTTGGTGGTAATGCCAACTGGTACAGCCACTTTGGAAACAATGTGGAGATTCCTTAAGGAATTAAAAGTAGAGCTACCCTATGACCCTGCAATTGCACTACTGGGTATTTACCCCAAAGATACAGATGTAGTGAAAAGAAGGGCCATCTGTACCCCAGTGTTCACAGCAGCAATGGGCACAGTCGCCAAACTGTGGAAAGAGCCAAGATGCCCTTCAACAGACGAATGGATAAAGAGGATATGGTCCATATGTACAATGGAGTATTATGCCTCCATCAGGAAGATTAATACCCAACTTTTGTATCAACATGGATAGGACTGGAGGAGATTATGATGAGTGAAGTCAAGCAGGGGGAGTCAAGTATCATATGGTTTCACTTGCTTGTGGAGCATAAGGAATAACATGGAGAACATTGGGAGAAGGAGAGGAGAAGGGAGCTGGGTGAAATTGGAGGGGGAGACAAAGCATGAGAGAGTGAGGACTCTGAGAAACAAACTGAGGGTTTTGGAGGGGAGGGAGGTGTAGGGTTGGGTGAGCCTGGTGGTGCATGTTAAGAAGGGCCCAGATTGCTTGGAGCACTGGGTGTGGTGCATAAACAATGACTCTTGGAACTCTGAAAAAATAAAATAAAGTTAAAAAAAAAAAAAAACATGGTGACTATAGTGGAGAACACTTTATTGTATAACTGAAATTTACTAAGAAAGTAGAACTTAAATGATCTCAAAAGAAAAAAAAAGATAAATCTGTAAGTGGTGAAGGTATTAATTAGCTAGATGGGGGAGTCCTTTCATAATGTATCAAATCACCACAATCTATACTTTAAACATCTTACAATTTTATATGTCAATTATACCTCAATAAAGCTGAATCTTTTTAAAAAAGACCAACTGGGGGAAAATATTTTCAATTCATACCACAAAAGAGGATATGTATACACACACACATATACACACTTATGTATATGTGTGTATATGTGGGAGGCATACATATATATGCCTCCCAGATATCAATTAGAATAAAACTAAGAAGCCAAGAGAAAATATGAAGGATAGGAAAAGGCAATATACAGAGAAGATAATATAAATGGCCCAAGCAAGAAGATGCTCCACTTTGCCCATAATAAAAGAAATGTATGTTGGCCCTTGAATAATGTGGGGGTTGAGGGTGCTGAGCTCCCCACACAGTTGAAAGTCCACATATAACTTTTGACCCCCTCAAAAAACCTAAAAACCTGAAAAAACCTAACTACCAATACGGGAACCACAATATAGCACTTTTTACTGTGATAACGCAATTTCCTACAGAGATGAACAAGCACAGACAACTAGTGTCACATGATGTTTTAAGCAGATACTCCCGACACTTGAGCTCACTGCAACTGCACCAGGAAGTAGCTATAAAATTCTTACAGTAATACAGTATGTGCTACAGTGAATTTTATGTAGCTATGATTTAATACTGCATCTTTACATTTGTTTATATCTCTCTCAACTACAAATGGCACCCTGGATAGTCTGTGTGCTTGAGCTGTGATCAATTTTAACACTTTTTAAGATTTATCTACTTATTTTAGAGAGAGTGAGAGAATGGACATGAGTCGGGGGGGGCAGGGGGAAGGGTGAAGTCGACTCCCCACTGAGCATGCATCTCTATGCAGGGCTCAATCCCAGGACCTCAAGATCACAACCTGAGCCAAAACCAAGAGTCAGACATTTAACTGACTGAGCCATCCAGGTGCCCCAAATTTTAACTTTTTATAACAGATTTATATGTATTTTATGACAGTAAATGATAAAATAGACTAGTATCTATATGTATTTTGTGCATTCATGACATACCCAAATTTTTCTTAATTTTTTTCAATATTTCTAGGCTATATGCTTCATCTGTAAGCTTTTTTCAAATTGTCACAAATCTCAAAAAAATTTTCCAAGGTATTTATTGAAAAAAAAAATCTGTATAAAAGTGGACCCATACAGTTCAAACCCATATTGGTCAAGGGTCAACAGTATATTAAAATAACTATATAGTCTTCAAATGGCCAAATGCAGAAAGTTCAATAGCAAAGACTGCCACCAAGACTCGGGATGATACCAACACCCTAGTACTGCTGGTGGAGTATAACTTGGCGCAAATACCAGAGACAGCAGATGGGCAGTTATCTTCAAAATTAAAAAAAAAATCTAGCAAATCTACCTCTAGGAAAAAATTATTCTGTATATAATTGTATACCTGCAACACATTCACATTTTTCTGCTTATAACAGTAAGATATTAAGGAGGAACGTGCCCAGCAAAAGAGGGATGGTTAAATAAAATATGGTCCATTATTACACTGTAACTATTAAAAAAAAAAGGAAACTGTCTATATACTATAGGGAAAGAATGATGTATAAGAGACATTGTTAAGTAAAACAGGAAAAGTTCAAAACAGTATTTTTTGTGTGTATAAACAGACAAATAGGATCTATACTCACATTTCCTTGGATAAAAAATTCTCTGGAAGGATACACAAGCCAAAAGCAACTAATAACAATGCTTAGGATTGCATGATGGTGCTCTGGGGCTTTGGAACACGAGGTGGAATATATTTCTCACTTCTGAATTTTCTTTGATTTTTGAACAATGAATACAAGTTATCTACTCAAAACATAGAATAATATCATTGTCCTACAGAGTCCATTTTTTTAAGTCACAGGAATGAAAGGCACAGCATAGGAAATATAGCCACTGGTACTGTAAAAGTGTTGTATGGGGACAGATGGGAGCTACACTAGCAGTGGACACAGGACCATGTACAGAGTTACGGAATCACTCTTGTACATCTCGAAGTAATGTAACATCGTGTGTCAGCTGTTCTCAAAAAAAGAGAGAGAAAAGAAAAGATATTGTTTAGGTGATATAATGCTCAATACACATGAGACGCTACAAATGACAAGTGCTGAGTGCAGGCAAAAAGACTATCCCTCTCTGTAAGATCTATACAGCTATGCTTTCTCACAGTGCCAAGTGTCAGGATGACTTTCAAAAGGTAGTAAGCCGATGACAGTACCACAGCACTGCCTCCAAAAGTTTATTATGGTCCGTGGCCCATTAGGATGTCTAGATTTTTTTTTCTCCTTTCCTTCAGCAGGGTCACTTCATCTAACAATACTAAGATGGAGCGGCCAACCAAACCTGTACGTAATTCCCTGCAGCACTATGTAAAACTGTGATCCTGAACAAATTTTGTTAACTCTTAAAAGCTTCAGTTTTCTAATTAGAAATGAGATAATAATGCCCACATTGTAGGATACTGCTGTGACAATTCAATGAGCTAGTAGCCTGCGGGAGGACACACAGTCAATTCTCAAAAAATGGTAGCTAGTACTGTTAATTATTGTTATTATTTTTTAAAGATTTTATTTATTTATTTGACAGACAGAAATCACAAGTAGGCAGAGAGGCAGGCAGATAGAGAGGGGGGAAGGCAGGCTCCCTGCTGAGCAGAGAACCCGATGCGGGGCTCAATCCCAGGACCCTGAGATCATGACCTGAGCTGAAGGCAGAGGCTTTAACCCACTGAGCCACCCAGGCGCCCCAATTATTGTTATTATTAATATTAATAATTACTATTACCTCTACCACCAAACTCAAGAAACTGCTTTCTTGAAAGATCCCAGAGGGCAAACTACTCCTCATCCTACTCTCTTACTCACAAATCATCAAGGTTGAAAATCTTGCCTCTGGCTTCCCCTGCATTTAGAGCCCTGCCTCAAGTGATTACAGTAAGAGGGAGTATGCTGTCTTTCAGGAGATGCTGTGGAAATACAGGTCATTAAAACTTTACTACTCCTTTTGATGTAAGAAAAACGTAAACATTTCTTGTAAGGAAATAAAATAGCTATCAGGTCAGTTTTATTTTAAAAGAACATCCAGGATGTACAGCCATTTATTAACCCAATCTTCTAGTAAGAGGCATTATGGCTGCTGTCAGCTTTCTTTCTTACAGACCATTCCACTGTGAAGGCCGCTGCATCTGTCTCCTGGGTTACAGGGGGCAAAAGAGGCTGAGGTACATACATAGAAAGAGAACCACGAAAGTTCCACATCACAGCACTGCCCCACTGCTTCCCAAAGTGGCTGTCCCAAGGTAGTCCCAACAGCCAGGTAGGAGTTGCCTCTGAGTTGTAAGCTCATCGCTATCTACTGGTGTCAGATTTCATCTTGACCCATCCATATCTTGTGGTCTTCATTTGAATTTTCTTCATTATTAACATGGTAAGCATATTTTTGTATCTCCTCTTTTGTGAAATACCTGTTTAGGGGTTTTGCTCATTCTCCCACTGGATTTTCAATCTTCTCTTACTGACTTGTAGGCATTATCTATATGGTCAAGATCTTTCTTCTTCCCCTTCTTTTCCCTTCTTTCTCTTTCTTCTCCTTCTTTTGGTCTTTCCCACTGAATTCCTCAATTCATTGGAAACGGATTTATCATATGGATTGGGAAGAAATTGAAATCCATAATTCTTCCAGGTAGATAACCACTTGCCTGGAACTACTGACTAAAAAGGTACTTCTAAAACTAAGTGTGAAAGAGGAGGGGTAAAATAACAAATACAGGGCAAAGTCTGATAAAAAAGCAGCTTATCCCGAGATTACCTCCTCTACCCAATGAGTCAGGTGACTGCCACTGAACTTGCACCCAAGAAGACATTGAAATTGGGAGGTTTACTCAGAGAGAAAATGAAACAGAAAGTTTCTAGACTGGGAGAAAGTAGATCAAATCAAAGAGACCACTACCAAAGTACAAATAGAGACTAAGTGAATTCCCACTGGGGCTTCCAGCCTCCTTCCCCAGAAGACTCTGAGGATTCTGGCAGCCAGGGGCCAGCCTTCCAGCTGATACCTAGGATGCTCTTCATACTCTTCAGCAAAACTAGCCCAAGGCAAACATATTAGAGATATTAATAAAGTTCAAATTAAATGTCTGTACAGATGATCTTAGTGTGAAACTCAAAAGTCAAGAAAATTCATTCATGCACTGAGAACTTCTAAAACAGGCTGTCATTCCTTTAATTCTTAATCATGGTCAGACCAAACATTACCACTTATCTGCAGCCATGGTTTGCTTGAATTCTAATTGCTGACATTCATTCATGCTCTTTTCCATTGCTGGATAGTATTCCAGTGTGTGGATATACCACAACTTAGTCATTATTGATGGATGTTGGAGCTGTTTCAGTTTATGAATAGTGCTAAGAATATCTTATGCTTGGCACATGTAAACATGTCCCATGTTGGGTAAACACCTGCAAGTGAAATTGCTGGATCACAAAGCATTCTTAGATTCAGTTTAGTAGACACTGCAGATGATCAGTTTTCCGAAGTGATTATTAGGACAATTTACATTCCAACAGGGAGATATAAAGAATTCCAGTTGCTCTACATTTTTGCCAAAATGTACATTAACAGGTTTTTTAATTATAGCCATTCTGGTGGGTATCCTTTGGTACATCATCACAATCAAACTGAATTTTCCTGATGATTAATAAGGCTATGCATCTTTTTGTGTGTTAAATGGCCTCTTGGAGATAACTTTTGTAAACTGCCTGTTCAAGTCTTGTGTTCATTTTCTTGTTGGGTTATCCCCTTTCAGTTCTTTAGATACTGTAATTAAGAGCCCACTGTTGATTATGTGTGTGTCAAATACCTTCCTGTACCCTATGCCTTATTTTGTTATTCTCTTAATGTCTTTTGATGAACGGAGTTCCCAATTTTAAGGTAATGCAATCTATCAATATTTTCCTTCTTGAAGTGCTTTAGTGTCCTGTTAAAAAAATGTTGGTCAACTCCAGGATCACGAAGATATTTTTATTTGCTACCTACTGGAAGCTTTATTGTTTAAATAACATTTTTATATTTAAACATGCAATCTACCAGAATTGATATTTTATACAGTATAACTTAATACAGTCTCTCTATACTGATATCTAAAGTAATCCAGCACTATTGTAAAAACCACCATTTCCACTGTCATCTCCCATCTCTTCTGCTCTTCTCCATGTTTTCTATCCTGAATTTCTCTCTATCCTGACCCCACCTTACTTCAGTATATTAATTCTCTATTCAGCTGTGTCTAATCCACTGAACTCCTACTGCATTTTTCAGTTCTTGAATCTCCATTTTTGTTTTTATTGCTCTAGCTCTCTATTGAAATGTCCCATCTGAACAAGTATATATTGATCTAGTTATTTTAAGGTCAACATCTGATACGTCCATTGTCTGTATCCTTTGTGGATACTGTTACCTAGTTTGTTTGTTCATTTGTTTTTGTCATATCATCTTATGTCCTCATAGGCCTGATTACTTTCTATTGAGGGTTAGATTCTATACATGAAAACTGGAAAAATATTTTAAGGCCTAGGATTAGACTTCTCCAGACAGGATTTACATTTGCTTCTGGAAGACAGCTGGGGTATCAATAAGCCTGGATCACTTGAATCCACTCAGAAATTGAGATGTTTCAGAAGAGGGCTTCTTTCCTTGTTCCAGGAAATCTCTTATATAAGTAACAGGTAGCTCCAGAAACAGAAAACAGAGAATATGGAAATGTTTATCTATTGGAAATCAGGGGATCCAAAAGAAATCCTGCCAAAATTCACAGAGTATTAAAAAAAGCAAATTAAGGGGCACCTGGGTGGCTCAGTGGTTAAGCCTCTGCCTTCAGCTCAGGTCATGATCTCAGGGTCCTGGGATCGAGTCCCACATCGGGCTCTCTGCTCTGCAGGGAGCCTGCTTCCTCCTCTCTCTCTCTCTCTCTCTCTCTGCTTGCCTCTCTGCCCACTTGTGATCTCTCTCTGTCAAATAAATAAAATCTTTAAAAAAAAAAAAAAGCAAATTAACACTCATCTATAAGGAACTGATTTTTCCTTGGTATTTAAATTATGTTACAAAATTTAATAATGTGCTACCTAACTACCATAGCCTGAAATATATCTTTTTTTTTTTTTTTTAAGGCAAAAACTACTCAAATAGTTTCCAAACACTAGCACAGACTTTTAACACATAAGAAAATATCCATTACTCTGCTGGGAGAAATAAAAGACTGATGGGATCCATAACAATATCAAACTAACTCTAGAATAACGCTTCATTTCTTTGTGTCTCCCCAGTGCCCTCCCATAGGTGTGTTTACACAGGCTATAGTAGGATAGATTGGCTTTACTGACAGGGGAACATTAGCTCCTAAAAGGATTCACATTCTATGAACAAAATAAAATGTGGGAACATTTGAGTGTAGTGGCCATAAACACTTTACAATTGCTCTATAACAAAACTGTAAATGATATTTTTTAGCTTTCTACAAAGAGATGAAGTTAAAAAGACCAACAATCTGCACTGTAATCCAAGTAAGCCACAAAAAAATAAGATCCACTCCTCTTCCCCTCCCCCATTACCTGTAATAGAATTATTTCTGCCTAGGACACATCTGCTTTCCAATCTACTGCCTGGTCCCCCATTTCCTTCCATTTATTCCTGGGAGTCATCCCCACCAATCTGACCACAGTTTTCTTACTACCATCCCCAAGGAAATTTTTATCCCCCCCCCCCCCACGAACAACTCTTAAAGGACCTGCATACTAGCAACCTTGGCGCAAAGGCCATGCTAACTAAAAGGAGGAGCACAGAGGGATTACAGGAAGGAAACTGATTATCATTTTTTTTCCATCAAGGTAAGTATACTCTTTCATCCTCATCACCTACTTCCTACATTTCCCCCACCACCCTCTTCTCTAATAACCATCAGTTTGTTCTCTATAGCTAGGAGTCTGTTTCTTGGTTTGTCTCTTTTTTAAATTTGCTCCTTTGTTTTGCTTCTTAAATTCCATATGACTGAGATCATATGGTATTTGTCTTTCTCTGGCTGACTTACTTGGCTCAGCATTATACTTTCTAGCTCCAACAACACTATTGCAAATGGCAGGATTTCATTCTTTTTATGGCTGAATAATATTCCATTATATAATATACACCACATCTTCTTTATCTGTCTTATACTGATGGACACCTGGGCTGCTTCCATAGCTGGGCTATTGTAAATAATGTTGCAATAAACATGGGGGTACAAGTATCCATTTGAACTAGAGTTTCTGTATTTGGGGTAGTTTGATTACTAGATCATAGGGTAGTTCTATTTTTAATTTTTTGAGGAACCTCCATACTGTTTCCCACAGTGACTGCATCAGTTTGCATTCCCACCAACAGTGCATGAGTGTTCCTTTTTCTGCACATCCTCGCCAACACCTGTTGTTTCTTGTGTTTTAGATTTTAGCTGTTCTGACAGGAATGAGGTGACAGCTCACTGTAGTTTGTTGTTGTTCACTGTAGTTTTGATTTGCTTTTCCCTGATGATCAGTGATGGTGAGCATCTTTTCATTTGTCTGTTGGTCATTTGGATGTCTTCTTCGGAAAAATGTCCGTTCTTGTCTTCTGCCCATTTTTAATCAGACTATTTGTTTTTTTGTATTGAGCTGTATCAGTCCCTTATGTATTTTTGATACTGTTTATCAGATATGTCCTATGAACAATTCTTAAAGGACCCACAAACCAGCAAACTTGGCACAAAGCCCACGCTAACTAAAAGAGGGAGCACAAGAGAACTGCAGGAAGGAAATTTTTTAAAGCAAAGAGATGACTCGATAAAAAAAAAAAAGTGGCATGTTAAGGAATATTAATCTAGTAGTGGCAGGAAGGATCAGAAAGGGAGTAAGCCACACAGGCAATTAGCAATTACATGTGAACAGTTGGAGGAGAAACAGAAAGGAGCTCAAGAACAGAAAAGACTGCCTGGAAATGGTGTGACTAGGAGACAAGATTTTCATATTATTGAGAGAATGGCACCGCACACTGTGGAAAGGCAATTAGATAGGTTTTAAGAATGGAAAAGCCACACACCTTGCTTTAATTTAATCCATGCCCTTCCTGAAGATGCCTTCACCTCTACCCCCCATTCGAACCCCCCCAGCCCCAGGACATCTCCACTCCCTTCAAGTTCTACTGAGCTCTCTGTGCCCATGGATGGCACTGCTCCACTGTCTGTGTCTACTGCAGATCTTCCCACACTACTGCAGTACCGTGCAACCCGGGGATAGCCATCCCACTTGGATTCATCCTAGACAACTTCACAATCAGTTCCTTGCTGTGGCCATATACTATTTCTAGAGAACCGAAACACCACATTTTTCTTTGCTGTGCTACACACTAAGCCCATTTTTATCTATCTACTGCCATTCTTTAACTCATAACTGGTTTTTTCCCCCATACAGCAAAAATTTGTACTTTAAATCTCTTCCATTGCCTTGTCAGAATCCTCAGCAAATTAATCATCCAATTTAAAACTTCTGTTTGTAATTAAAGCTACCGTCTCTCAACTTAGGGAAGTCAGGTGATAAGTGGAGTTTTGGCCCCAATTCAAATTGCATTCACTGAGCATATCTACAAACCTAGTGAGTGATTATTTCTTCAGTTCCTAAATTTATAACTGGGACAGGCATACTTAGCAACTAGCAGAATCCATCCACTGGCTATCTGATCTGTGCAGTGAGGCCTATTATGATCAGAAGGGATAAATGGCAGTGTCTGGCATGTCCCCTAACAAGATAGTAACTCACACCAGTGGAAAACCAAATCACGCCAAATTATGCCAATAGCAAAAAATTGAAAAAATGTCTCCATTTAAACTGTCTAACTTAGCCAGTGCAGAATCTTAGAAATGACTATGCTAGATCTTGAATGACTGTAAGTGATCCAAAATAGGAACAGGCTGTGACTCCAGCTGCAGCTGATTTAAGATTCAGGATCCCTCCTGAAGCAAATCAACACCACCCTGGAATTGTAGTCGCTGTTGACCTAATGAAGGCTTTTTACTGTTACCAGTTTAGAAGAATCACCAGCATGTGTTTGCTTTTACTCAACAGAGTAAACAGTCAATGTTCACTGCCTTGCCTTTGAGTCACGCCATGATCCTGCTCTTAGCCATAAAACAGTTGCAAAGATCTAGATCATCTTGATGTTTATCCAACATTGCACTTGCACGCTACTTTGTTGGCATTAAGCTGATTGGACTTGAGGAACAGTTAGCAGCGGGTACTTCAGTTGGTCAGGAAGACATAGGAGAGACAGATAAATCCCATAAAAATCCATGGGCCTAATAGTCCTCAGTGAACTTTCTGGGGCTCACTGGTCTAGAGTACGTTGGGGCATCCCTCCGGGTCCAAAACAAATTATTGCATCTTCTACCAACTACAACCCAAAAAGTGGGCTCTTGTGAACTTAGGAAGCAATATGTACCACCTTTGAATGTGATCTCCTTAACTCATTTTCTGAGGAACCCATTTAAAAACTTGCTAGTTTTGAACAGAGGTGGTGTGAATGAAGGCTCTGCTGCTCTTCCAGCCTGCAGTGTGAGCTGCTCTGCCACTCAGGCCCTATGTCCCAGCGGAGCTACTGATACCCTGAGTGTCGGTGGTGAACAGTGTTGACAGAGCAAGTCCCAGGGAATCACCAAGAAGTGGATCACAACACAGATCTCTAGGGTTGCTATATTCTGAAGGGTTGTATTCCCCCTAAAATTCACAGTTTGGACTCCCAACACCCAATGTGATGGTGTTAGAAAGCAACTAGATCACCCCTGAGAGGTAATTAGGTCATGAAGGAAGAGCCCTCATGAATGGAATTAGTGCCCTTATAAAAGAGATCCCACAGAGCTCCCTAGTTCGTTCCTCCATGTGAGGACACAAGGAGAAGTCTACGACTGGGTGAGGGCCTTCCTCCAACCATGCTGGTACCCCAATGTCACACTTCCACCCTCTGGAACCGTGTTTTTGTTGTTGATAAGCTAGGCAGTCTCTGGCATTTTGTCGTAGCTGCCCAAAGAGACCCGGGGGGTCTAGAGCAGAGCCACATGCTCATCTGCAGATAACAATTCTTTGTAGAAACAGTTCGTGATGGAGAAAAGATGCATGACTAAGAACATCAAATGATCACATCATCTGAGTTACCTTCCATTACCTGTAACATTAACCTGACACACCATGCCACTAGGCTGGACCTGCACAGCAGTAACCCACCAGGGAAACTAATCAGTAGAAGAAACTGAGCTGGAACAGGGCCAGAATGTACTAGTAAGTTGCCTAAGTAGGTGGCTGAGATTCCTCTGACACACACTCTATGGCATTGCCCCCCCACCCTTTGATCCTGATCGAGAATTACTTACGACCACTTGACTGAAGAGGAAAAACCACTGAGCCTGCTTGCTGAATGGCACAGTACAATTTGCTGGCACCAAATCGAAGTACCCTGCTGCCTGCAGTTTACAAACCAAATCACAAGAGTTCCAGGAAAGGAAATCCTCCCAGGTGGCAGAGCTTCAAATATATTTTGTTGTAGCCTGTGTTTAAATGAAGATACAGCTACAAGCAGAGATGCATGCTGATTCCTAGGCACTGGCTTACAGCTTAGGAGGGTGGTCCGGGACTTAGAAAGAACAAGATATGAAGACCAATGACAAGAAGTGCTGGGAAAGGGCTATGTAGGCAGACATCTCTGAACGGGCACAAAGCATGAAGACATTTCTGAACCACGTGGATGACCTTTAGTGGGCATCCCTATCAGAGGAGGCTCTCAATTACTGGACGACATCTTCTGCAACATCAGTCACGACTCCCTCCAGCCACTCTGGGACTTGCTCAATGGGCCCACATGCAAAGCGGCCCAGGCAGCAACAATGAAGGCTATGCATGGGCTCAGCAAAAGGAATGTTCCTCATCAACCATGACCTGCATACTGCCACTTCAGCCAACAAGAAGCCAATGCTGAGCGCCCCATTTGGCCCCATTTCCTGGGGAGACCTGCCAGTCATCTAGCAACAAGTACAAGTTTACTGTCAGGCAGTAAACTCCCCTTGGTGTAACAAGTTACATATCCTGGATACAGATTTGCTTTCCCTGCCTCTAAGCGTCTGCCTGTGCCACTAACTGTGGATTTAAGAAATGCCTTATTTATCATCATAGTAATCCATGTAATAGTATATCTGACCCAGGATTTTATTAACAGTAAAAGAAGTGTTGTGGTAATGTGCTCAAGCCCATGAAATTCACTTATCTCAGCAAGCACCCTTTTTCCCAGGAGCACCTGGCGTGGCTGGAAGGAGGAATGACCTACCTACTGACAACTCAGTCATGGTGCCAACTGGGAAGGACACAGTGAAAAATTGTGTTCTGTCTTACAGCATTCACAGGGTTTTTACCTCTGGTCTCTGACCCCAAGGCTCTGCTAGATTGGGTCCAAGGAAGGAAAGCTGCCACCTGAGGCCACAACAGCAATTCCATTTTAGGGAATGCGGGTTACGCTACTGTGTAAGAGTGAGTGGTCATGATTACACTGTGGACAGGAGCAACTAGAACCAGGGGATTGTGTAAAGAGCCTCTAGGTACTTCCATAACAGTTAAAATTAATGAAAATCTCAGCAAGCACGTAAAGGAAGACACACTGAGGGAGGATTCATTCCCATCTTTCAGGTCCTTGACACACTCAGAAAAGTACAAACCTGTGATTCAAATTTACTTAGAGCAGTGGAACTACCGATTCATAGGGATTCCTGATACACATTTTTAAATGCCCTCAAAAAGGTAGCTTCACCTACTGGTTAAAAGTTGTCCTTTAATCTGTACTTTCAGGGGCACCTGGGTGGCTCAGAGTGGGTTAAGCCTCTGTCTTCGGCTCAGGTCATGATATCAGGGTCCTGGGATCGAGTCCCACATTGGGCTCTCTGCTTGGCAGGAAGCCTGCTTCCTCCTCTCTATCTGCCTCTCTGCCTACTTGTGATCTCTCTGTCAAATAAATAAATAAATTCTTAAAAAGTAATAATAAAAATAAATCTTTAATCTATACTTTCAATGTAAGACAGTGGTGGTTTTTTCCTTAATATATTATGATGGGTAGAAATAGTATTTGGTTATAATTTTAATTTGCATTTCAATTGCTGGAGGTAAAGTATCTGTTCATATCTTTATGAATCTCTTTATAGAATATAGGTTAACTCTTTGTTATATATGATACAAAATTTTATGAATTTTGTTAACATGAAATTTTATTTATAATTTGGGGGTATATAAAAGTTCCTAATCTATATATCCTACAACCCAGCAATTACACTACCAAGTATTTACCCCAAAGAGACAAATGTAGTGATCAGAAGGGACACCTATACCCCAATGTTTATAGCACCAATGTCCACAATAGCGAAACTATGGAAAGAGCCCAGATGTCTATCAACAGATGAATAAAGAAGATGTGGTGTGTATGTATGTATATACATACCTACATATATACACACACACACAGACACACACGATGGAATATTACTCAACCATCAAAAAAATGAAATCGTGCCATTTGCAATGACACGGATGGAATTACAGGGTATTATTCTAAGTGAAATAAGTCAATCAGAGAAAGACATTATCATATGATCTCACTGATACATGGAATTTAAGAAACAAAACAGAGGATCATAGGGGAAGAGAGAAAAAAAAATAAAACAAGATGAAACCAGAGAGGGTGACAAACCATCAGAGACTCTTCATCAAAGGAACAAACTGAGGGTTGCTGGAGGAGAGGGGGAGTGGGAGGGATGGGGTGGCTGGGGGATGGACATCAAGGAGGACACATGATATAGTAAGCACTGGGCATTACATAAGATGGATGAATCAATGACCTCTACCTCTGAAACCAATAATGCATTGTGTTAATTAAATGAATTTAAATTTTTAAAATAAATGAAAAAAAAAAAGGTTTCTAATCTATATATAGCCAAACCATCAGTATTTCCTTTTATGGTTTCTTTCATTGTTTTTCTACCCAAAACACTTTGGCTACATATATTTAAACATATTCTCTCCCAGCTGTTTATGGTTCCTTTTTGGTACATAATTCTTTAAACCATCTGGAATTGGCTTTTGTATGGTGTAACCTGAGAAAAATTCTTCCCACACAGTTAACCAATTATACAGAATAAATGTTTCTTTAAAAAAAATCCTCCAAGATCAAAGTAGACTTTTACTGTATTTCACTAATTACCATATTAATAGTAATGCTATGGGGAGAAAAAAAACCTTGAAGAAAACGTGATCCCTCAGGAGTCACTGAAATTCCAGGCTCACAGAGCAAATCTATACAATGAGCTTACGAGACTATTCATCCTCTGAAAGGGTTATCACTTCTAGAGACAACTAAGACCCTATTTTATCACCTGTCATATTCAATATGAGTATGAAACCCTTTGGAAAAATAGGTGGACATTTTGGGGCCATCATGTAATTTTTATCTGATCCTGACAGCTCAATTTCACTGCCTGTCATGCAAGATAGATTTGAAAACTGACATCATAGAAAATGTGCTGATATTTAATCCATAAAAGGCCAATGGTGATGACAGTAAGCAGGAAAAAATATCTACATAATGTAGCAAAGGTTATCGTGGGCTCTCAATGTGAGGTTTCAAGTTCTCAGGCAGATGGACAGCACTGTGGTTAGTTTAGAATTCTACCTGCTAGTGGAGTTCCAGGGGACAGGTAAGGAAGGATAAAAAATCTTGCATACAAACTCATCACAGAGAGTTTTAATCTCTCTCTAACCTGGTTTCTGCCTTCTTTTTGCATACTTTTATATTCAACCTTACATTTTATAGACACCCTAATATAATACCTGGGCTGCAAAGCACAAAGCAACAAGTACCAACATTTTCCATAGTCTGGAGGGGCTACCTCTGTGTTTCAGAGAGTAACACATTCATAAATTTAATCTATAAAGTTGAAACAAATTTGAGCTTTGACTGCCTTAAGGATTCCCTTAATCTTTTAAATCAGCTAGTGTTTATTGCTAACATTTTTTTCTTCATTATATTTTAATTACAGGAGTGAAACATTCTTATTATAACAAGGCTAAAATAAAATTGAATAAAAATAACAATCTCCTGAATAAAAATAACAATCTCCCTATCCCACCCTCCTCTGATAATACCAAGTTGGTATTACCCTTCACTAGCATTTTTTTAAATAAATTTTTATACAAATAGAAGAGTTTTTGCCATTTTTGTTTTATAAAAATAACTTCATTATACGTGGCTCTGCCCTTTCATTTTGCCACTTGTCTATATATAATGAACATACCTCCAAGTTAATGAATCACTTATACGATAGCTTTACCATTATTTTAATATCAATGTATAGTATGGATAGTATTTCCAGATAGTAACCACTAGAAACAATGCTACTACATCAGACACCCTCAGGGATACACCCTGAATAATTCATGCTTCTTTTTCTAACACCAAATGTGGATCTGTTATAATGAAAGTGATGTGTATTGTTAAGTCATAGATGCTTTTAAATTACTTTCCAAAAAGTTGCACCAATTTGTATTTCCATGGGTATCACTTAAAAGTGACTTTGGATTTCCAATTATGCCAAGATGGAATTATGCTCCATTCCTCCCAGATCTTCCCTCTTATAGCTAAACGTGCCTGGATATAATATAAAGAACAAGCATAAGATGACTTTAAAATACACAAAACAGGAGGCGAGCTGCCTGGAGAATAAAGGACTTAAGGAACAACAGAGCCGTGAGTCTCCTCAGTTTCCTTACTGCGGCTCACATATTCAGAAAAGGATGTTGCAGAACTTGCGGACCCACAACTATCCCCCAAAAAAGAAAACCCTTGCTTCCCTTAGCCAAAGCACCAGTAAAAAGATAGCCTAAGGGGAAATTTTTGTAAGATTACCTGCCCTACTTTGGCAAAACACCAATAGAAAACTGCATACAGCCTCTCCTTCCTCTACAGTTCAGTGGAGGCAGGCAACGGGCCACCCCAAACAGCAGGTAGCCCACTCCCACTCCCCAGCGGGGAGGTGTGGACAGGCCATCAAGCAGCTAATCTTCCATCCTCTGCCCCGTGGGAGCAGGCAGCAACGATCTGATCCCACCACCCACCGCTTCACCCCAGGGACAGCATCCAGTGAGCTGAGCAGGCAACTGATCCTCCACTCCCTCCCCAACCAAAGCAAGGCCCCCTCCAGTTTCCCAGAGAGCTGGATGCAGCATATCTGAGCCAGAAGCTCTTCTTCCATTCCCCAACCAGCAGAAGCAAGCACCAATGTGATTCCCCCATCAGGTTAGTGTTAGTGGGGTCCAGTAATGAGCGGAACCTCCATTTCTTAACAAGCAACATAATTTAATGACACAAAATTAAGGTGAAGACACAGTGTCTCCTAAGATAATGGGCAAAATGTCCAAGATCCAGTCAAAAATCATTAATGGTAGCAAGAACCAGGAATATCACAACTGGAATCAAAAAAAAACCATCAACAGAACCTAACACCAATATGAATCAGGGCTAGAATGATCTCATAAGAATTTTAAAACCACCATAATAAAAATGTTTCAAATTCTCTTAAAACCAATGAAAGAACTGAAAATTTCAGAGAAAATAAATGTTATAAAAAAATATAAAATAGAGAACTGGAAAATACAATAACCAATATAATAAAACTCACTGGATGGGCTCAATAATAGAATGCAGGTGGAAGAGAACATAACCAGTTAATTACGAGCAGATTAATTTTATTTATAAAATCTGAAAAACTGATTAAAAAAATACTTTAAAAAAAAAAAGCAGTGGGCCTCCCTGGGGGCTCACTCAGCTAAGCATCCAACTCTTGATTTCAGCTCAGATCATGATCTCAGGGTGTGAGATCGAGCCCCACATTAGATGTGGAGCCTGCTTAAGGTTCTCTATTTTCCCTCCCCCCCATCCTCCACCTGCTCTAAAGGAAAAAAAAAAAAAAAAAGCAGAGTCTCATCACATGTAGAATAATCACAAAATACTTTACACAGGGATACCTCATTTTATTGAGCTTTGCAGATACTGCATTTTTAATAAACTGAAGGTTTGTCAACTCTACATGAACCAAGTCTATCATGCCATTTTCCAACAGCATTTGCTCACTTATGTCTCTGTCACATTTTGGTAATTCTTGCAACATTTCAAACTTTTTCATATTATTTATTATATCTGAGTTGCTGCAATCTCATGATAAAACTTTAATAGATGAGGACTTGCTTCTCATGGATGAGCAAACAAAGCAATTTCTTGAGAGGGAATCTACTTTTGGTAAAAATGCTGTGAAGATTGTTGAAATGACAACAAAGCATTTAGAATATTACATAAACTTAGTTGATAAAGTAACAGCAGGGTTTGAGAAAACGGACTCCAATTTTGAAAGAAGTTCTACTTGGGTAAAATGCAATCAAACAAAATCACATGCTACAGAGAAATCATTCATGAAAGGAAGAGTCAATCAGTGAGGCAAACTTCACTGTTGGATTATTTTAGAAATTGCTACAGCCACCTCAATCTTCAGCAACTACCACCCTGATCAGTCAGTGGCCATCAACATCAAGGTAAGACCCTCCATGAGCCAAAAAAAAAATTGTAGCTCACTGAAAGTTCAGATGATGGTTAACATTTTTTTTTTTGCATTAAGGTATTTTTTAATTAAGGTATGTATTTTTTTAGACATAATGCTACTTCAGACTTAATAAACCACAATATAGTTTAAACATAACTTTTATATGCATTGGGAAATTTAAAAAATTCATTTGACTCACTTTATTATAATATTCACTTTACTGTGGTAGTCTGGAACTGAACCTGCAATATCTTTAAGGTATGCCTGTATTTTTATCCTCAGAGTCCCAAGAAGGAAAGGAAAGGAAGAATGGAATGGAACAAGTATTTGAAGAAATAATGGCTGGAAAATACCCAAATTTTCCAAAAGAAATAAATCTATGTATTTAAGGAGTTGAGCAAACTCAAAATAGAAGAAACACAAAGAAATTCACACCACAGATAAATTACAATTAAGCTTCTAAATCCTAAAAGACAAAGAAAATACCTTTAAAACAACCAGAGAGGAATAGCCCATCACTTATAAAGAACATCAACTGTAATAACAGATTTTTCATATAAAACTATGAGGACCAGAAGAAAGTCCTATTTTGGAGGACTTACCAAAAAAATTGTCAACCAGGGGCACCTGGGTGGCTCAGTGGATTAAAGCCTCTGCCTTCAGCTCGGGTCATGGTCTCAGGGTCCTCGGATGGAGCCCCGCATCGGGCTCTCTGCTCAGCAGGGAGCCTGCTTCCCTCTCTCTCTCTCTCTCTCTGCCTGCCTCTCTGCCTACTTGTGATCTCTGTGTCAAATAAATAAATAAATAAATAATCTTTTTAAAAAAAAAATTGTCAACCAAAGTTTTAATTGCAGAGAAATATGCACTGGGAATGTAAGAGAAATAAAGATTTCTCAGAAAAAGGAAAAGTAATAGTTCCTTTATAACAAACCTTTCTTTAAAGAAAGGCTTGAGAAAGTTCTCTAAACATAAAGGAAACTATAACATCAGATTAAGAATATCAAAAAAGTAAAGAAGAACATCAGAATGGGTAAAACTGGGGGAATATATAGTAGTCTAACTAAATAAAGGCAGAAGTGGCTATATTGACACTAAATGAAGTAGGTATCACAGAAAAGAAAACTATCAAAGAGGAATTTAAATAATGATAAAAGCACCCATCTGCCAGGAAGACATAACAACCCTAAATATGTACATGCTAAACAACGGAGCCTCCAAATACATGACGTAAAAACTGTTAGAGATGTAGTGAAAAGAAAGGGGACCTGCACCTCAGTGTTCAGGGCAGCAATGTCCACAATAGCCAAACTGTGGAAGGACCTGATATGTCCTTCAACAAATGAATGGAGGATGTAGTTCATATATACAATGGAATAATACTCAGCCATCAGAAAGGATGAATGTCTACCATTTACATCTACACAAATGAAACCAAAGGATATTATGCTAAGTAAAATAAGCCAAACAGAGAAACACAATTATCATGTAGTTCACTCATATGTGGAACATAGGGAATAGTGCAGAGGACAATAGGGGAAGGGAGGGAAAACTGGGAAGAAAACAGAAACTATATGAGACTCTTGACTCTGGGAAACAAATGGAGGGCTGCAGAAAGGAAGATGCGTGAAGGGATGGGGCAGCTGGGTGATGGGAATTAAAGAGGGCTGATGATGAGCAGTGGGTGTTATATAAACAACTAATGATCTACTGTACCTTGGTTAATTTAATTTAAATTAAAATAGCAAAATAAAAGTTGTTAGAGTTAAAAGAGAAATAGACAAATCCACAATTATAATTGCAGACTTCATTATCCTATTTTCAGTAATTGCCAAAAATACTAGAAATAAAAACTGTAAGAGTATAAATTATCTCAACAACACAATGAAACAAGAGAATCTAACTGACACAGAAAGAACACTCCACCCAACAAATAGCAGAATTCACATCCTTTCCAAGCATCTGTCCAACATTCACTAAGATAAACTGTTTACTAAACCATAAATCTCAACAACTTTTTTAAGAACTGGAATCATACAATGTTCTCTGACCATAACAAAACCCAACTAGAAATCAATAACAAAATGACAACAGAAAATCTCTCAGCATATGAAAATTAACACATTTCTAAATCCATGGATCAAAGAGGAAGTTTTAAAGGAAATAAAGATGCATAGAACTGAATGAAAGAAATTTCTAAGAACATAAAATATGTACAAAATCAGGAAAAGTGTTGCTATGAAGTGGACTTATAACATTCAACCTACATGAGAACTTTTACAGAGAAAGGTCTCAAATCAATAATCTCAGTTTCTACTTCATGAAATTAAAAAAGAGCAAAACAAGCCCAAACAATAAGGAAAAAAATGATAACAATCAGAGAAGAAATGACACTGAAAACAGAAAAACAATAAAAGATAATTAATGAAACAAAAAGGTAGTTATTTTTTTTAATTGTTAAATTTCTAACACAACTGGGCAAAAAAAGAGGTACATATTACCAATATCAGGAATGAAAAGGGATATTACTACAGATCCTTCAGCAGTTAAAAAATAGTAACACCAGGAAAAAAACTTTATTCTCATAAACTCAACAACACAGAAGAAATGGGCCAATTCTTCAAAAACCATGTAACCAAAACTCGACAAAGACAAAATTAATAATCTGAATGGCCCTGCAATGAATTAAAAAATTGGATTTGGGTAAAATGCTCCAAAAAAATAAATAAATAAATCTCCAGGACCAGATGAAGCCATTGGAGCAATCTACCAAACATTTAAAGAAAACTAAACACCAATTTTATACAATCTCTTCCAGAAAGCAGAGAAGGAAGGAACATATGCCCACTTATTTTATGAGGCCAGTTTTACACTCAAACCAGAGAAAGAGAGAAAGGAAAGAAGGGACAAGAGGGAGGAAAGGATGTTGCCCCGCCCCCCACCCCTACCCCCAGAAAGAGGGCAGATTTATTTTCAAATCAGGATAATGAAGATAATGTCTCCTTCTATGGGTAAAAGTTGGGCAGGTTGGCCAGCACCCCTCTCAAAATGGGGGTTTCCTAATTACAGCACTCCTTAACAATGACACAAACCCCCTCACCGTCGACATCATCCACCTGGGCCGGCTTGCACATCGTGTCCCCCACCATGGGACCTGGGAGTCGAGGAGAACCAATTCAAACATAACCTTCATGCTGTCCACTGTGCCCTGGGTAATAAAGTCCTGTCCCTCAACCAAGAGTCTATGTCTTCCGCCTGCATCTATTAAAACCAGCAGGTTCGCTCGTTAGCTTATAAGCAGGAAGAAACTTTTCAGTTCTAAAAACTATTTATTGCTAAGTAGTTATTGCAAAGTAATATAAAGAGGCCAAAAAGAGTTTACCCATAATTATTAGGTTTATCTTCCCATACATATATGTATATACAATAGTTTCAAGCCAGAAGTACAATTATTAACACCAACAACAAGAACAAAATACATCTGTAAGCTTCTTAACATGGTTTTCTGGTCCCTAAAATATATCCCAATAGAAATATACTGCCAAGTACTGTGATTTTAAAATATGTTTATATCTCTTCTCTGGGGAGTTATACCACAAAGTTGATACCAGGTTACTTTTTCCATTTTTACACACTACTTTCTTTTTACCATTTTTATTTCATTTTATTTTTAATCATGCACATTTACGTGGTTTTTACATCTAAGTCATAAACCATTTACATTCAGAGAAGTAGAGCTTTCATCCCTGCCCCTACTCCCTATTCTCTTCCTTTCCCTATAAATCATTTTTTGTTAACTTTTCATTCATCTTTCCATTTTCTTTTTGAAAATATTAGTAAATGCACATATCTTTCCTGTTTTCACCCCCTTTCTTATACAAAAGGTAGTATACCATAAATACTATTCTGCACCTTGCTTGTTTTCAGGATAACAACATATCTTGGAGACCACTCCATGGTTGTGTATCGAGATCCTCCTGGTCTCTTTCCACAGCTGCCTATTCCTCCATTATGGGGACTGTGGTTGGCAGAATTCTAAAGATGTGCCTCTCCCAAGATTCCCACCCCTCTGGAATCAAACACTAATCTAGGCACTACAGGGAAGAATTTGAAGAAGCAATTAAAGTCCCAGTTCAGGGGTGCCTGGGTGGCTCAGTGGGTTAAAGCCTCTGCTTTTGGCTCAGGTCATGATCCCAGGGTCCTGGGATCCAGCCCCACATCCGGCTCTCTGCTCAGCAGGGAGCCTGCTTCCCCTCCTCTCGCTCTCTCTGCCTACTTGTGATCTCTGTCTGTCAAATAAATAAATAAAATCTTTTAAAAAATAAATTAATTTTTAAAAAAATCAAGTCCCAGTTCAATTAAGCTAAAAATATGTAGATTATCTGCAGGACCCTAACCCAATCAGGTGAAACCTGTAGAAAGCAGTCTTCTGTGGCTCGCAGAAGAAGAGGGAGGTGAAGGACATTTGAGGAGGGTGGAGGGGATTCAAGGACTAAGTAGCCCCCTGCTGGCCACCAGCAAGAAAGCAAACGGCTCCACTGTACACTGAGGATGTAGAAGAAGGTCAGTCTCTAGAAGCTTGAGAGCTATCCCCAGCCAAAGGCCAGCAAGTAAACGGGGACTTCAGTCCTACAGCTACAGGAAATAAATTCCACCAACAATTACTCAGCTTAGAAGAGGACCTAACAATTAGTGAAGCCTCAGATGAAGACTTCAGTACCAGCCAACACCTTCCCTTCAAGCCTGTGAGACCTGAGCAGAGGGTCCCGCTACACAGCACCGAGACTCGCAACCCAGGGCTGTTAGATTAATAATGTGCATTGTCTGAAACCACGGAGTTTGTGGTAATTTGTTACAGCGGGAATACAAAACTCACACAAGGTTGCCTACAGTTCTAGAGCCAGTCTCCTGCTGATGCGTATTTTTATAGTCTTTTGCCATAACAAGCAATACCTAGTGGATGTGTCATTCACTTCTTTGCTAATAATAGATCTTCGGATGCTATCGCCTAGAAGTGAAATGACTGGGCGAAAAGGGTAAAAATATGTGATTTTTCTAGATATTGTCAAATTCCTCTTCATGGTAACTATATTTTACATCCCCACCAGCAAAGTATGAGAAGGCTGGTTTCAAAGAAGGCATACAAATAGCCAACAGACACATGAAAAAATGCTGCACATCACTTGTCTTCAGGGAAATACAAATCAAAACTACAGTGAGATACCACCTTGTTTCAGTTAGAATGGATCAAATTAGCAAGACAGGGAACAATGAATATTGGTGAGGATGTGGAGAAAGTGGAGCCCTCTTACAGTTGGTGGGAATACAAGCTGGTGCAGCCACTCTGGAAAACAGCAGGGAAGTTCTCCAAGAAGTTAAAAATAGAGCCACCCTACCGCCCAGCAACTGCACTACTGGGTATTTACCCCAAAGATACAAATGTAATGAAAAGAAGGGGTACTTGCACCCCAGTGTTCACAACAGCAATGTCCACCATAGCCAACCTGTGGAAGGAGCCAAAATGCCCTTCAACAGATGAATGAATAAAGAAAATGTGGTTCATGTATACAATGGAATATTACTCAGTCATTGGTAAGGATAAATACCCACCATTTACATTGACATGGATGGAACTGGAGGGGATTATGCTAAGTGTAATAAATCAATCAGAGAAAGACAATTATCATGTGGTTCCACTCATATGTGGAACATAAGGAATAGTGCAGAGGACCACAGGGGAAGTGAGGGAAAACAGAATAAGAAGAAATTAGAGAGGGAGACAAACTACTACAAACTCTTGACTCTGGGAAACAAACTGAGGGTTATAGAAGAGAGGGGGGCGGAAGGGTTGGGTTAACTGGGTGATGGATATTAAGGAGGGCTTGTGATCTGATGAACACTGGGTATTATATACAACTAATGAATCAGTGAACACTACATCAAAAACTAATGACATACTATGTATTGGCTAATTGAATTTAAATGTAAAAGAAGAAACCTAAGCATAAGACAAATGTGACTTACATCCAAAACAATAAAAACCTTTCCAAAGGAGAAATCTGGCTTCCCCATAGCCTCATAAAGAGAATACATTTTCAGACCCCGCCAGTGCACTGAGTGAGAACCACTGTCTGCTGGTTTCCCTTAGAATGAGGAAGAGCAAAGTGCATTCCTCTTATGAGGAAGCTTTCACATTTACTTGGTAGGCTTAAAGGCTCTCCTCATTCATTTCTCCAGGAGGTGTCTGTTTATAAGTTTCGTCTCTGTTTCTGCTGCGTCCCTTTTATCTGTTGGAGAGTTTTGGCTTCTGTATCCCATGTTAGAGGCTTCCCTTAAATACCTGGTAATTCTTGAGCTCCATTTATATTTTTAAATGATGCACAGGAGTGTTGTTGGGAGGTGTCTCTGCAGGAGCAGGGTCTAGGGCTGATGGACTCCACTCCAAGAATATTCGGCTAGGTGTCACTAGCTGCAGAAGGGGACATCCAAATGGCAGGCCCTATGGGACTTTTATCAGGATTTGGTCAGCTTCCAGAGACGAATCTCCAGATTCTGGCCAATAGTACATCAGCCAGGCTGCCAACAGCCTGCAAGTGCAGTAGAAAAGGGGGTGGAAGGCCTCACTCTTCAGAGTAAGTAGACTTGTGGACCATCCTCAGATTTCTCAGAAGGCAACTCCCTCATCTCCCTCATATCTATGGGTGAGAACACCTGAACTGGCAATATTTCCAGTTCACACTATCCAGAATGCATTTCAAGTCCCCTGCTGCAGCAGAAGAGGCAGAGTCTCCTGGAGGTTTCTGCTGGAGGAAGAGGAGTGGGGATCAACCCTCCATGCAGATTCCCCAACAATGCTGCCTTGAGTCTCCCCTCCCCCTCACCACCACCATCAAACATAGCAGGTACCCCTAATTCCCAACCTCTCCAGAGTTCTGTCACGCAGTCATCAGGTCTCCTCATGGCTTTCCCCATGCAGACTAAAAGGGATCTCGCCAATCCCCATTCTGCTAAACAAGCAAGCATTCATCTGTGAGCTTTCCAGCTTCCAAATCCCAAAGATGAGGTGACAGTGCTCATCGGCTTTAGCCATCCTTCCCTTTACCTTTGTAGTTTTGTGACTTTCTCATTCCTTTACTTGCAGCTCTGGACAGTATCAGAAGAAAATACATTCGAGCAGAAGATGACTGCTAACATTTCTTCATTTAGAAATCCTCCATCGGTTCCTTTCTTCCCACTGGCATTCAGGGCGTGTGAGGTCTCCTGGAACTTCACTCCATCTTTCCTATTGTTTTCACATGAAATGCCCAGGTCTCTGTCATCCTCTTGGTGTGGTTCAGTGTGTTCTATCATGGGGCCTTTCAAAGCCCTAACACCATCCCCAGCAGAGGCCATGCTCTTTTAGTTCCTCTGTTGGATTTCGAAAAATGGCCTCTCCACAGAGTTTCCATTACTTGTTTGTTAAAATTCTGTCAAGTCCATTCATTCTGCCCCAGTGAGAGCTGCCTGTTCTTCTTTTTCCTCCTCCTTCAAGAACCATGTCTCTGTCAATGGACTATGACACATCAACAAATGTGCTTACTCACGACTTCATCTACTCAGCACCTGACCAGGACAGGTTATGGCAAAGCAGCAGGTGATGAGAGGGAGCTGTTTTCTTCAAGTACAAGGAAATGAGGTCGTCTGCCTGCAGCCTCACCAACCGGGGCAGATTGGCCTCCACTGAGTCTTGCTCCCGATCTCCTGGGCACAGGCATGCTAGTCCCAATAGCCACACATAGAAAGCACCCGTGTTTTGGACCCTGCCAAAGCCCAAGAATTGCTATTCACCAAGGTGTAGAGGATAGTGAGTCAACTCTGCCACCAGCACAGGAAGAAAAGAACCTGTCCTCACCTCTCCAGCAAGGCTAAGCCTCACCTTCCAAGCTCCTCTACACACACCTGGCTCACAGTGGTGCTCCAGAGAGTCAGCAGGGTGGAAGTCGGGGCCGGAGTATGCACAGACCACCATCTTCCCATCACTGCTAAAGTCTCTAATATTCATTCAGACACACAGAAATCATAGCAATTTCCTGAGGGTACCAAAGAGATCATGCCCAGGCTCTGATGGTCTTAATGCTTTAGGTCTTTCCAGTTAAAGGGTTTTTGTGGTTGGGGCTGAGAGGGGGCGGTCTGAGACAGGATGATCAGAGTGGCTCTCAGAAGAAGAGACCCCTACACTGACCAGAAACCTGAATGACCTGAGGAATCCAGCCATGAAGGCATCTGGGGGAAAAGCATTATGGGCATAAGGAACAGAACTTGGGAAAAGTCCTGATGTTAGTCTGATAGGCTTACTATGTTTGAAAAGCAATAAGAAAAACTATATAGCTGGAATGGAGCAAAAGCCAAGAAGAGTCATAGGAGACACGGGCTGAGAGGTGGGCAGGGACTAGGTGAAGCAGGGAAGAAGAGACCAAGGCTATCATTTCAGCATGATAGGATGTTGTTAGAAGAGTCTGAGCAAGGAAGAAACAAAAGCCAATTCACACTGTGTAGGAGATTCTCTATTTGCTACATGGAGATCAGACTATGAGTCTAAGAAATGATGTAAGAACATCTATTAAGAAACTATATTATTTTTCCTGGTGAAAATAATGGTAGACACAGAGTAGAGTGGTAAGGGGCCTTTACAAATAGATAAGAACTTCTGCTTCTGGCTCTAATGGACAAAGGACGGATGCATGCTTCCATTTGAAACAATTATAAAACATGCAGTCACCAGGACAGTATGGTACTGGCATAAAAACAGACACATAGATCAATGGAATAGAATAGAGAGCCCAGAAATAGACCCTCAACTCCATGGTCAACTAATCTTTGACAAAGCAGGAAAGAATATCCAATGGAAAAAAGACAGTGTCTTCAATAAATGGAGTTGGGAAAATTGGACAACCACATGCAAAAGAATGAAACTGGACCATTTCCTTACACGACACACAAAAATAAATTCAAAATGGAGTAACGACCTAAATATGACACAGATATCCATCAAAATCCTAGAGAACACAAGCAGTAACTGCTCTGACCTCGCCCACAGCAACTTCTTGCTAGATGTGTCTCCAAAGGCAAGAGAAACAAAAGCAAAAATGAACTATTGGAACTTAATCAGGATAAAAAGCTTTTGCACAGCAAAGGAAACAGTCAACAAAACCAAAAGACAACTGACAGAATGGGAAAAGATTATTTGCAAATGACATATCAGATAAAGGGCTAGTATCCAGAATCTATAAAGAACTGACCAAACTCAACACCCAAAGAACAAATAATCCAATCAAGAAATGGGCAGAAGACATGAACAGACATTTCTCCAAAGAAAACATACAAATGGCTAACAGACACATGAAAAAATGTTCCATATCAGTCAGCATCGGGGAAATACAAATAAAACCACATTGAGATATCACCTCACACCAGTCAGAATGACTAAAATTAACAAACCAGGAAACGACAGATGTAGGCAAGGATGCGGAGAGAGGGGAACTCTCCTACAGTTGGTGGGAATGCAAGCTGGTGCAGCCACTCTGCAAAACAGTATGGAGGTTCCTCACAAAGTTAAAAGTAGAGCTAGCCTATGATCCAGAAACTGTACTACTAGGTATTTATCCAAAGAATAAAAACATAGTGATTTGAAGGGGCACCTGCACCCCAATGTTTATAGCAGCAATGTCCACAACAGCCAAAATATGGAAAGGGCCCAGAGGTCCACTGACACATGAATGGACAAAGAAGATGTGGTAAATATATACAATGGAATATTACTCAGTCATCAAAAAAGAATGAAATCTTGCCATTTGCAACAATGTGGATGGAGTTAGAGGGTATTATGCTAAGAGAAATCAGAGAAAGACAAATACCATACGATCTCACTCATACATGGAATTTAAGAAACAAAACAGATGAACATAGGAAAAGGGAAGGGAAAAATAAGATTAAAACAGACAGGGAGGCAAAACATGAGACTCTTAACTAGGAAATAAACTGAGGGTTGCTATAGGGGAGGCAGGTGAGGGGATGGGGTAACTGGGTGATGGGCATTAAGGAGAGCATGTGATGGAATGAGCACTGGGTATTACATGCAACTGATGAATCACTAAATTCTACCCCTGAAACTAATAATAAAGTCTATGTTCACTAAATTGAATTTAAATGAGAAGTTTTTTAAAAACACAAGTACAAGTTAGATAAAATATGTGAAACATCAGTTTTCAAGACACGGGATGTAAAACAAAGCTAGACGATGATCTCTGAGACATGGAAAGAAAGGAGGGTCTGTAGGAGCTTCAACATACCCTGCACTTAGTTCTGATTAACCTGCAACATAAGGACATGCTAAAAGGCAAATATCAAGGAAGAATCTAATAGAATCCTATACATGCCTTCCAACCAATGAACATGCTCAATTAAAATCACATACTCATGAACTAATATTGGTATGTGACAGTACTCATCTGTAAGAAAAGACATTTTCAAAGACAAGATACACAAAATTAAGCTAGCAATCAGCACTTACACAGACATTTACAACTGATTTGATGAGGAAGACACTAATTTTGATCCCTAATTACGCAAAATGTTCTCTCCCTCAGAAAAGAATTCTGTTCTTCTCATTTCTAAACCTGCATTATAAAAAAAAATGTACTCATTTATTAGTATATTTTTACTATGTCAACTCAAAAATCTGTAGATATTTGTTTTCTCTCTTGTTATAGAAGTACATTCATCAATAAAAAATTTGTGGAAATTTGTTTTTTCTCATTACATAAATATAAATAGCCACGATTTTGCCTCTTAACCCATAAATCCTAAAATACTTACTCTCTATTTACAGGAAAAAAGTTTTCCAACCTCTAATCTAGATCAATCTAGCAATTCTAGGGTCTCCTCAGTATTCTACAATGAGTAACAAGCTAGATCAAGAAATAGACATTCAACCATATATTTAAGGTTCCTCTGGGTTGTAATTTCACATGCATCAGACAGTCTAGATGCTAATCAGGAAGCATCACAACACAAAGGGAATCTGGGGTGTGTCAGAACAGCTTCTCGTTTCAGAGGAAGAGGGTGGAACCCAGGGAGAGTGAGATCTGCCCAGCCCACGTCCAGTGCAGAAACTTCTCCCTGCTCTGCCTCTTCCTCTACTCTTGAGTAGACTGTTCCGCTGGGCTTCCAGCTGCTCATTCCAGAATCTTACAAAGGTGAATGACCAAACCACCAGTCAAAAATGCCTCCCAAAGAGGGAGACAAACCATAAGTGACTCTTAATCTCACAAAACAAACTGAGGGTTAATGGGGGGAGGGGGTTGGGGGGGTGGGATTATGGACATTGGGGAGGGTATGTGCTATGGTGAGTGCTGTGAAGTGTGTAAACCTGGCGATTCACAGACCTGTACCCTTGGGGATAAAAAGATATTATATGTTTAAAAAAAAATAAAACTTAAATTAAAAAAAAAAAAAAAAAAAAAAAAAAAAAATGCCTCCCAAAGATGGAAACCAGAACCAACTTTAACACCCTGCTGTGGACTGTCCTCACATCTAGGAACCGCGGCTCTTTCCCACCACCCTGCTTCAGCTCTAGAGGTCTTCTCTCCGTCCTCTATATTTCCCAGCCGAGGCTGTATAAATTAAACCCTTAGAAAAGTCTAGGGGGAAAACATTTCAATATTAAGTACACAGAAGCCAAGAAATACTATAATAAAACAGGTTCCAAATTGATGTTATTGATGAAACCGTATCAGAGAAAATCATACCTTGCTTGGCAGCCGAGCAGCAGCATCTCGCGGTTATGAATCAAAATATATAAAAGAACGAGGAAGGCTTTTGCCCTAATGGAAGTTGAGGGGCTGTCAAGTAAACGAATAATTGTAGAGACAAAATCCTGTGGAAGACATTAAAACATTTTTTGAGAAAACATAAAATGAACAGAGCAGTCAACTATCAGGGTCAGTAGTGTACAATAACTAAACATACAGCAAAAAAAAAAAAAAAATCAGCTACTGTTTTTGCATTCTTAATTTGTCCTGGACTCTATACTAAAATTTTAGTATGTAGTATCTCGTTCAAACCTGAAAACTAGCCATAACAAGTTGACGCTATTATCCCTATTTTTTTGAAAAATTTATTCATCTATTTGAGAGACAGAGAGAGGGCACGCATGATTGTGGGGGAGGGGGAGTGGTAGAGGGAGAGAGAGAAGCAGACTCCCTGCTGAGCAGAGTGTCTGATGTGGGGCTCATTGCAGGGCTCCATCCCAGGACCACAGGGTGATGACCTTAGCTGAAGGCAGACTCTTCACCTTCTGAGCCACCCAGGCATCTCAGTGTTATCCCTATTTTAAAGAGGAAAATGAATCTTGAAAAGTTAAGCAATCTAAAAAGTTGAACTGAAATCAAGGCCAGTGGGACAACAAAGCCTGCCTCTTAACCATTCAACCACCCAAAAGAAGTGTGGCAATAAATAACTAGAAAAACTGGAAGTCATGACTGTATGTACATGCGAACATCTGCACAAACTTGCATCTACAGAAAATGTATCTCTAGTCTACACATTTAAGGTCCTACAGATATACCCAAAAGAAAAACCTATATTCCTATAACATTCTGTAACTAAAGGTGTAAGACAACAGAGAGGAATGCATACTCACTAATATTAACATTATTTTCCTTTCTAACAGATAGTCCATCGTTTCAGGTGTCTATTGATATGAAAAAGGAAATGCAGACACATACACATATACACACAGAGTTAACGAATATAAGCAGGGAGGAAGATAGAACTTTATTGTTAGCAAGATGTCTACACAGAGCACGAGGGGAAGTTCCCAACAGTCCTGAAGAGAAGCAAACACTGAACAGTGACACTGTTATGTCCAAGGCAAATGGAAGCAGTTCAGTATTTTGGCCATGCCATGGTCCTTTTACACTGGGAGATATGTTGCCAAGCAGGAAGAATTTACATAGACAGGCATATGCTTTTATTTAAGGATGGAGATATACTTATGTATCTATACCTATGCATGAGTCTCACCTAGGTCCTGAATGATATAACCAAGCTAATTCATCTCCTAGGGTCAAAAAATGAATCAACACTAAAACTCTTTGAGTAGTATATGTTTCCACCTTTCCAGCATGTAGACAGTAGAAAGCTCATTTCTCTAAAGTCAATTCCAGTTCTAATTTAAACCCTGGGTCCAAGGACTACAATTACAAATATGTTTTCCACACTACCACCACCCGCCACACATACAAACACATACAAACACAGATCCAAAACCACTCAAAGATCCACTAGCCTTAGACTGAAAAATTGTTCTGATTATAGGAGACTAAAAAGTCATGATAACTGACAGCAATTCAAGATCTGGCAACTTTGTTTCACATAAAAGAATGTTACTGGGACAATTACAAAATCTGAATAAGGCCTGTAGATGAGTTAATAATGTTAAATAAATGTTAACTTCTTTTTAAATCCATGGTTTGTTTTTAGGGAATATTCAGTGAACTAATTACAAGTAAAGGGGAGTCAAACACAAAACAAAACAAAAATAAAAACAAAGGAGCATCAAGAAACAAAACAAAAACAAGTAAAGGAGCATCAGGTCTGCAACCTCTTCTCATATTGGCCACACACATGCATACATACACAGTAAAAGAAAAATTATAAATCAAACATGGTAAAATGCTAGCATTTGCTAAATGTGGGTAAAGGGTATATTGCAAAACTCCAACCTGTACATCCAACACTAAATTCAGAATCTATCCTAAACATGACACTCGCCCTCTGAGGATCAATTCAAGACCAAACTTAAACACCTGAGCATCTTCCTTTCTCCTCCTTCCTCTCATGTCCAATTGATCCCAAGTTACTGTGAGAGTGATACCCCCACTAACACTGCCTTATATTTCAATGCACCATTATATTTTTCCTGAATTACTGTAACTTCACTTTCTTCCAACTATTTCACAAGTCATAGCCACAGTGATCTTCTCCAACAGCAAGTATGATTATGTTATTCACCTATAAAATATTCTCCATAGTTGCTGCAACCCTTGAGATGAACCCTTATCACAGCATACAATGATCTGGCATTTTATTATCTTTCCAAAATCACTTATCATACCACCACTCCTCTATATAACCCTCAACACTCACCCTGGGGAAATTAGTCAAGAAAACAGAGAATAGTGAAAGAGATAAAGGGAATCCCAAGATGATTGCAGGTGATAGCTATAACCAGGCACAGAGGGCAGCCTAACCATATTGGAGTTGTTCAGAAGACTCCAGGAGAGATCTCTTTAAGGAGGAAAAAATGGACAGAATACCGGATGCATTGAAATGCAATCTAAAAGCAGAAAGTAATGTAACAGAAGCCTGCTGAATGTTGAACTAACCAAAATTTATAGACTGAGTGCATGTTTGTGATAGTGTCATACCTGAAAGTAAATTCCAGACAATCTAAGATTTAAAAAATAAAAGAGAATGAAAATATCTAGAAGAGGCCACAAGAGATAAATATATCAGATATATATATATATATATATATATATATATATATATATATATGTATTTATGCACACACATACTTACACATTTATAGGCATGAAAAAGATCCAAGATAGTTAACGGTACAAAAAAAAAAAAAAATAGAGACAACATACCTTAGGAATAGAGATGCAAAAATCCTCAACAAATATATGCAGGTTGAATCCAAAAATACATAAAATGTATAAATAAAAAGATTACAATCAAGTAGAGTTTATCTCAGAAATCCAAGACTGATTCAGTATTTGAGTATCAATCAATGTAATTCAGCAGATTAAATAAGAACCACATGATCACTATGGTGAGTGTCATGAAATGTGTAAACCTGGCAATTCATAGCCCTGTACCCCTGGGGCTAATAATACGTTATATGTTTATTTAAAAAAAAAAAAAAAAAAGAACCACATGGTCAAATCAATAGATAATGAAAAAGCATTTGACAAAATTCAACATCCATTCATAAAACCCACCAAACAAGGAATAGAAGGGAACTTCCTCAATCTGTGAAAGAGTATTAGAGAAAAATTATAGCAAAAACTTAGTTAATATGCCAATTTTCCCCCAAACTAACTTACAGATTTAATGCAATTCTAATAAAAATAAAAATCCCAGCAGGATTTTTTGTAGATATAAACAAGCTAATCATAAACTTTATATAGAAAGGCAAAGGAACCCATAAGCAAAACAATTTGGGGAGAAAAGACAATAGAATCACACAATTATTTTTATTTTTTTAAGATTTTATTTATTTGACAGAGATCACAAGTAGGCAGAGAGGCGGCGGGTGTGGGGGGGGAGAAGACTCCCCACTGAGCACAGAGCCAGATGCAGAGCTCGATCCTGGGACTCTGAGATCATTACCTGAGCGGAAGGCAGAGGCTTAACCCACTGAGCCACCCAGGCATCCGAATCACACAATTATTTTAAGGCACAAGAAAAACCCCAATGTGGTATTGATAAAATGACAGATACAAAGACCAAGGAAACAGAGTTCAGAAATGGAGTCAATTAGTTTAGGACAAAGTTGCAAGGGGAACTTAGGATAAAGGACAGTCTTTTCAATAAGTAGTGCTTATTATGGATATCCACATGCAAAACAAAACAAAACAAAAAGATATATTTCATTCCATACTGTGTACCATATGCAAAAATTGCAATCCTACAAAATGAATCATATAACTGAATAAAAAATGTAAAACTGTAAAGTCCTTACAAGGAAACAGAACAGAAAATCTTCATGACCTTAGGTTAGAAAGTTTTTAGATATAACACCAAAAGCACAATTCATAAAAGAAATAACTGATGAACTGAAACTCATGATTAAAATTATCCTCTGTGGAAGACAAATAAGACAAGACAAGCCAGATCCTAGCATAAAATATTTGTTTCCAAAATATACAAAGAGCTCTCAAAAGTCAGTATTAAGAAAAAACATTTTAATGAGCAAAATATTTAAACAGACATTTCACCAAAGAACATAGGCAAATATTCACATAAACACAAGAGGATGCCCAATATCACCACCATTAAAACAACGTAAATTGAGATCACAGTAAGACACTATGCAATTATTAGAATGACCAACTGAAAAGTGACTAGTATATGGAACAACTAGAATTCTATGAATATTGCTGGTAGAACTGCAAAATGGCATCAATACTCTAGAAAATAGCTTGGCAGTTTCATAAAAAAAAATTATTAAATACACACCTACCATATATTATATGCAGCCACTGCAACTTGTATATAGTGAAATAAAAATATATGTCCACAGAAAAACCTACACAGAAAAATTGACAGCAACATTTTTCGTAACAGTCAGGAAATGGAAACAACCCTTATGTCCTTGAATGGATACATGGGTATATAAACTCTGGCATATCTCCGTAATGGAACAGGACTTGGCAATAAAAGGAAATGAACTATTGATACTCGCAACAACATGGATGAATCTCAACTACATTAAGTTTAAAAAAACTCTCAAAGATTACGTACAAATATAGTTTCATTTAGGCAACATTTTAGAAAAGGTAAAACTTTGGGGCAGATAAGGCAGAAATTGCCAGGGAATGGGGTGGGAGGGAGGCTGTCTGCCTACAAAGGGAGCAGCATAATGTTACTCCTTGGGATGTTGCTACTGTTCTGTGTCTTTCTTGTGGTTGTAGTGACAGGGTCTATGCATGTGTTAATCCTCACAGAACTGTACTCCAAAAAGTAAATTGCACTGTATATATATGTTAGAAGTGATAAAAAGTGATTAAGAGTGAGAGACAGAGAGAGAGAGATCAGGCAAACAAGAAAAGAGAGCAGGAACTGTGTTTGTGTTCCTAATATACAAAGAGTTACATAATGACTCTTCCTCACACACAAGGCAGAACTGAAGCCAAAAAGAAGTAAATAAGACAAGGAACACTTTTCAATGCTAAAGCCCACCATTCAAAACAAACATCCACCAGTAATAAATACAGTAATGAATGCTAGGCCTTAAATAGTACAGTAACCACTTTTATAAAGTGGAAACTACAGAAGATGCAAGAAGCAACAGACTTTATCACACACTCTCAACCCAAGACTGTCAAGAGAACAAAAATAAGTGAGAATATAAAATACTAAATGACATAAACAACAGATAAAATGTTATAGATATATACCCAACTTCACACTTAGATAACAGAAAATGTACCTTTTTTTCTTCAACATAAGATGTTCCTTTAAACTGACCATATAAAAGGTCACAAAGAAAACCTTAATGTAATTCATAACATAAAAAAATATTTTTTTTTAGATTTCATCTCTCTCCTCACCCACCTCCCCTCTGACAGCCACCATTTTGTTTTCTCTATTTAAATCTCTTTTGTTTGTCTTTTTTGTTGCTCCTTTGTTTTGTTTCTCAAATTCCACATATTAACAAAATCAGATGGTATTTATCTTTCTCTGACTTATTTCACTTATCGTTATACCCTCTGAAGTCCACCCATGTTGTTGCAGATGGAAAGATCTCATTCCTTTTTACAGCTGAGTAATATTTCTGTGAGTGTGTGGCATCATTTTTATCCATGCATCTATCAGTGGATGCTTGGGTTGCTTTCATATCTTGGCTGTAATAAATAATGCTGCAATAAACAAAGACAAATACCCAACTTTTGTAGCAACATGGACGGGACTGGAAGAGATTATGCGGAGTGAAATAAGTCAAGCAGAGAGAGTCAATTATCATATGGTTTCACTTATTTGTGGAGCATAACAAATAGTATGGAGGACAAGGAGAGATGGAGAGGAGAAGGGAGTTGAGGGAAATTGGAAGGGGAGGTGAACCATGAGAGACTATGGACTCTAAAAAACAATCTGAGGGTTTTGAAGGGGCGGGGGGTGGGAGGTTGGGGGAACCAGGTGGTGGGTAGTAGAGAGGGCACGGATTGCATGGAGCACTGGGTGTGGTGCAAAAACAATGAATACTGTTATGCTGGAAAAAAAATTAAAAAATAAAAAATAAAAATAAAAAAGATGCATTATCTTTTTGAATTAGTGTTTTCATTTTCTTTGGGTAAATATCCAGCTGTGAAATTATGAGATCATATGGTAATTCTATTTTTAATTTTTTGAGGAATCTCTATACTGTGTTCCACGGTGGCTACTCCAAAGTTTGCATTCCCACCAATAGTGCACAAGGATTCCTTTTTCTTCACATCCCCCGCCAACATTTGTTATCTCTTGTCTTTTGATTCTAGTCATTCTGGTAGGAGTATGGCAATATCTCACTGTGGTTTTGATTTGCATTTCCCTGATGGTTCGTGATGGTGAGTCATCTTTTCATGGGTCTGTTAGCCATCTGTGTGTCTTCTTTGGAAAAAATGTGTTTTTAGGTCCTCTGCCCATTTTTAGTTAGATTTGGGTTTCTTGGGCATTGAGTTACGTAAGTTCTTTATGTATTTTAGATATTAACCCCTTATTGACTATATCATTTGCAAATATCTTCTTTCAGTAGACTGCCTTTCTGTTTTGTTGAAAGCTTTTTATTTTGGTGTAGTCCCAGTAATTTATTTTTCCTTTGTTTCCCTTTCCTGAGGAGACATATCTTAAAAGGAAAAAAAAAAAAAAGTTTCTACACCTGATGTCACAGAAATTACCAAGTTTTCTTTTAGGAATCTTATGGTTTTAAAGTCTCACAGTTAGGTCCTTAATCCATTTTGAGTTTATTTTTGTGTACAATGTAAGAAAGTGCTCGAGTTTTCCCAACACCATTTGTTGAAGAGACGGTCTTTTCCCCATTGTATGTTCTTGCCTCCATTGTCGATTAATTAACCATAAAAGCACAGGTTTATTTCTGGACTCCCAATTCTGTCCCATTGATCTGTATATCTATTTTTGTGTCAGAATCGTACTGTTTTGATTACTACAGCTTTGTAGTATATCTTGAAATCTGGGATTGTGATAACTCCTGCTTTGCTCTTCTTTTTCAAGGCTTTGGGCTTTTTGGGGTGTCCTGTGATTCCATACAAATTTTAGGATTATTTGTTCTAGTTCTGTGAAAAATGTTGGTATTTTGATAGCATTGCAATAAATCTGTGGATTGCTTTGGGTGTAGTATGGGCATTTTTTAAAAAAATTAATTCTAATCCATGAGCATGAAATGTCTTTCCATTTCTTTGTGTTTTATAGTTTGGAATACTAGTATTTTACCTCCTTATTTTATTCCTAGGGATTTTATTATCTTAGGTACACCTGAAAATGGGATTTTTCTTAATTTCACTGCTACTTCATTATTAGCGCATAGGAATGCAATGGATTTCTGTGCATTGGTTTTGTAGCCAGTGACCTTACCAAATCCATTTATCAGTTCTAACAGTTTTTAAGTAGAATCTTTAGGGTTTTCTATATTCAGTATCATGTCATCTGCAAATAGTGAAAGTTTTACTTCTTCCTTACCAATTTGGTTGCTTTTTATTTTTGTCTGACTGCTGTGACTTAGATTTTCAGTACTATGTTGAATGTAAGTGGCGAGAATGATATCCCTCTCTTTTCCCTGAACTTATAGGAAAATCTCTTGGCTTCTCACCATTGAGTATGATGTTAGCTGTGGGTTTTTTATATATGATCTTCTTTTATATATATATATATATATATATATATATATATATATATATATATATATAACCTTATATTATGTTCCCTCTAAACCTACTTTATTGAGGGTATTTAATCATGAATGAACGTTGTACTCTGTCAAATGCTTTTTGGGGGCCTATTGAGATTATCATATGGTTTTATCACTTCTCTTGTTGATGTGATGTATCGTATTGATTGATTTGTGAGTAATGAACCATCCTTGCATTCCAGGAATAAATCCCACTTGGTTGTAGTGAATGATTTTTTTTAATGTATTGTTAGACTCGGTTTGCTAATATTTTGTTGAGATTTTTACATCTGTGTTCATCAGATACATCGGCCTCTAATTCTCTTTTTTTGTAATGTCTTTATCTGGTTTTGTTATAAGGGCAAAATTGAAACTCAGAGTGTGAAAGTTTCCTTCCTCTTCCATTTTTTGGAATAGTTTGAGAAGAAAGAATTTTTATTAGCTTGATGCAATAAGCATCAATAATCCAAAAGATCCTAATACCTGGAAATTTTTTTAATTTTTTTAAAGTTTTTTTTCCCAGTGTTCCAAAATTCATTGTTTATGCACCACACCCAGTGTTCCATGCAATAAGTGCCCTCCTTAATACCCACCACCAGGCTTACCCAACCCCCCACGCCCCTCCCCTCCAAAACCCTCAGTTTGTTTCTCAGAGTTCACAGTCTCTCATGGTTTGTCTCCCCCTCCAATTTCCCCCAACTCACTTCTCCTCTCCATCTCACCAGGTCCTCCATGTTATTCCTTAAGCTCCGTAAGTAAGCGAAACCATAGGATAACTGATTCTCTCTGCTTGACTTATTTCACTCAGCATAATCTCCTCCAGTCCCATCCATGTTGATACAAAACTTGGGTATTCATCCTTTCTGATGGAGGCATAATACTCCATTGTATATATGGACCATATCTTCTTTATCCATTTGTCTGCTGAAGAACATCTTGGCTCTTTCCACAGTTTGGTGACTGTGGCCATTACTGCTATGAACATTGGGGTACAGATGGTCCTTTTCACCATGTCTGTATCTTTGGGGTAAATACCCAGTAGTACAATTACAGGGTCATAGGGTAGCTCTATTTTTCATTTCTTAAGGAATCTCCACACTGTTTTCCAAAGTGGCTGCACCAACTTGCATTTCCACCAACAGTGTAAGAGGGTTCCCCTTTCTCCACATCCTCTCCAACACTTGTTGTTTATTGTCTTATTGATTTTGGCCATTCTGACACCCAGAAATTTTTTAAACACTATTTTTAAAAGCCCTATACAAACCAAAATTGAAAAACTTAAAAATAGTAAGAACATTATGTATCAGAACCTATGGGATATATTTAAAACAGCAGTCAGAAGAAAATACAACCTGTAAGTACATTTGTAAATAAAAACGAAAGAACAAAAATATGAGAACTAAATTCCCAACACAAAAAACTAAAGAAAAAAGAACATAAAAATTAAGAAAATAAAGATGTAAGCAGAAGGTGGTAACAGAGAAAACGGGGGGGGGGGGGGGGGAAGGTAAATGATAATTAAATCACATGCTGGTTTTTTGAAAAATAACAAAGTAGATAAGGCACTAAATTAATCAGGATAAAGGGGAGACAGGAATTAAAGAAAAAAAGAAGAAGAAGAAATTTTTAAATTTCCACTGCCTGGCTTCAGTGTAATGGTGTGAAAGCTGTGTTCCATGCAGAAGCAGTCTCTGTTTTACTGCTGTATAATGTTCTACTATGTGAACAAAAAAAATATATGAATCCATTCTACTCCTGAACATTTGTGTTGTTTGGAGTTTGGGACTATTATGAGTAAAGATGCTATGGACATTCTCATTTGTGTCTTTCTGTGAACAAATAACACATATATCCACTTCTCTTGGATATATGCTTTAGAGCAGAACTATTAAGTCAAGAAGTAGGTATCTCTTTAGCTTTAACAGAGGCTGTCAAATGATTTGCCAAAGTGGTTGTACTAATTTATTCTTCACTAATATATGAAAGTTGCATTTTCACATCTTTCCCAACACTTGTTATTATCCATCTTTTCATTCTATCTAAATTTCTAATTCTGAGTTTAGAGCAAATATAATGAACACCAATGACAGTCAATTTAGAAGGAGAAACTTTCTAAACAGTTTGGTATTACTTTAAAGCCATCCAAAGTTTTATGAACAAGATAACATATCCCTTATTCCAGCTTACAAGGAACTAAAAAGAATTCATGGCAATGAACAAAGGAAATCTGTATTTAAACAGATATAGCTCGGGGTGCCTGGGTGGCTCAATGGGTTAAAGCCTCTGCGTTCGGCTCAGGTCAGGATCAGGGTCCTGGGATCGAGCCCCACATCGAGCCCCACATCGGGCTCTCTGCTCAGCAGGGAGCCTGCTTCCCCCCTCTCTCTCTCTGCCTGCCTCTGCCTACTTGTGATCTCTGTCAAGTAAATAAACAAAATCTTAAAATAAATAAATAAACAAACAAACAGATACAGCTCCCTGACAAAGAATACAGCATAAGACTTTAATATGAATAAGAAATCAAGAAAATGAAAATCTGCATTAACTTAAATACACTGTTACAAATGGTGAATACTTTTTCCACAGATTTTTATGTATATTAAAATGCATCTTCTTATATTTTAAACATTTAAATCTTTTAAGTACTCATATATTTAGCATTTATGCATTCAAGCCCAAAAGCATTATGCCAAAAACATAATTGGTGCTTTTTCTCTTCCAAGTGCCTAGGAAAGTGGCTACATAGAACTGAAAGCGCCATAGTTTTCACTCTACTAGGCCATGAAAAGATGAATCCCTTTGATAAAGAACAAAAATACAAACCATTTAAGAAAACACTTGAGAGAAATGTATGACTTGACAAAGAAAACCATAGATTTTTAGTGAGTGGTAAGAGAACTCAAACAACTGCAGTGGCAGCATAATATACGGACTGAGAAAGAACTTGCAATTGGGAGCCAAGCAAACCGGCGTACGAACACCACATTCCTTGACAAAATAACCTCTCTAGGATTCCATTTCCTCAACTTTAAAGTAAAATGGAGATGATTACACTGACATTTTCACAGGCTTGCTATAATGACTGAAGGCTTTTTGTCCAACTTAAAAATCCTAAAGTAACTAAAAATACTAAATAATGTATTTTCCATACAATTACCAAAACACATCATAAAGGGCTACAAGAACGAAAGTTTTGAAATGTATATGAGAAACCTAAATAAAACAATAAAAAGAGGAAAACAATCAGAGGTATATTTAAGACTTTAGCAAATAAAAAAGATAAAAAACAGTCTATTCATTTATTGAGAGTTTTACTTTTCTACTTACATTAGAAAGACTCCAAACATGTCGTTAAAAATTTAAATTTAAATAAGGGATTGGGGAACAGCCTTATGCTACTATACGTCTGTCAAAATAAATAAATAATGTGGGAAAAAGTATTTGAAATATGTATAAATCACTTTTACCAATAAAAAATTTATGGACACTCCAGTTAAAAAACATATGAACTAGCAAACAACGGATAAAAGAACTCTAAGCTGCCAAACAAGGAAATAAATCATCTACTCTCACTAGTAGACAAAACATGCAAATTTCAGAAGAATAAGATTCCATTTCGTTGCAAAGCAGACCAGCAAAGATGAAAATGGATGGCAGCCAGTGTTGGCATGGTCATGGGTAAATGGGTAAATCTTAAATATATCCCATATGAAAATAAATGTTCAACCTTTCCTCCAGCTGGGAGAAAAGTGAATTATTTTTCAAAGGCCTTAAAAATGTTATTTTATTCTGACACAGCTGTTACAATTTCTCCTAACAAAGTGATGAAAATGAGCTTTAAGTACAATTATATTTGTGGTTGTGTTGCTTACATAACAGAAACAAACACAAGCAACAATCTTAATATTCCAAAACAGGGGATTTGTTAAGTAAATCATAACTGTAGCAAGGACGGTATCTACCCCACTTCCTGTTTCACTGTCTTCTTCCATAGCAAACACTAACAATGTGCTTGGGGGTGGAGGGCACTGCATTACTTCCAAGGCCAGGTCAGAAAAGGCCATGTGGCCTCTGCCTGCTTCTCTCAGGAAATACTTTTTTTTTTTTTTTTAAATATCTATTTATTTATTTTAGAAAGAGAGAGAGTGGAGGGGGGTGTTCAGAGGGAGAGAGAAGAAACTCAAGCAGACTCCATGTGGATGCAGCATGAAGCCCAACATGCAGGTTGATCCCATGACCCCAAGATCATGACCTCAAGATCACTACCCAAGCCAAAACCAAGCATCGGATGCTCAACAGCCTGTGCCACCCGGTCACCCCTCTCAGAGCACTCATGGAACCCAGCCACTATGCTGTGAGGAAACCCAGGCAACCTTCAGAGGCCCACATGGAAAGCAAATGAGGCTCCCAGCCCACAACCCCAGCTGGGTGCCCACTGAATGGCTAGCAGCAACTTGCTGCCCATGTGAATGAACCATCTGGAAAATTTATTCTCCAAACCCACTCAATCTTTCCAGCTCACACAGACTCGCCAGAATTACAGATTTGTGAGCAAAATGAATTACTTCCCTTGTGTAAGTCACTACATTTTGAAGTAGTTTGTTACAGAGGAAAGAGGAGTGAAATACAGCTTAAGTATATAATGGAAGATGAGAACTTTCCAGGCACAAAAAAAATTTTGTACAATAGCAGCCATAATTTTAAAACATAGAAACATCCCCAAGTAAGTGATGAGGTCTACTGTATTTCTTCTTGATGTAGTGGATGCATCCATTATTAACAATCTTGCAAAACTAAAATAATTTATAATTTTGGTTGGGAAAAAAGAAAAACTATAACAAATACTAAAAGTAAAAAAAACTATATATGAGATTTGTTTGTGACACAGTAACTCTGAGTCCCTTGAGAAGATGCAGTATATTACAGATAACAACTTTGGATTGAGGCCTAAAAACATCTTATGCCCTAAATAAATTCTCACTTAGTCATAACTGAAAAAATGAACAGTCTGATTCCCTACAACTAATTGCTCAGGACTCCAAATTAATCCTAAACTACATGCACCACACCTCTTGCACAGTGTTAGTCTTATAACACTTGAGGAGGGAAGACCATAGGCTGTAGGCAAAGACTCAGTGCCCAGGATAAACAATCAAAACTACCTTTAGAGAACCAAAAATGACCTCAGGTTACTTCAGTTTGCAGTCCACTATGTATTCAGCTTTGATTTGAATTCATCTTGCCATTCAGCTCAACATGCCTAAATATTACATGTGGGGAAGAAAAAGCAGAACTGTGTAGGTCTATAACCAAACCATAGCATAGTAAGTTTATGTCCAACAATCAGATGGTACTCGGCAGTGATTTCACAGTAGACAGATCTACCTAACGAAGATATGATGAAATATTCAGAACACAAGGATTGGTCGAAATACGTGAAGCTTCCAGAGCAAACAAAATGAAACCATCATCAAAATTCAGCAAAAGGATAAAACATCCCTCTACTACTTCCCATAAAGACAAAGCTATTAGATGAATAAAAATAATGATGAGGTAGAGAACTTCAACATTATCTCTGCAAATCTCAAGAGGAAAAACTGATCTGCTTCAATCAACTGTCACAGGTAAAAATCAATGAGTACAGCCTGGCCATCAACGGATAATCGCCTCCAGGAAAACAACGAGAAATCAGAGACACAATTTTCTCCTGTTTAATAGCAATGGAAATTTTTTAAAAAGTACTGACTAAATCTGAAATTGGTTTTGGGTTACACTTTCCTTGAAGTTTAGCCAAATATCTAACTAAAATGTCTCACAAAGCACATTTATTAATGTAGATAGACTAAAAATACCATAATACAAACTCATGGTCTGATGAATATGCATAAATTACTATCTTTTAAATGCTTAATTAGAGACCATTGAGTCAGTATGCCTAGTGACTTTCAGAAGAAAAAAAACTGAGTAGGTTTAGCATTCAAATTTTTCTAAATTTTACAAGCACAAGATTTCTCAATGATCTTTCCTGGTACTTCCAAATAACAGTGGTCTACAGCTTCTGGTTTATTACTAACTGCTAATGTGCTACTTGGGCAAAACACAAAATCTGAAGCAACAACTTCAGTCAACCTAGACTGCTAAAATAAAAATGGACAGCAGCTATTGTCAAGATTAATAAGTAAAGGAAAAAATTTTCGGAGGGCAGTATTTCTAGTCAATAACACTCAGAAGGAAACCGTTCTTACCAGTGAGCATGAACAAACTCACCTGTGCAATATGATATGCCTTTAAAAATTAATGTGTAAATCTTTAACCTCCAAAGCATATGAAATCCAAAGGATGCATTACCAATTATCCACCTACAAAGTATTTTCGAAGTCACTTACCTTAGGAAAAACATAACCAAGGCAGATGTTTGAACCTGTGAAACTTAAACAAGTTGATGTGAGTTTTCAAAGCTCAATTAATGGAAATACAACAGGATTCCAGGAGTTGTTTTGTTGTTGTTGTTTTTAAGATTTTATTTATTTGACAGAGAGATCACAAGTAGGCAGAGAGACAGGCAGAGAGAGAGGGGGAAGCAGGCTTCCCACTGAGCAGAGAGCCCGATGTGGGGCTCCATCCCAGGACCCTGAGATCAGGACCTGAGCTGAAGGCAGAGGCTTAAACCAGTCAGCCACCCAGGCACCCCTGGTTCCAGGAGTTTTATATGCTTTCAATTTTCTAACATCAATAATCAGACAGAGTTTTTAGGGTTTTGCTTTTTTTTTTTAAGTCACACCAGTGATTTATTTACAAAGCAGTGGACTAGGTTAACTTTCATATACTTAACTCCTTTTCATTGTATGTACTTATATACACACATAGGTGTGTATTCACATCTATGTATGCATATGGATGGATGAAGGGAGGGAGGGAAGGGAGAGAGGGAGTGGGGGAGGGAAGGAGACAGTCACTGCAGGTTTAGAATGACATACAAATCTATCAACCTGATTCTCATTACTTAGCCTTAGCTTATTCAAACATTGTTTGGTTGTCTGCAGTTCATTCTCTGAAGGAAGCCTCAGGAAGAGCTCACAGGAACTGATCTCTTCCATGTTCACACATCTACCTGTGGTTTTTATCACAAAGACCCAATGTAATTGAATATAAAATCTTTGGCTAATGTCTTTTCTTAAAAATCTTAAATACCTGAGGAGTAAGTGGAGCTGAACTGTGGCATCACAGGTCACTATGGAAATGTCCAATGCCAGTGTAATTATCGTTTCCTTGTAACTGACTTGCTGAAATTCAAGGTCCTTTTGCCTAGATGCTCAAAGGGCTTTTCTTTAAAACGTCATCTTATTGCTATTATAGAATGATTTTCCTAGATACACTGTATGTCCTTTTGATTTGTACATTCAAGAACTCTTTTTATTCAGGAAAATATTGTCTGGATTATATTTTTTAGTATTTGTTCTGTTTCAGTGACTTAGTTTTCTTCTCTGTATGTTGGATTATTTTGTCGCCTCTATATCTAAGACAGTCACTGGGATGCTTTTTATCTCTCCCTTAATTTGCTTTTTTTTTTTTTTTTTTTCACTTTTCTCCTTTCTATTCTTATTATCCTTATAAGACAAAAGTGTTAGTGCCTATTTCCCTTTGTGTTCCTTTATAAACTGTCTTCAATTATCTTCATCACTGCTTTTCCCCTTATTTTGGAATCTTTCCTAAGATAATATCACCTTTTTGTACTTTCCTACAGCCCAGTTCTGTTTCCCCTCTCCTCTTTCTGACTTGTGCAGTTCTTCAATAGCTTCCATTCCAAATTTCCTAATTCATTTTGGTTTTTTAAAATATTAAGTTCAAAGATTTCATATGCTTTGTGTCCATGTTTTTATTAATAATCGTCCACTGTCCAGGGGGATGTTATTCAGAACCATTTATTCTTACCTTCCTACATTCCTTTACACTATCTTTTCATGGATTTTTGACCATAACTTTTTTGCTTTGTTGGTGTCTGAACGAAATGAATTTCCTGTAATTTTGAGAAGATTCTACTGTGGACAGTGAGGATAGGCCAAGATTAGTTGTTATTTTTGTGATTTGAGGGCTCTTTCCTCTGTTGTGACTCTGAAATGTTCACGCATATGGCCTCTTGGAACTGAACTCCACAGCACCTTCTAGGAGCTGCCTTATCCAACATCCTCTGCATCTTTTCTCTCAGGATTCTTACCATATTTAATGTGTATTCTAGTTTTAGTTTGTCCAGCGTGAAGTGGCTTCCTAGGAGAGTTTTTTTGGGTATTTATGAAAACCTGGAAAGGCTTATGTTTCTCTTGCCCACCCTAGTCTCCCCAGTCTTTCTGTACTCAACCACGCACTAAAACCTATGAAGTCTCCCCAATTCTCAATGTCTAATCTAAGAACAGGCCAGGTTTTCCCCTTTGAGTGGGGAATTTTCTGCTAGAGAGTGAGTACTTGCCAGAAATTCTTGGATTTCCCAGTTGCTGGGACTGACAGAAGACACCTTCTCCTTCCCTCCAACCTCCCAAACAGCTGCTGACCTCACACTGCCATTCACAATTTTACTGCACTCACTTCTATTCTGGCATTGGTGGAATAACTTGATACCTTTATAAGGAGATCTGAGGAGGTGAAAAAATTCTGTGTAACAACAGCATTCTTCCTCCCCAAATCTACCCCAACAGGAACACTCTATTATATAATGTTTACCTTTGAGTTTGTCTCAGTTTCAACAGAATTCATAGGCAAGGGGCTATGACATTGATTCTATCATCTGAAAAATCCCATCAGTAAATTATTATAATCTCAAATCAGTTACAAAGACACAATCTCACATATGGAATATATGGACAAATCAAGAAGCATATAAATATTTTTAAGTAACTATTTCAAGTGTATATATGTATCCTACTCAAAATCCACTCTTTGCACCAGGCTGGCAGCACTCTGAATAAGTACAAAATGACCAGCAATCAGATCTTTTTATACCACTAAATAAAAGCACCAAGGCCTTCCTAAACCATCAGTCCAAAACATGGACCACAGCCCAAAAGACCAAAACAAAGAAACAAGAAGGCATACACAAGAGCTGTGGCCAACCTCCCAATCTCATCAGCATACCACAAATACCAGTGTTAAATAACTCAAATATTCCACATAAGCAATACACCTCTTCCCTTAGAGCACTCTTTCCAATCATAATTTTCCCAATGCTACAGAGTGCAATGTTGTCACTGAAAGTTGTATAATTCTTATGTAAATTTTTTTTCATATGTGAATTTAATAGAATGATACTTTCTGAATCACAAAGCAGAGGGATATCTTGTAGGCTTTTAGATGGCAAATATTATTTCTGGAAGGTAAACTTCTTTAAAGAAATATTTTTTTAATTAACTTCAAATTCTCCCCTTAACTAAACCAGTATGCCTAAAGTCAACCATGAAGGTCTGCAAATTGAAAGAAAATGACTAATTTTGTGATGTTTAAGACAGAATAAAAAAAGGATAAGAACACTTGTTCTTATATCCAAAACAAGTGATGCAACTAATAACACAGCCTGTCACAGAAGACACTCACTCCCCAACTCCCTTGAGTGAGACTACAACACGTTCCATCTCATCCCATCTCATACATTGGGTAAGGATAACTTCTTGTTATTTTTGTGGTGACATGGGGTCTCATCCCTACATCACGTTCCATCTCATCTATCATAAAGTACGACATTACCAAGCTGCCAGGATATTTCCATTAAACACAGGTGGTAATGTTCAAAGTTTGTTGGTTTAGGAATCCATACTATTTTCAATGAGATAATAAGATCCCTAAAACCCTATATATTGTTGAGACTGTCTATAAAGCTTTAAGAACAAATGGGGGGGTGGAAATCCAGTCAAGAAATGGGCCAGAAGACATGAAAAGACATTTCTCCTAAGAAAACATACAAATGGCTAACAGATACATGAAAAAATGTTCAAATCACTCATCATCAGGGAAACACAAATTCAAAACCACAATGAGATACCACCTCACACCAGTCAGAATGGCTAAAATGAACTGAGGACCTAACCTAACAGATGGTGGTGAGGATACAGAGAAAGGAGAACCCTCTTACACTGCTGGTGGGAAGGCAAACTGGTATAGCCACTGTGAAAAACACTATGGAGGTTCCTCAGAAAGTCAAAAATAGAACCACCTACAACCCAGCAATTACTCTACCAGATATTTATATAAAGGATACATAGTGATTTCAAGGGGCACCTGCACCCCAATGTTTATAGAAGCAATGTCCACAAAAGCCGAACTATGGAAAGAGCCCAGATGTCCATTGACAGATGAACAGATAAAGAAGATGTGGTATATACACACAATAGAATATTACTTGGCCATCAAGAAGAATGAAATCTTGCCATTTGCAAAGACATGGATGGAAGTAGAAGGTATTATGCTAACCAAAATAAGTCAGTCAGAGTAAGACAAGTATCATACCACTTCACTCATATGTGGAACTTAAGAAACAAAACACATGAACATAGGGGAAGGGAAGGAAAATTAAAATAAGATGAAAACAGAGAGGGAGGCAAACTCTAAGAGACTCTGAAATCTAGGAAACAAGGTTGCTGGGGGGGGGGGGGGTGGGGGATGGGGTAACTCTGTGATGGGCATTAAGGAAGGCACCTGACATAATGAGCACTGGGTGTTACATGCAACTGATGAAACGAAATTCTATCCCTAAAACTAATAATACAGTGTATGTTCACTAAATTAAGATTAAATAAATATTTTTTTAAAAAAATACACATTACAGTGTTTCTACCTTCAAGTACATTTCTAAAGAACAAAAGGAAGCTTAGACTCACAAATGATACCAGAACTCAATAAATGTAAACTAAAAGATTTATGTATTTTATTGGTAGTCATATTATTAGTAAACACCAGAATTTTTTTAAAGATTTTATTTATTTATTGGAGAAAGAGAGAGAGGGTAGAGAGAGACCATGTGCAAGTAGGAGGAGGGGTAGAAGGAAGATGAGAAGCAGACCACTCCTGCTGAGCAGGGAGGTGGGGCCGGATCCTAGGACCCCAGGGATCATGACCTGAGTTGAAGGTAGATACACAACAACCACCCAGGTACCCTAACACCAGAATTTTTGAAGAATTCTTGCACTTCAAAAAAAAAAAAAAAATCACAAGTGAGTATCTATGAGATGTTACTATGGTTCTCCTTTCAGACCATACTGCATACAGGTAAAAATTATCCATGTGGTAGTAAGATTATCACACCTAACACCATAGCTACAATCACCACACACACAATCTCGAGGAGAAAACTACTGAATGCTCCCTAGAGATCATCAGAAACTTCAAAAGTGAAGAAAAGGTAAATTATAACTTGAGTGCTATAACATGAATCCTTTTAGCCAAATTATGAAACACCTCAAGGATACAGAAAAGTGATTTTAAAAATCCATTCAATGTTTATGCACATAAACAATGAATTCTGGAACACTGGAAAAAATATTTTTTAATATATAAATAAAATAAAAATCCATTCAACTTTATCAAATCTTAGTATTTAAAAAAATAAACCCAAATTCCTTTTTTTTTGTTTAAAGAAACAACATATTACAGACAACATAATAGAGACACAGCTGACGCTGTTGCCCTCTATTACAAAAGGTAAGTATTCTCAGAACTCTGGTGGTTATAACAGAATTATGTAACCATAAAAAATAGGTAAATATTTTTGCATATTTTAAACTTTGTGTATAAACTTTCTTTTGTCCATATCCTTTTCAGCTTACCTTTTTCACTCAGTTTTATGAGATTTACCCACATCAATACATTTTCAGTCTAACTCATTTTTACTTGCTATGTATTGTCCCATCATATGGATATATTACAATTTAATTTCCCAATCCTTTGTGATTGACTTTTACACACTGTGTGCCATCTTCTGATACTACAAAAATGCTGTGAGACAAATACTGTTTCTGCATACAACTGTACAAGAATACGTTCTTAATGGAAATAATGCTATGCTATGTGCATCTTCAAATTCACTAGAGAGTATGACATTGCACTCTAAAGTGATTATACCACTTTACCTAGGAGGGTTCCCACTGGCTTATACCTTCACCAACAACTCTGTCAGACTTATATATTTGCCAACCTAAAGTATATGAAACTAACTCATTTTAACCTTCATTTTATTCACCAACAATCAGTGTGGGCATCTTTTCCCTACATTATTGACCATTCTAGATTCTTCTTCTGTGAAGTAAGTCTTCATAGCCTATGTTCGTTTTGTCTTGTCTTTTCCTTTTTATACATAGGCTATTTTTTATGTGTTGGATACTACACTTTAAGAAAACTTTCCTACAGCAAGGTCATAAAAATAGCCACTTACATTTTCTTTTAAAATTTTTTCAAGTTTTCATATTTTAGCCTGATAATAAAAGAGACCTAATGGCCAAATATCTTTCAACCACAGAATGGATAAATAAAATGTAGTGTATCCACTATGAAGCACTGTTTTTAAAAAGGTGGGGGGCACGCACAAGAACATATCTATTAACAACAATGCAGTGATCTCTGAAATACATTACTACATGAACAAAAAGAAAAAAAACCCACAAGGTGCAAAATGGCATATGCTGTCCTTTTATCTAAAGAAAGAAGAGAATAATACAGCACCCACCAGGGGTCATTTTAGAGTCAACTAGACATACTGATGCAAAAGATGACCATAGATCACATTTTCAACTGATCTGCTCAGGAACCAGAGCTTGCTGGGCGGGCAGCATCTGAAGTTACTCTGGCCATAGCCTATGTAGCACATTTGGCATAGGGAGAAAAGGACCACACTGGGTAGTTATGGGAGTCAGCCTGGCTTAGAAGCTTCGTAGCCCAAAGGCACCAGTCTCTCTCCTAACAACTTCACAAACAACAGGTTGGTCTTAGGTTTCCAGAAAAAGCTGGAAAGTTAACTGAAAGTACAATTCTTAATCCTTTACCCATAGATATAGGACCATGGTGGGGGATAGGTGGGGGGAGGTAGATAAAATGAAGTAAAGAGCTAGATATAAATAGTATTTCTATAAAATAAATTAACTATAAAATAAAAATAAAAACTAAAAATAAAAAAATAAAAAATAAAAAAATTTAATGAAAATTTTAGAGCCAAATATACAGAGATAAATACATAGATAAATTACATGGATATAAACAGAGAAATAGATATAGGGAGAGAGACATAGTTGCTTATATTCCATTTTCTTTAAACAGAAAATTTAAACAGATACTAATAAAAATGTTTACATTCAATGGGTAAAAAAGGGAACAAGTGAAAAGAGTAGAGATGGAAAACAGTTTCCTGTGAATGGATTCTTTGTAAGCTGACATTAAAACCATACCAACATTTTACATGATTATAAAACAAATTAAATCAAACATAAAGCAATCTCCTCAAATAAAAAAGAAAATGATACTTAAGGGTATATTATGTTGGTGCTTTAACACACACAAACAAAAAACAATTATTTGAAAAGAATTTACCACATACTAATCTGACTACACATCTAGTTGGACATACCCTAAGCACTATAACAATTGCACAAAAATCCTAGGTTGTGTTCAGAAATCATAACTATTAAAAATATCACTGTTATTCTGAAACTCCTATAAATATTGTAAAACATATAAGAAATTATGTTAATGTCAATAGAAAGCAAGATTTGCAACTTAAAGAAGTATCATATAAATTATATTCTATTATTTTTAATATTTTAATAAAATATAAATTTTATATAAATATATAATTTAATATCCTTTATAAATATATTTATATTTATAAATATATATACATATAGAAATATATAAGTATATTTATATTTATGTATATATACATTTATTTATATATTTTACATATTATAAATATATATTTATATATACATTTATTTATATTTTATATATTTATATATTACATATTATATAAATACAATTATATTATATAATTATATTCATTATACAAATATTCATATGTTATATATTATATATTTATAATTACATAAATATTACATATAAGTATAAATGATATAATAATTATATACTATATATAAATGGTATAATATAATAATTATATATGACTATAAATATATATTTTATATATAAGTGATATACACTTTATATGCAAATAAATGTATGTATAAATATATAAACATATTTATTGTATATATAAATATATATAAATTTATTATATAAATATAAAATATAAATATATTTTATTTTTATTGTAAAATAATAATTTTATTATTAAATTATAAGTTATATATATCATATAAAATAAATTAACCAAAATACTGAAATTGGAAATACCAGCATAAGCAGATGTATTTTTAAAAGTCATTTCCTGGGACGCCTGGGTGGCTCAGTTGGTTAAGCAGCTGCCTTCGGCTCAGGTCATGATCCCAGCGTCCTGGGATCGAGTCCCACATCGGACTCCTTGCTCATCAGGGAGCCTGCTTCTTCCTCTGCCTCTGCCTGCCATTCTGTCTGCCTGTGCTTGCTCTCTCTCCCTCTCTCTCTCTGACAAATAAATAAAATAAATAAAAAAATAAAAAAAATAAATTAAAAAAAAAAAAAGTCATTTCCTGGCTCTATCTGTTGGGAGTGCTTCAAAACAATAACTAACCCAGTAGCAGTGAGTACTCCTATCACATTGTGGTCTCTAACTATTATTTCCCACTAGAGGAACCGGGGCTCTTTGGAGAAACGAGTGGTTCCAGATGCAGTGCATGAAACCTGCAAGAGAAGCCTAAAACACACTGTTCCATCAGAAGGCAAGAAACTAAAGACTACTGGATTTCTGACTAAAGGACCCAGGAGGCCACTTAGGGAGGCTTCCACAGGCTAAAGAAGCAACACTATTAGTACTAAAAAGAACATCATCCACAATGGAAACATACCAAAATATTAAAATCCATGAGTCCTTAAGGGAACAAAGTATCCCTTCGAGTCCCCATCCTAAAGAGTAAGTCTTTGGAGACTGCTAGAAAAACCAACTCATGATTCCAAAACCCAGTCACTAAGCCAATCTTAGGTAAACCGTTCCTCAAGGTAACCACGCAGTTGATAAAAGCTTTTTTCTATAGAGCAATTTCAATTAAGACATTAAGTCAGAATTATATTTTCACCCATACCAAAACAAAATGCCTCAGCAATTATCACTGACAGCTGCTAAAACCACTACAAGTAGAGGAGGTGAGGAAACTTAGAACAAGTAGACTTGGACATGAAGCCACTGCTCACTCTTTGGATGGGAAAAGAAAGAGCCAAGTCATCCGTGTGTGCCTTCTGTTATGAAAAACACACACCACTGTGCACCTGAGTGCTCCCCAGTTAAGTGTCTGCCTTTTGCTCAGGTCATGATCTCAGAGTCCTGAGATCACGTGGCTCAAGGACCAGCTCAACCAGGGCAGTCTGCTCAGCGGGGAGCCTGCTTCTCCCTCTCCCTCTGTAGCTCCCCCTGCTTGCGCACTCTTGTGTTAGTTTTTTCTCTCTCTTTCTGTCAAATAAATAAAATCCTAAAAAATGAAAAAATAAAAAAATTAAAACAGTGGTGCCTGGGTGGCTCAGTCAGTTAATCATCTACCTCCTGCTCAGGTCATGATCCTGGAGTCCCAGGATGGAGCCCCAGATCAGACTCTCTGCTCGGCAGGGAGTCTGCTTCTCCCTCCATCCCTCACTCCATTCATGTTCTCTCTCTCTCTCTCTCTCTCTCTCTCTCAAATAAATAAATAAAATCTTTAAATAAAAATAAAATCCGTGAGGAAGGCCAATATCACGACCCTATATGATCTAGGTCTCCTTCTGTTCCCAGCCTCCTTCCAATGGTCTCTTCCCCACCCCTTGCTCACTAGGTTCAGCAGGCCTTCTTTCATTCCAGACCCTCCCAAGATCTCTCACACCTCAAGGAAGCTGAACTACAAAGTTCTTCCTCCCAAGAGCTTCACAGAGCAAACTCTTTCTTGTCATTCAGGGTTCAGATGGAATGACACCTCCTCAGAGAAGCCTTCCCTGACTTCCCCTCATACACAGCCAGGTAATATCATTACATGCACTCCCTGCACACTGCCTATTACAGACATGCTATCACATTACTCTGTTTTACATTCTTCAGAGGATCAACATTATGCAAAATTGTTCTGTGTCCTCATTTGTCTGGCATCAGCATTAGCTCTAGCACTGACATCCTCCATTAACTTGACAAAATTACTCAACACACTAAGTTTCATCTGTGAATACCCCAGGATTGCAAGTCACTAACTGGCCCATAGTAAATGTTCAATAAATGGTAATACTTTTTAATTAATTACAAATAGAAACTTACATTTTAAATGAGAATTCACTGCATATTACTGACCTATCATAGAAACATTTTTAAAAAACTATAGGACAAGAGAGAGGAGGTACACTTTTTCCTATTCTTCCCACTAAGCACAACTAAAAACCCTCAATGTTGGATATAAACAAACATAAGACAACTCTGAAAGGTAGAGAGAAGACAGAACCAGTAGGAAACTCAGGATCTGAGTATCAACATGGCAATGAACTCACTGGATTTTTTTTTTTTTTTTTTTTTTGCCACCGATATCCTGGATTGAGTGGATATCCAGGAACCTAGAAACTCCAATAGGCACAAAACATAAGAAAAATCAGCTCTCTCAAGCCAAAGAACCGAGGAAGGGGCAGCCCAAGCCCAAAAAGATCAAAAACTTTCAAACAAGAGCTACTCTACTCAAGTTGAACATCACAGAAAAACCATGACCCCATCCCCATTAGCCCAGGGCAAGTGGGGAGCCTAAACTCCTACCCTCAATAGCCAACACTCTCCCCACAAAGGCAATACCACAAAAAAGCAAGTGGAGAGCTGACAGTAATACCCACCCAATGACAGCCATTCGCCCCCAACCCTGGTGTCAGTACAGGCCATGTGGGGAGCCTAGGCCCCCACCCATAATAGGAGTAACCAGATTCCTTTCTCTCTCCCCAAGATAGCAGCAGAGAAGGAGAGTGGGAAGTCTGCACCTTTAGCAACTTCCACCAGAAATGAGGTTCACAGCCCCATCCATAGTGGCAGGGGAGACAGTAAATGAGAAGCCCTCCCCACTCCCAGCCCGGGGGGGGGGGCATCAAAGAAGGCCTATGGAGAGTGTGGAATCGCACCCCTGCCCAACAGTAAGGAGGGGCTCTCTGTACCCATGGGATGTCAACAGAAGCCCACTGAGGAACCTGGACTTCTACCCCAGAAAGGCAGGCACAGGCATCGCCCTCCTTTCTCTGCTGGCTCCCTGTCAGAGGCCTACTAAAACAGATTCACATAAAACCCAGACTCCTTAAAACAGCACCCTAATGTTTAGTGGGCACAGAGTTTCAGTTTTGCAAGATGAAAAGGTTCTAGAGATCTGTTCTACAATGGTGTGAATATACTTATCACTACTAACTATAAACTTAAAAATAGTGAAGATTGTGAATTTTGTATTACATCTTTTCTACCACAATAATTTTTTTCAGCACCAATACTACTCAAAATCAAAAGATTACTTATTCAATACATTTCAGTGTTCAATCATTCCTTTTGTTAAAGTCAATGGAATACTATATATTATAAAGTAATTACAAAATCACATTAATCAATGCATCTTATTTTACTACCTTTGTGAAATACCATATTTGAAACTCAGTCAAGCCATACCTGTTCTGAGAGTGGGATAAAACCAAACTGCAAAAACTCTCAGCCTCTCTTATCACAATTTACACAGAAAACTACTCAAGTGGGGCTTTTTCTAATACAATGTAACAATATTTAATGACTTGGAAAATTAATAGTGGAAATTAGATAGACAGACTGTTGGGAAAAAAAATAGGTTTCTCTGAGGCTCACACTTCCTAACAGAATCTAAATCAGACTAATCAGAGTAAAGGCAAGAAGTGGTTTACTCTCCAGCTTGACTTTGACAGATCAAGTTTAGTATGTAAATCAGATATTATTCATAATTACTGAAATTTAACTTTTATTATAAAAACCAGGATTTAATGTGTGGACTGTTAACACACAAGAACCAAGGCAAACAGTGTACGTAAGTGGTTCTATTCTCCACTTGTTAAGAGCACTATGTTTACCAAGTTCCCAAAACTCCAGTTTGACAAGCATCTCTCCTCTAAAAAAAAAGGGTAATTGGTCCAGTACGTTTAAAGAATGCCAACACTACATTCCCCTTGAGAAGATTCTAAATACACATGAGCGTATAAAACACGGGAAAGGCCATACAGTTAAAACTATCTCTTTCACTTAGACTCAAAGTTTTCCAAACATACATAGACAAACATGGTCCACATTTTCTACCTGGTAACACCTCACCCAACACTAATATTCTAGGACAGGGCTTCTCAAATCATAAAGTTCAAACAAACCACCTAGAGATCTCATTAAAATGTAGATTCAGATTCAGCAGGCCCAAAGTGGGGCCCAAAGGGCTGCATTTCCAACCCTCTCCCAGGTGATGCCCATTGCTTCTGGTTCTTGGATCATTCTTTTTAGTGGATAGACATGTTGAGAAGACATGCTGGGGAAGGCTACCACAGAGACTTCTTCACAGCCACGCAGTTCTGTGATCAGAACTAAATATTTTAAAACTCCACTATACATAAAATAAGGGACTATCAAAGGAGTAGAAAGAAAGTAAGCTAAAAAGAGAAGAAAGGGAGTTATCCAGGTGATTTGTGTTAGCCAAATACTGGACAAGGAAAGGGGCAAGAAATGAGTCTAGGTAAATGAGTCCAGAGGATATAAAGGATATAAAGGGAAGACAAAGCATATGGGGAAAGAGATGGGGGCTGAGAAACAAGAGCCATAAGAAATATCAGCACAGGGGCGCCTGGGTGGCTCAGTGGATTAAAGCCTCTGCCTTCGGCTCAGGTCATGATCCCAGGGTCCTGGGATCGAGCCCCGCATCGGGCTCTCTGCTCGGCAGGGAGCCTGCTTCCTCCTCTCTCTCTCTCTGCCTGCCTCTCTGCCTGCCTCTCTGCCTACTTGTGATCTCTATCTGTCAAATAAAATAAAATAAAATCTTAAAAAAAAAAAAAGAAAAAAAGAAATATCAGCACAAAGGAAGGACTCATAAATTTTCCAACTTTTCATTAATAAAATGGGATATGCAGGCAGAGCCATTTACTGGATTTCTATTTTAATCACTAAAAGACCTTTACAACATCTTCAGATGAATGGCCTGTGGTACAGGGGTTTGGCAAAGTTCAAAAAGGTACCCTGAGAAGAAAAATAAATTCTACAGAGATGATATTACTTGTTTTCTCCTGCAACTATAATGGTTCAACAACAATTTTTAAAATACGGTAATAGGTGAAATCGAAGTCAAACCTTTTCTTGGATTAGCCTCTGAAGATGAATCCCGCAAGACAACATTGCAGTAAATAAGGTCAACATGTACTGCTGAACTTTGCAGATGGCTGAGGCCAGGGAGTTTATCACGGAGTTTAGTCCCACCTTCTCAATAACATTCTGGAAGGCAGTAGGAGAATGACGGGTGATTCTACACAAGGCCTGCAGAGACAGGAGAATAGATCTGTCAGACAACTCCAAGTGCATTAACTGTGACTCAGAAAGATAACACCAGCTTCTGTGTAAAGGAGTAGAGGGTGCTTACCTTGCCCCTTCATTACTTGTTCTGGCAAAAGAAAGTTGGAAAATGTCCGCATATTTAAAAACAAAACAATAATCCAGCTCCCAGTAAAAACTAATGTTGTTTTAAGACAACAAAGCCTCTTATGATAAACATACAAATTATAAAAGGTTAACTGAAATGACTCATTTATAAGTCTGTGTAGAAAAACTTCCCTTTAAGAAATAAAAAACATCAAGGGCCTTCTTTTTGCAGACACTGGTAAAGGTGGAAAAAACAGCCATAAAAATAAATATTTAACATTTATGGTTTAGCATGTGAAAAATGGTATCTCAGAATATCAGAAGACTATCACATTTAGTTCTCCCAATAACATTTAAGAAAGGTATTAGTACTAACCTACTTTATAAACAATAGAACTAAAGCATAGAATACTTAAAGTTACTCGCCCAAAGGCATGTACCTAGTAAGTGACAAAGCTAGAATTCAAACCAAGATAATCAGACTTCTGAGCTTTTCCTAACTTGCTCACACATTAGAGATGAAACATAATTTAAAAACTAACAAAATGTGGGGTGCCTGGGTGGCTCAGTGGGTTAAGCCACTGCCTTCGGCTCAGGTCATGATCTCAGGGTCCTGGGATCGAGCCCCGCATCGGGCTCTCTGCTCAGCAGGAAGCCTACTTCCCTTCCTCTCTCTCTGCCTGCCTCTCTGCCTACTTGTGATCTCTCTCTGTCAAATAAGTAAATAAAATCTTAAAAAAAAAAAAAAAACTAACAAAATGTAACAAGTATCGTAACAGAAATGAACTCACCAAATTATGCTTGGAAAGGAAAATAAAGCAAGCCAACAACATAGGAAGATGGTCTTGAGCGAGTTTTTGAAGGGTAAATGGAGAGTGGATAGGCAGAAAAATAAGTGAAGAAAATTCTAGCCAGGACCAAATGTGTGACTTGAAACTGTAAAAACCCTAGAAGAGAACACAGGTAGTAATTTCTCCAATATCATTGCAACTTTTTCTAAATGTGTCTCCTGAGGCCAGGGAATCAAAAGCAAAACTAAACTGTTGGGACTACATCAAAATAAAAAGTTTCTGCACAGCAAAGGAAACAGTCAACAAAAAGACAACCTACAGAATGGGAAAATATATTTGCAAATGACACCTCTGATTAAGAATTGGTATCCAAAATATATAAAAACTCGGGGCCTGGGTGGCTCAGTCGGTTAAGCATCTGCCTTCGGCTCAGGTCATGATCCCATGATCAGTTTCACATTGGGCTCCCTGCTCAGCAGAGAGCCTACTTCTCCCTCTATCCTACCTCCCTGATTGTGTTCTCTCTATTAAATAAATAAAATCTTTTAAAAAACAAAACAAAATATATAAAAACTTATACAACTCAACACCCAAAAAACAAAAAAATCCAATTAAAAAATGGGCAGAAGACATGAACAGACATTTTTCTAAAGAAGACATACAGGGGTGCCTGGGTGGGTCAGTGGTTTAAGCCTCTGCCTTTGGCTCAGGTCATGATCTCAGGGTCCTGGGATCGAGCCCCGCATCGGGCTCTCTGCTCGGCATGGAACCTGCTTCCTTCTCTCTCTGCCTACTTGTGATCTCTGTCTGTCAAATAAGTAAATAAAATCTTTTAAAAAAATAAAGAAAGAAAGAAGACATACAGATGGCCAACAGACACATGAAAAGTTGCTGAATGTCACTCATCATCAGGGAAATGCAAATCAAAACCACAGTGAGAGATCACCTCACGCCTGTCAGAATGGCTAAAATCAAAAACACAAGAAACACCAAGTGTTGGTGAAGATGTGGAGAAAAAGGAACCCTCACATACTATTGGTGAGAATACAAACTGGTGCAGTCACTGCAGAAAACTAGATGGAGGTGCCTCAAAAAGTTAAAAATAGAACTACTTTTTGATCCAGTAACCATACCACTGTGTATTTACCCAAAGAATACAAAAATACTAATTCAAAGGGATACATGTGCCCTTGTGTTTGTTGCAGTATTATTTACAATAGCCCAATTATGGAGGCAGTCCAAGTGTCTACTCACTGAAGAATGCATAAAAAAGATGTGGTATGTATATATACACAAATATACCATGGAATATCATTCAGCCATGAAAAGAATGAAATCTTGCCATTTGAAACAACATGGTGGAGCTAGAGTATAATGCTAAGTGAAATAAGTCAGTCAGAGAAAGACAAATATGATCGGATTTCACGCATATGTGGAATTTAAGAAAAAAAACGAAGAAAAAAAAAGAGGCTCTTAACTCTTAACTGTAGAGTACTGACAGTTACCAGAGGGGAAGTGGGGGCAGGGAGTGATGGGTGAAATAAATGAAGGGCATTACTCATGATGAGCCCTGAGTAATGTATAGAATTGCTGAATCATTCTCTTGAACACCTGGAACTAATACACCACCACAGGTTCATTGTATATATACTGTTCTTTTTTTTTATTAAATTTAAAAAATTCTAGCCAAAGAGAAGAGAGCAAGTGTTCACAAGGAAACATGGAGAGGAAGAGCATGGTTTAAGAAGGGGAAATTGATTCAATGAGAACACCCTTCAGGTATAGGAGGAAAAGCAGAGAATAGGGAAGTAGGCTGGAGCCAGAGTTGGTCTACCAAACCAGGACTTTTTTTTTTTTTTTAAGATATTATTTATTTATTTGACAGAGAGATCACAAGTAGGCAGAGAGGCAGGCATAGAGAGGGGGAAGCAGGCTCCCCACTGAGCAGAGAGCCCGATGCAGGGCTCGATCTCAGGACCCTGAAATCATGACCTGAGCCAAAGGCAGAGAGGCTTTAACCCACTAAGCCACCCAGGTGCCCCCAAACTAGGACTTTTGAATTTTATATCATAAGTAATGGGAAGACCTCAAAAGTTTTTAAGCAAAATTTAAAAAACAAAAAACAAGGGATGGTCATATTCCGAGCATATATGGGAGACTACAAAGAAAGTCAGAAACAGTTTTACAAAAACATTCATTATAATTAATGTCCTATAACCTCCTCCTTCCTGATTTATATTTTAAATAGATCTATAACCTTGATCAATAATGAAAAGATCAAATATAAGATGAATTATTAGGAACCCCCGGGTGGCCCAGTCAGTTAAGTGTCAGACTCTTGATTTTGGCTCAGGTCACCATCTCAGGGTCCTAAGATGAAGTCCCCAAGTTGGCCTCCGGGCTCAGCATAAGTCTCCTTAAAATTCTCTCCCCCTCCCTCTCCTTCTGTCCCTCCCCCCACCTCCCTAATGCGCATGTGTGCACTCTCTAGCTCTCTTTAAATTAATGAATTAATTAAAGACAAATCGTAAAGAAAGAGGAAGGGAAAAGATAAAGACTTCAAAAAATATTTTCTTCTTCTTTAAAATCTCAGGAGGGGCGCCTCGGTTGCTCAGTGGTTAAAGCCTCTGCCTTCGGCTCAGGTCATGATCTCAGGGTCCTGGAATCGAGTCCCGCATTGGGCTCTATGCTCAGCAGGGAGCCTGCCTCCTCCTTTTGTCTCTCTCTGCCTGCCTCTCTGCCTACTTGTGATCTGTCAAATAAATTTAAAAAAAAAATCTTAAAAAGAAAAAAGAAAAAAAATTCTTTAAAAAAATAAAATAAAATAAAATAAAATAAAATCTCAGGAAATGAGATGCCTGGGTGGCTCAGTCCATTAAACTCTGCCTTTGGCTCTGGTCATAATCCCAGGGTCCTGGGATCAAGTCACACATTGGGCTCCTTGCTCAACCAGGAGCCTACTTCTCCCTCTGCTGTTCTACCGGCTTGTGCACATACACACATGCTCTCTATCTCCCTGACAAATAAATAAAATCTAAGAAATAAAGAAAATAATTTTTAAATTAAAATAAAACAAAATCTCAGGAAAAAAACTAAATAATTTTTCTATCTCCAAAAATGAACTTCCTTTAAAAGTTATTCCTATTGATAAAATAAGGAAAACAAGTGTTAATCAGTATAAAATCAAACTTCCACCAAAATGAACAGTTTAAAATAAATATATTTATTTACTCAATGCTAAACCTTAGTTCCGATCCTTAAGAAAATACTAATGTGACATTATAACCAGAAAGGAAAAGATAATACAACTAATAACAATGAAAATCTGGAAGGACCGTCTCCAAGCTCTGTCTCCCAGGGACTGAGGTGAGTTAGAGAAAAGACAAGAAGTCTTCACCCTTTCATATATGCCCTGTTCAAAGTTTTCAAATAAATGCACATTATTTTATAATAATTTTTAAATTACATTTTGATGCCATGACTGTATTAGACATTTTTTAATTAGATGGAAATAAATATTTAAGGAAATTTCATTTATTTGAGAGAGAGCAACCGCTAGTGGGGAGGGAGAGAGAGAATCTCAAACAGACTCTGTGCTGAGAGCAGAACCCAGCATGGGGCTCAATCCCATGACCCCGAGATCATGACCTGAGCCAATATCAAGAGTCAGACTCTTAACCGACTGAGCCATGGAGGCACCCCAGGCAAGTTAACATTATAAATAATGTATATATTTACTACCATAGCTGAAATTACTGAATAAACAAATGCACTGAAACCTGAGCATTGGCAAAGCACTAACTATGTATACTGTTCTGCCGAAATAAAAAGTGTCCCTCTCCTCATGGAACTGATTACCATATGAGATGCATAATCTTGTCTCAATAATCACCGAAAAATGAATACAGGATCTCAAAGAGATATTTGTATGCCCATGCTCACTGCAGCATTATTGACAATAACCAAGATATGAAAACAACTTAAGTGTCTATGCATGGATGAATGGATAAGGAAGATGTGATGTACATGCAATAAATATACACAACGGATTATTATTCAGCCACACAAGAAAAGGAAATTCTGCCATGCACAACAACATGGGTCAACCTTTCAGACATTATGCTAAATGAAATAAGACAGAGAAAAAAAGATGGATACTGTATGACATCGAAGTACTTACATGTGGAATCTGAAAAAGCCCAGCTCATAGAAACAGAGACTGGAATGTAGTTTCCAGGGACTTGGGAGTAAGAAAACAGGGAAATGTTGGGCAAAGAGTACAAACTTCCAGTGTTATGTTAAATAAATAAACAAGTTCTGGGCATCTAATGTACAGCATGGTAATTATAGTTAATAATAAAATATATATATAATAATAAAATAATGTATTTGAAAGTTGTTAAGAGAATAAATTGTAAATGTCTTCACCACAAAAAAAGAAATGGTAAGTAAGCTAGAAAATGTAACAATAATCATTGACTATTTCAAACATATACCAGGGATATGTATTCATTTACAGATAGCCATAGCAAAATGAAATTATGGGGGGAGGAAATCACTCTATTTTGGACACCTTTCAAATTGTATTTCAGTCTTTCCTCTTCCTTCCATGGGAGTTACAGATGGGTAACTTAGACATGATGGTTTGGAAACTGAGAGTAGGGTTCTTCAAGTCTAAAGCCCAAACTGTATATGTTTCAGCAGGAAAGTAGCTACTAATATCTGAAAATAGGAGTATGAAAAATGAGTTCACTAAAAACGAAGCTAGCTCTGATTGTAGAATGTGAACATTTTTTAAAACTCATTTATAATGGATCTAAGAAAACTGCTCTGTATGAAATCTAAACAATTAAGTATTTTAATCCAAGAATTTAGAAAAAAAAAAAATCTTTTTTCAACAGAGTCCCTAAAAGTCATGCTACACTCAGAACGTTTTGAGCAAATTAAGGAATAACCCAACAGTAACCTCAAGACACAAAACACTGTCATTGGCATTTTGAAAATTTGGGGGGCAGCTCTCACAGCAAAACTGACTTTCTACCAATATAAAATCCCTACCTGATCATAATGTTCATAATGGGGACATTTTGTGATAAAAGATTTCTCCAGACTACTTCTAAATGTGTTCAAACCAATATGAGGGGACTAGAAGTTCTCATCTTCAGAATGCAGCTCAGAAGCCTAACAGACTTTCCATTTTAAAAAGCTCCTGCAGAAAAAAAAACTTTTAACCTGCCACTTCTGGATATCAAACACAGTTGAGAGCTTCATGGAGGCTCAAGAGCACACTATTGCTTGTATTTTCTGAATCAAAAAAATCAAATCTCAAGTTTGAGCTCAGTGAACTGGTTTTGAAATATCTATTAAAATAGAGCTTGTGACTACATTTTAAAACTGGGGGAAACACCTGCCACCTAAAATTCACTTCAAAATTCATTCAAAAAGAACACTGTGTTACCCACAGAATTCCTGATAGTCTATATAATAAAGGCAACTCCTAAGAAATAGACGAAGTCAAAAGTGGAGGTGGGTATTAAGGAGGGCACCTATTGCATGGGGCATTGGGTGTGCTGCATAAACAATGAATTTTGGAATGCTGAAAGAAATAAATTTAAATTTTAAAAAAAGTGGAGGACACTTACCTATGAGAAACATAGAATCACCATGAAATAGTGGGGAGGAGTCAAGATGGCGGAGAAGTAGCAGGCTGAGACTACTTCAGGTAGCTGGAGATCAGCTAGATAGCTTATCTAAAGATTGCAAACACCTACAAATCCA